>NC_045794.1:20846094-21156720 GCF_009873245.2 Balaenoptera musculus | reverse complement strand
TGTTTTGAGTCCTGTGGCTTTGAAAAAGGTGTGGCAACCAGGGTGGAGATTCCACGAGTGCACAGTGGACAGGCTTATACCTGTAGGCATGGCTTTGTCTCTGTGGGTTTAGGACACCGTGTACAAGTATGATGTTTTGAACATCAGGACTCATTGACCACAGAAATGGTTGACTAAGTCTGATTTTTTTTTTTTTTCCAAGCCAAGTTGCATAAAGGGAAAGACTTAGAAAATGGGCTGCAGGGTCAGACAGCCCTGACCTCAAATTCTGACCCTGCCATTCCAAATTATGTGACCTTAGGTCTCAGTTTTCTCATATGCAAAACAAACACAATTCCTAGCAGGAGGGTAAGGATTAAATGTCATCGTGTATATAAAGTGCAAGGCACACAGTAGTCTTGGTAAGTGGTGCTATAATTACTATCCTTTCACTTAAACTTTGAACACCTACTCAAATACACACCTGAGAAGGGAGGAAGATGAAATGGACCTAGCACTGACAGGTGGTTTTTCTTTTGGAGGGGGAGGGCAGCCAGTCTGAAGGTACTACTAGCCTCTTGATGAGGACTGGGTGCATACCCAGGGCCAGGCTGTATGCTAGCCCATCAATGACTGCCCAGTACTTCCCAGATATTACAAAGGACACGTAATGGCTGCAGAGATAGAGGGAGAGGAAATCTGAGAATCTAGGGCAAAGTCCTAAGCAATTGTGCCAAACAGAAAATTTTGCTTTCTGCTTTACAATATATACACATTTATTTTTATATAAAAATGGTGGTTCTTCTCTCCCCAAATCTTCATGGTAAATTGCTACTCTAGGGAGCTGCACTATGTTTATCCTAAAGCCTCAGATGCCCCTGGGTGAGTACATACACAGCAGTTTGAGAAGTAGCCATCTAAACTCTGAAAGAACAAGCCCACATTCCTTCTTAAGGAATTTAAGTGCTATTTACTCTCCTCTTCCCAGCTTTCCCCACACACCAACTCTACTTCCATCTCCCAGATGCAGCTGAAAAGACACTCTGGATACATCTCAGGGTAACTCTTCCATTGCTCTAAGGAGAAGGACCTAGCTTTTTTCATCTTTGTATCCTTGTAGTGGAGGGGATACTTAGTAAGCACTCAACAAATAGTTATGGACTTAATCAATTAATGAAAGGAAAACAACTGGAAAGGAGCTGTTTTAAAAAAGACCTCTTCCTCACACCCAGGATTGTCCTCTGGGCAAAGAGGATAGAATGAGCCCAACGTTTTAGAGGGAGACATTCTGAATGATGTTAGCTCATATGCATTAATGTGGAACCTGGAAACCTGGTACAAACAAAAGCCTTTGCATTCATCGTATGGCCTTATTATACTTTCTCCTCATATTATATATTTTTAGGGAAAGACAACTTTTAAGTTAAAACTTTTAAATTTTGCAGATAGATCCAGTGTTGGAAAGTGAAGCAAGACATGAGTTGCTGAAACTGATTCATTTTTGTTTTCAGAATTTTTAGTTTGTCACAGCAGGCAAAATTCAGTCTTACAGTGATTTTTCTCAGATGTTTTCCCCATTAAATAGATAAGTAATGATGTGAAAAAGCAGACACACACACACACACACACACACACGGACACACAGCTGTTGAGAGAGGAAAGAAGTGAAACCATTATAAGGCTCCACTGCTCTGGGAATCTTGCTATATATGGTTTTAAATTGACAATAAGCACCGAAAATTGTTGGATGCAGCAGTTCGGTTCATTTAATTGCAGATACTAGAAATAACAACAACCAAGAAAAAAACAACAACAACAAAAATCTACTTTCAGACTGGTTTGCTCATAAACTGTATTACTGCCCTGGAGGTCTGCATTACCTCCTACCTATAGTACCTTAGTCATCCTATATATAGTGCTGGGGCATATCAATATCTTAAAGAAATATATGACCAGAGTTATAAGTTTATTTTTAATTTTCATTTCTATTCTTACTTATCCATAGTCTAATTGCTTTAGGGCCTGTTTGAGAGTCCAGTTCAAGAATTATTTATTGAGCTTCCATTATGTGTCTGGTCTGTGCATACTTAATGATTTCAGTCCCTGATCTCTAGTAACTGACAGTCTAATAGAGAGAGATGTGAATAAACACATACAATATAGCTCATTTATTAAGTCCAGGTTTCTAAGGCCTTCACTAATTGACCTCATTAGTATGTGCTTTATCTTTATTAACAAAATTATAAGCATGATTAAAAATCTCAAATCCACTTCAAAATGCAAATCTATATATACACTCACTGATGTCTAGGAGGAGGCAAGAAGGATAGGAATTTGAATGTTAGAGTAGTATTTTTCATTGGAAAATATGCAAGATAAATTATTACAGTCCAAGCCTAGCTTTAAAGGAGACGTTTTTTATTTTAGGCAAATACTGTAATAATTCTTTCCCACTGAAATGGAAAGTATACTCCTAAATTTAAAAAAAACAAAACAGGAAATAATTTAAAACCATGACTATTTTCCTCAGAATTTTGCCCCTAATTCCACCTTATTGAATTACTTAATGTTTTCAAAAGTAGGAAATGTCAGCCTTTTCAGGGATGTTTTCTGAGGTTACTTGTCAGTGAATAAGCAAGGAATTTTGAATAAGGTTGCTCCCCACTAAGTATGGATCATTTCTAGGTGCTTCAGAGTATTGTTGAATTTTAATTATTGCCTTTCTCTTGCCTTAGTGAGTGTCACATGGTAAACCTCCATGAACAAAGATCACAAAGACCTCTATGGTTGAAAATTGATCAAAGAGAATTCATAAAGTCCAGAAAGAAAGGTGTGAGGCTATGAGGTGAATATTATCAGGTTCCTCACCCCAGAGAACCCAGACCTGTAAGTGCTCAGTAAGTGTTGAGAGAGGCTAGCAATCTACCTTGAAATTCAGGTGAAAAATAGTAACCGTGAAATGGCTTAAGAGCTCATCACACACAGGAACTATGTCCAGTTAGAGATTTTGCTTCCAGGAACCACTGAATGTAAATACTCCAGGAAGAAAATCAAAATACTTTCAAGAGATCTGATTTTCCTGGAGGAAAGTAAGGCTGGTGTTCTTTAGCCAAGACATTTATACTCTTGCACCTTTACAAAAAGATCTGCAGAAAGATTTACTCATTAAAACAGTGATTTTTAATTTACTCATTAAAACAGTGATTCAGGCTTGACTTACAAAATGACTGTAATACCTATCCTTTTTGTTGCTGGCCAAGCTTGTGTTAGAATCAGGCATTCACATTCATACTTCTGGTTGTAGAAAGGAAAAAGGAAGCTTTAAGGATACTAATGAGCTATTCCATTTCAAAGCTATATTTGAAATTATCTGCTACTCATAAAGTTGTGACGTCAGAAGCTAGACCTCCAATAAATTAAATCTTCAATGAGTTATGGCAGATTTGGGGGAAAATCATGGTGTTCTTGTCCTCTATAGTGCATTGAACTTATCCCTACTGTAAAATTTGCCATACTCTATTTTATTCTTCACTCTCACCATACATTAATCTTTTTCAGGATTCACTTTGCTGTACAGCAGAAACCAACACAACATTGTAAAGCAACAATACTCCAATAAAAAAAAATCTTCTCCAGGGCATAGATGGTGTTTTATTCACCAACGAATTTCCAATGGCTAGTACACTGCCCAGTACATGTTAATCCTTCAAATAATAGTTGTTAAAGGAACACATGGACATCCATTAATATATAATCTAATGACCACTAGGTAAGCGGTGCTATGTTACAAGTATGATGGAGCACCATGTTAGGAAAGTTCTCTTTCTTCTAAAAGCCTAGATTTTTATTACCAGTCTGTAATATTAACACAAATATTATTGCTAACAGGATTGTTGACACAATTTGAGCAGTATAAAGAACTGTTTCAGTGATACAAAGCTTTAAAGCATTACAATACAAAGGGAGAGAAGATTATGCATTTAATATTTTTGTACAATTCCAAGATAATCTTGAAAGTTCCTTGCACATTCTTCTTCTTTTTTTTAAAAATAATTGCAGGTACCATTAGGCGATTTTCTGAAACATATCTTTACACTCTGGTCCAATGGATTTTTTTTAAATGTCTTCAGGGGAAAGGGGGAGGGGAATAAATTAGGAGTATGAGATTAACAGATACACACCACTATATATAAAATAGATAAACAACAAGGATTTGCCATATAGCATAGGGAACTATATTCAATATCTTAAAACAATCTATTGTAGAAAAGAATCTGAAAAAGAATATATATATATGTTTAACAGAATCACTTTTCTGTACACCTGAAACGAACACAATATTGTAAATCAACTATAGTTTAGTTTTAAAAAACCAAAAAAACCAAAAACAAAACCAAAATGTCTTCCAGACTGTATCTGGGAAAAGAAATAATAAACATTTGTGGATTTTACACTAAGCCCTCAGATGCTGTACTAGATGCATTCTTTATTTTATCAAGATGATCTTGTGAAGTAGCTGTTAAATTCTTATTTCATGGGAAGGAAATTGATATCATTATTTGTAACCTTTCAAGGAATGGAAAATATCTGGACTGGAAGATGTCTAGAGCGTGACTGTGCTCAGTCCTGAAATGTATCAGTTCTAGAAGGTGTCTGGAGCAAATGAAATGGATCGAAACACTGCTCCCCAAGGAACAACCACATGTCACAGCAGCTACTGGAATAAACTCATACAGTGTTGTTGAGTATATTCCCACAGGGTCTTTTAAATTAATTGAGATGGAACTAGGACAGTTTAAGTCTTGTGGATGAGATTGCTAGTGGAGAATAGATAAGGCCAAGCTGCCCTGTTTGGGTCACAGAGAAATGTTGGTGTATTCCCCAGGGCTCAACCCTCACAATTCTTTTTTTTTTTTTTTTAAACATATCAAAACCTGTTTATTCACATATAGTTTTTTTGTTTTTTTTTAAATTTTATTTATTTATTTTTTAGCTATGGCTGTGTTGGGTCTTCGTTTCTGTGCGAGGGCTTTCTCTAGTTGCGGCAAGCGGGGGCCACTCTTCATCGTGGTGCGCGGGCCTCTGACTGTCGCGGCCTCTCTTGTTGCGAAGCACAGGCTCCAGACGCGCAGGCTCAGTAGTTGTGGCGCACGGGCTTAGCTGCTCCGCGGCATGTGGGATCTTCCCAGACCAGGGCTCGAACCCGTGTCCCCTGCATTGGCAGGCAGACTCTCAACCACCGTGCCACCAGGGAAGCCCCCCCACAATTCTTTACGTCTACAGATATAGATATATCTTTATATCTATAGATAGATATAGATATATAGATATTAATCCCAAATTTATAAATAATTCAGCTAAGTATATATCCCAAAATTATAGCCCCAACTTGGACCTCTCTTGAGTTCTAGACTCATAGGTAAAATAATTCCTTGACATTTTCACAACATGTCGCATGTTGGGTTCTTGATATTTCCTCCTCAGATCAGCTCCTCCCACAGTCTCCTTCTCCATCAATGGCAAGTCAGCTTATAAGGTCATTCATAACTGGCACTCTGTTACGTCTCTGAACTCATCTCCTACTGCTCTCACCTTTGCTCACTCTGTTCCAGTCACCTGTCCTTCCTTGCTGTTCTTTAAGCCCACCTGGCTAGCTCCTGTCTCAAGACCTTTGTACTTGCTGTTCTCTTTTGGGGATACTTTTCCCCTAGATGTCTGCATGGCTTTTGCTCCCTTACCACCCTCAAGTCTGTACGTGAATGTCCTCTCAATAAGACCTTCCCATTTTAAATTGAAATTTTCCCCACCTGACTCCCCAACACTTTCTACCCCACCTTCTTGCTTTACTTGTCTATTTTGCACTTATCACTATCTAACCTATATAGAATAAAGGAAGTGCTTAATAATTATTTGTATACATGGAGTATTTAATCTCCTCAAGTCTGCTTTACCCACCCAGATCTAATAAAGTTCCAGAGAATTCTATTAAAGTCATTGCTTTGAGTGAAGTTATAAATACTCAGAAGAATCTGATTATAAAGTAAATGTGCTATTTGAGCAAAGATAACATTAGCCAAGGGGCACCCATTAACACCTTAATAAGCACTGTTTGTCAGATGAGCAGGTTTTTGTTTTGTTTGGGGTTTTTGTTTTTTTAAACATTTATTTATTTGGCTGCGCTGGGTCTTAGTTGTGGCATGTGGGATCTTCACTGCGGCATGCAAGATCTTTTTTTTTTTAGTTGCAGCATGTGGGCTCTTAGTTACGGCACGCGGGATCTAGTTCTCTGACCAGGGATCGAACCCCAGCCCCCTGCATTGGGAGCGTGGAGTCTTAACCACTGGGCCACCAGGGAGGTCCTGGGCAGGTTTTTATCTAATCAAAAACAAAGCCCTGAGGGATGAGGACAAGTTGGTTAGAGTAAGACCGTGTGGTTCAGAACAGGGACTCTGAACGTGAGGGTCCTGAGGAGCTAGTTTCCTGGGACCTGAACGGGAGGTGGGGAAGTAGGAAGGACTAAATGGCCGAATTTGCCCTCTAAAATTTTGCCTAGGACTTGACTATGCCCAAGGGCTACGAATCCTCCCTTCCTTCCCTTTCACCTTTACCCTGTGAGTTTTCTCAGCATCTTTTTATGGTTGTCTCTACTAACCAAGAAAGAATAATCTCTATGTATTTTAGTTCCCTTTCCCAGCAAAAAGAAATAATACATTATTTGTATAATGCCATCTGAGATCTGAAACTTTTTTCAATGTCCACCTGTAATCTTCTTGCTGTAGTTTAAGCTCATTATTTCTTTGCACTCTCTCTAATGGAAAGAAAATATCTGTTTAACAAATAATTCATAGAATATCTCTTCCTATATCCAGAGATCCTCAAATTCTGTACTTAATAGGCCAGCTGAAGAATAAAAAATTAGCTTTATTTGCTTTAATGTGGGGCAGAGAGAGGGGGGAATTTGCTGTAGGTACTTCAACCAGTATTTATAAGCCAAATTCAGTCAACCCACTTTGTTGAGACACTTCACCTTGGTTTTCTCTAGTTTAAATATTCCAGACCTTTAAACCTTTTCCTATGGGGCCTATTTCACGACTCTTCAATTAGTTTTTTCATAAAGTCATCTCAATTCTTTCTTTTCTCCCGAATAGCATGAAAACTTTTCAATCAGTAAGTTTCTTTTGAATCTCTGAATTCAAAACATGTATTTATATCCTCACTGAAGAAAATGATGTATCTTTAAATAATTTATTTTCTTTACTTAAAACTCTATTATGCCAATCAGCTTATAAGTGTATCATAGGAATAACTCAATCCAGAATAGAGAGTTTGAAACTTCAGACATAGACAACCCAGTAGTTATCAAAGGCCTAGACTTGTTCATTTGTATTAATCCTGTGTTAAAAGTCACATTTAAAAAAAAAAATCTTACAGGGAGGATTTTTTGTGTAGAAAGAATTATTCAGAATTTCTAAACTAAAGTTACAAATTTCTAAACAGCAGTTTTTTAAATTAAGGTGTTAAATTCAGTTTACAAATAATATTCTAAGTTCAGTAAATATTTTCAGTCACATTTGAGGGCCATCACTTAATGTTTGATCTCATTTACAGTTAAAGGAACTCCTTTGAACATCTTAAATTCTATTTACAAATTTAAAATATAGTTTTTTTGACACTATAATTTTCTGATTTAACAAACAAAATCTTCCTGGTACCAAATAAACCATAAATAAAATAAAATAAACTTGTAAGTACAATGAACTTTAAGATCTCTTAGCTACTCTAATATGTATTATATATCACCTCGATAAGATTTCAACTTAAATCACAAGTCTAAATCCGTTGTCTGAACGGATTTGAAAGGGGTTTGAAAGTGGTAACTAAAAAAACTGATCTGTTAACAAATTCCAAACATCTCAACAATACTAAGTATACACAGATTTCCTAACACAAAATATGTTAATACCATGAAAAACTTTCTAAATTTTCTAAATCTTGGAATTGAAAGATGCTTAGCCACCAAGGAAGTAATTATGTCATCCTTCACAGTTTGGATGGTTACCTCCCCATGAAATTTTTACATTGTCTTTTCAGCTTGCCAAAGCTTCATAAGGACCAGATGGTCCAGGCTGAGACAACATTGGATCCTTGTTTGTAACACTGGAGGGGCATCTGGCATACTGAGCCCTATTTATAGCATCTAACAGAGAGTTCATCGTTTAAAACAAAAGGTGGTTACTTAGCCGAGGACCTTAGATTTGAATCATTTTATCCCCTAATTTTCAAGCCATATTAGGTTTGTGACACCCACTCTTGAAACTGCCTCATTTGATTTTGTATTTCTTTGGCTTTCAAGATATGTAGAGTTCTTCTGAGTCAAACGCTTGTATTCTTTTTATATATTTTTAAAGTTTTGGAGCCACCCAACTCTTGTAGGTATTAAAATAACAATCCATTAAATTCTATCTATGTCTCATGGATTTGTCTGGTTGTTTTATCATAAGTTCTAAAATCATCAAAATGACACCTTACAAATCCCTTTCTAAAAATGTATTCCAAGGAAGTATTTATATATGTGCAAAAGAATTTAACCACAGGGATTTCATCACAGTATTATTTTTAGTAGAAAATGACCTAAATGTCAAACAAATCTTTTTTGTTATTTAAAAATCCTATAAAGCCTGGGACCAAAATTTGTTCATTTTTTTGTCTCCCTTTTCATTTAGAATCTACCTAATGGCATTGCACATAGAAGGTGTCCAATAAATGCTTGTGAACTGAATAGATAAATGAATACTCTCTTGAATATTCCTCTGCAGCAATTTTGACACTAGGAGTATGGCTTAGGAGGACGTTATATTCCAAAACATCTCCGTGAGCCATTCTTTAAAATGAATAATATGTGTTCTACATCTCATGTCAAGTGCTATGCAAACTCACAGCTTTAATCCTCTCCTTATAATAATAGGACATGGCCCTTAGGCCCTTCTATGTACAATTCTAGATCTGCCACTCCTCTGTAAGATGAGGTTTTGAAAAAAGAAAGAGGAAAAAGAACTTCCTCTTATCACATCTGTCCTTTAATGGGAGCAGAGAAAGTAGAGAGTGTCCCCAAACCAGCTAAGAGATGCCTCTGCCTTTGTTATCAATTAATCATATCAAAATGTTTCCATTTCCCAAAGTTTGTTCAATAAACATGGGTTCCTTTTGTAATAAAGTAAAATAGGCTTTAAAATTATGCTTAATTCTATAATCTGCTTTCAACTTTTTTCACTGGTCGTCTAGATGCTCTTGTTTGTCAGTGGCAGGGGTTTAGACACTCGACTGCAGTGTCACACCACAGGCTTTCGAGGCCGGGGCTCTGCTTGGCTGAAATTCATTATCATTGAAAACTTCGCCTATATCACACAAGAGTGAACCTGGAAACTCAGAGAGAGAAAGGAGTCCAGAAAATATCCCAAAGCTTCAGTGACAGGCCAGTTTGGCTCCTGGGAGCTCTGCCTCCATCCTTGAAATGGAAACGCTCACAGGTTTGCAAATTCAAGGTCTTTCCCAAGTCTTCCAGGAGACAGGAAGTTCTGTTTTCCAAGATGAGGCAGACAGATAACCAGATAACACTATGTGGACGATAAAAGAGGTGTTATTGTCAATGTTGAATAAAGGGGTAAGGTTTACTGTGAATAAACAGAAAGGTCAGCTGGCCTGAAGAGGAAGAATGACAAATGTGAAGGAGTCAAAGGGGTTCACCACTGTCTGCACTGGATGGAGTTGCTGGGAGCCCTTGCTCCTCGGCGGCCATCCTGGAAAGCTTGCTGGAGGAGACGGAGTTTCAGCAACTGCTTATCTCAAAAACAGATATCAAAGATTATCATAGAAATCAGCACAATATCAAATTATGCGCCCCCCCAATTGTAAGATGTTGTAGTAAATGAGAAAATTGGAAATATGTTTCTGGGGTCTCAGTGAGAACCTCAGGATTGGTGAATTAATAGCACCTTGGACAATGATCTTAGAATATGTCTGATGGTCTCCCCCCTACCCATCCCCATTTCAGTCCCACTGTTTACCTGCTCTACTCCCATCTCCACCCCAATAGCTCCTGATCTCCCTCCACGCTTTGACTCCCCCACCCTCTGTGCCCTTCCCCCAGTTATCCATCGGATATTTAAGAACGGAGTATAAATTCATTGTGATATGTGATATGAATATGGACATGTATGTGATGTGCAAGATCGTGGTTAAAGGCAAACACCCATGTTCTAATCCTGGCTCTGCTAGTCTCTCTGAGCCTATTTTATCACAGTTAAAATGAGGATAATCATGCACACTTCCCAACACTGTTGTCAGGATGAAATGAGATCATGTCTTCGAAAGCACCAAGCCCAGTGCTCAACTTCATGTGTGATTGGATGATAAACCAGTATATTTTTCAAAACATGAAAATATGGCCAATAACAGATGAGTTTTTCCATAGTCTGATTATTTTCCTTCATTAGTTTTGCAACTGGTCTCCTGTCAGCTCTTTCTCAGTTCTGGACAAAAGAAATTTTAGTCTTAATAACCACATCCAACTGAAACATGGTGTTAAAAACAATGTACTATACTACTGACTGTGAAAATGCAGAGATTTTGGATTTACAATCCTCCCGTTGAAACCAAGTCCCCCTAAAATAGAGTTCCCTTGCCAAGTTTATGATTAACCTCTCTATCCAAAACCTTATTCCCTTTCTTGTCATACCCCAGTTTCCCTCAAGATTGAGGAGTATCAAAGAAAAGGGGGGATTGAAACCAAGCAGGACCCTATGGGGGCTTCCTGGGTACAAAAGCACCTCTGGGGTCTCTGTTTCTTGTTTGCAGAAAAAGGCTTTAATTTTCTAGGCCTTCCCTGAGTCCCAAAGAGTAAACTCAAGCAGTTACTAATTAGAGAAGTGAGGGAATGCCGAAACAAAGGAAAAGCAGTCAAGCAAGATAGCTTGAACAATAGTTCAGTATTAAAACAGGGTCCTACTTCCTCCCCAAGGGATGTGCATACCAATCTGATGTATATCTTTGAGTTGTTCTGCAGAAACTAAGACTCTCACCCAGGTAGAGGATGGTGACTACATGCTGACTACAAGCACATAGACTCCAGATTGGTTGGAACCAGAAGGTTAATGATTAAGATTCCAGAAACATCACCCTGTTACCTCACCACCAACCAATCAGAAGAAAGTCCATGAGCTGCAGCCCTCACCCCAAATGTTGCCTTTAAAAACCTTTCCTTGAAAGTCATCGGGAAGTTCAGGTCTTTTGAGCACAAGCTGCCCATTCTCCTTGCTTAGTGCCCTGCAAATAAATGCTGTACTTTCCTTTACCACAACCCAGTGTCAGAAGATTGGCTTTGCTGTGCAGCAGGCAAGGGGACCCAAGTTTGGCTCGGTAACACCATGTGACTTTAGCATGTAGGTCTTGAGATCAAAGAAAGACTTCTTCCTAAAACCAAGCTTCTTCCCTTGCCTTTTCTACTGTCTATTGCTCATGCAGCTCTTACCTTTGCAAAGATAAGGCGTTTCTTGGTTGCTCTGCGCTACATAAACCTTCCCTTACTGAGTACTACTCATAGTACTTGCCGTGAAACTCCAACAGAGACTTGGCCATGAAAATAATATTCATCATATTGTCCCTATTTATTGAGCATTTGTATTTGTCTAATCCTTACAACAACACTGCAAAGTAGCTAAATTATCCCAATTTTACAAAAGAAGGCATTAAGGCTAAAAGAGATTAGGTAGCAGTGGTACAGTCTGGATTCAAAGCATGAAGCTTTCACCACACTAAACTATCTTCCAAATATGCTTATTATTTATTCATTTGGTTTTTCCAATTTGTGGGTTAATTAGTTCATTTGTCTCCCTTTCCATAAACTATTAATGGCAATACCTCTGAACAATGGACTTACATTACAATGTGGTTTACTTGTATTTGTTTCATCTTCACTTCAAGTTACAGTCACCTGTTAAACAAAGCTAATGCCCTCCAGTTCTTAGGTGCTGCCATTGTAGACTTTCAGGACAAAGCTAGGGATGTTAAATACTCTCTATACATACTTACTAAACTAACTAAATTAATGAAGAAAAAGGGAAGTCATAATGAGAACCCCAAATCACTGCTATCCTTCAAAGTTTGAACCCGAGAACCTAAGTCAATAGGTATGAATATTGACTAAGAGTCTAGCTCAGTGTCACCAATTTTCCAAATGAAGGACTTGAGTTATTTGTTTTTCATGATGAGGTGAGCCAATGCAGGGCTAACTCAAATCCTTGCTTCTCAAATGTTTTTTAAAAAATAAATTTGAAGTTGATATTTAGTTATAGCCAAACACATTCAAAAGGTAGCAATGGCAACCAATTTTTTTGTCACCCAATTTTTTAAAATAGCTTACCTATGTGTTACTTGTTTAGACATTCTGATATTACTAATATATTCTCTTACTGAAATGCTAACTGCCAAGATTCAGCCCACAGGCATATTTTTATAGGCAAGTTAATATCCCTGAAAAATTATCGTAGAAATACACAATAACACCTACATCCCCAGGGCCAAAATCCACAGCAGCTTCTACAGACCTATGTGCCACAGGAGGTAGCAGTTTTTCCCAAATGAAAAGAACTCATACAAATCTCAAAGGAAATGAAAACATCTTTTTAAAACATGAAGCATCAAACCATCCAGTCTCATAAGAAGGGAAAACACAGGCTAAAAATACATCCCGTGTTCTTTCCAACCCTGTTTATTGTACTCATAAATAAAAATGTCCTGTATATTTTATTCATGCATATACCATAAATTTTATTCATATTTATTCAATAGGAACAGGGCTAGAGATTCCTGCCAGTACCATGGCTTTGTCACTTATGCTCATGTGCTTCAGTCCCTATGGTCTTGGTTATTATCAAAAAAATCACGCCTGTGAATTACAATTGGGGCATAGAGAAATTGCATCAACAGTCAAATATCAAACATTTAGTGCATGTTTACCACAGGCGAGACACTGTACTAGGCACTGTGGCTATATTCACAATGAAAGATACAACTTTTCTCTCTAAAATAAGAGTGAAACCCAGATATTATTACTAGGTGCTTAATATGGTATAAACAGATAACTGATTTCTATAAACCTTTGAAGACTGAGCCATGAAAAAAAATTTTTTTTTAAGTCTGAGTTAAAAACAATTCTTCAGTCAATATTTCAAGATGATGAGTCCTTGAAATTATGAGATTCTCTCTAGCTGTATTGATTCTAGTACCCTGTATATTGTTGTTTAGAGTGACATTCGCCAAAATGCATTCCAGTTTGAAGTGAGTGAAACAAAGTTAACGAGAATTTCTCAGAGCCTTTAACATGGTAATGAGTTCCCCAAACATATTCAACGATAGAAGTTTTGTTTTGTTTTGTTTTACAGCACACTTACTAACATCTAATGGTACTTATGTTTATGTCCATGTTTGTCTTCTCAGGAGTCTGGAAGTTCAAAGAGAATTTTTTTTTAATTTCGTGCTTCTTTTGTTACCTAAAACAATTGAAACAAGTATCTTTTGAAAAATCAGAATGACTACATTATACCTGAGTAGCGTCATATGATTTCAGTGTTCTCATTTGCATTTCTGTTTTATGATGGGGTTAATAGCAAGCCAAGTAAAATCATGATATGTTGCACAAGTAAAGATTTCCCAGTAGTCTGAATAGAGGAAAGTGGTAGGAAAATTGAATCATTACATTGAGCATGGTGTATAGACTGGTTGAACTCAAGAGAAACTGCTCTGGTTGATAACTTATTATCCTAGAGCAGGATTCTAGTGTATATTTGTGTCTCTGTATGTACATTCCAACTTATGACAGTTTATTAACATTAGCATATTTAAAATTGTAAAACTTTACAAAATTGTTCTAATTATTGTATTTTGCAAGACATTATTAAAATTACTAGTAAAACAAAATAATAAGTGATAGTCAAATATCAAAAAGAAAAAATAACTGCAGTGCTAATGGCAGTGCATCAAAGGATTCATCATGTGGGAAAGCAAAGAAATCATGTAGATAAGTAAAATAAAACCCACAAAATCCACCTTTCCACTATTTAATGCAAAATTGACAATTTAGTTTCAGCAAAACGACATCAACCATTATGTTAATGTTGTGGATTTATATTGTGTTGGTTTTATTTGACTTTGACTTATAAATTTGGTTTGGTTTATTGTCATATGAGAGCCACAATAATTAGGAGTTTTACCTAGTCTTATATATATATTTAAATCATATTATAATAAAGATAATTTGTCAACACTTGGGGTCTTCAAGATTCTTCCTCTCTCTTTACTCAGTTTTGAAAAACAACAGTGATATGGTGAAAAGAACAATAAAGTTGAAGTAAAAAAGAATCGGGTTCAAACTCAACATTTAAATCTCTCTGAGCCTCAATTTTCTCATCTGTGAAACTGGAATAATACTAAAACCACCTCTCTCACAGAGTTATTGGTTGAAGGTACCTAGTTCAATATGTGACACATAATAGGATTTTGATAAATAGTAGTTGATTTTTCATCAGTAACAATCTGTCAAAATTTGTCACTATACAGTTGTTTATAGTCCAGATTTGAAAATTACATTTGACACTTCAATTGGGCAGCAAAGGTAATCTATCCAACAATAAAAGAATGATTTAATCAGAATGCACATTATGATTCTGTTTATAAAATAATAATTATATATATATACCAAATATTTGGTGATATGTATATATATATTTCAAATATATATAAGTGGTCATGTATTAAACTCTATTTTTGGTGGGGCTGAAGCTTAATATCACCATTATAGAGTCAACTTCTGGGATACAAAAATAAATCTGAAGTGTTATTTTTAAAAACTTTTTTATGATTATAATTTTATTATTAAAAATTAGGCAAATTTTATAAGTTTGATATTACAGTTCAGGAACAATAATTTCTTAGCACAGTCAGCTGTTAGATTGTTCTAGAGCCTACATTTGTGTTATTGGAGAGATGCCCCCTTTCAAGCAACATCACTCACTTTTCTTGTGCAAAGCAGAAAATGTTTTTCAGTAACATTTTCTGGAAGAAAATTTGTACCTAGGATTCATGGTGTGGTTAAGTCTGAAAAATCCTTCATCTTTTCATAGTTGGCAATTTATACCAATCATTTTAGCTAGCCTTTTGCATACATTTTTTGAGTCCATGGACTCAAAACCATAAGAAAGTATCTTATAAAGCAGGGGTCCCCAACCCCTGGGCCACGGACCGCTACTGGTCCTCGGCCTGTTAGGAACCAGGCTGCACAGCAGGAGGTGAGCAGCAAGTGAGAGAAGCTTCATCTGCTGCTCCCCATCACTCGCATTACCGCCTAAACCTTCTCCCCCCTCCGCCTGCCACCGGTCAGTAGAAAAATTGTCTTCCACGAAACCTGCCCCTGATGCCAAAAAGGTTGGGGACCACTGTTATAAAGCATTCTTACAAAGTCTATTGTTTTGAAGTTTGGGTAGTGAGTACAAGGTATGTTTTGAGTATCTCATCTTTCTCTAAGATTATCTTCTTTCCTTCATGCATGCTATCTTCATCATGAATGTTATTGTACATACTTATAGAGCTTTTTATCCTTGCAGAATTTATATATGGTAACATTGAATATTTTAATTATCCTCACAAGGTACAAAGAAATCCCAAATAGAGGCTTCTTTTTGAAAAAAATAGCCTAAAATGGAATTAAATACTAACAAAGAATTAAATACTATTTTAGAAGACGGTTTTTGTTTAATGTTATGAATCCCTGTTCACAAAACGACTTTATTAGATTAGCATTATGGTATGATGTTAACAATATCTATCTCTCTTTTTCTGTCTTAAGTTACTACTTTTATGTGTCTGAACATTTGTTTGTAAAACATTTGTTATTTTTCCTAAAGCTATCTTGCTAATGTCTCCTTTTAAAAAGTCCACAATCCTTTATCTGGAATTTAAATATCCAAAAGCTCTGAGAAATGAAAATATTTTCATAACTCATTTGGCTGCAAAATTTGTCTGATTTGATGTGAAGCTTTGTAGAAGTATTCATACATTTTACTAGGCAGTAATGTGTTTCATTATTTTGTTTCCCAGTCCCCCATTTTTACCCTTTGGAAGAATTGATAGATACAGTACATGTAATGTACAGTATTACTTTCCTAAAATCTGAATATTTCTGCATTCCATGAGAAAATTGGGACAAGGACTTATGGATCTATATTCATAATAACTGTCAATCTTTAAATATTTGAAGTTTCTTAATAATTAAAGGACATTTTTGGTACATAAAATTCATAAGCTTACAAACATTATTATTTCAGCGTTTTATTCTCAGAAGTCAGAATGCATTTATGCTTCAGCTGACAAAATATGAAAAAGGCACACAAGTGAACTTTTACTCTAAGTACTTTCTAGAATGTTCATATTAAAAGCATTATAATATTTCTATAAATACATATATTATAAATTTCATTATAGTATTTTATTTCTAGACTGCTTATATTATAGATATATAATGCATAAATATTATAATCACTTATATTTGAAACTGAATATTCAGATACTAATATTAATCTGAATAACATACCTTGTTTATGTTACTGATGCCACGTTATAGAATCAGCTATTCTGACTTTCAGAAACGAAAGTTAAGTCTGAAAGTGAAGCCACAGTAAATTTTGGCTGAACACTGAGTTTGAAACCAGACTTCAGTGGATCCTAAATTATAAATGTTTGTGTATTTTCTAATTTTTCTCAAAATACATTATTACATATATATCTTGAAGTAGTTTGGACCCATAAAATTTAACACAGAGCATTTGTAACACTGGTGATTACTTTTCAGAAATCAAATTATGGACCTCTCTTCTTCAGTACTTTTCTTTTTTTAATTAATTAATTAATTAATTTACTTTTGGCTGCGTTGGGTCTTCGTTGATGCACGTGGGCTTTCTCTAGTTGCGGCGAGCGGGGGCTACTCTTCATTGCGGTGCGTGGGCTTCTCGTTGCGGTGGCTTCTCTTGTTGCGGAGCACGGGCTCTAGGCAGGCGGGCTTCAGTAGTTGTGGCTCGTGGGCTCTAGAGTGCAGGCTCAGTAGTTATGGCGCACAGGCTTAGTTGCTCCACGACATGTGGGATCTTCCTGGGCCAGGGCTCGAACCCGTGTCCCCTGCATTGGCAGGTGGATTCTTAATTACTGAGCCACCAGAGAAGTCCCCTTCAGTTCTTAAGCATAAATTTACTGAAAAGCAAGATTTTTAAAAACCAAGGCAAAGAATAAGACTATGCCTGAGGGGGAAGGTGATAGTATATGTGTGGGTGGGAGTAGGGGGTCCATGGATAAGTAGCTTCCTATAGTGTAAAGACCATGGGCTTTGCATCCATACAGTCTATATTCAAAATTCACTTCCACATTTTTCTAGCTGAATGATCTTGGGGGAGTTACTTATTTTCAGACAGTTGGTGTCTTCATTTTTAAAACTGAGACAATAAAAGCTACCTTTCAGGGTTGTTGATAATATTAAACAAGTTAACTTATGGAAATATAAAACACAGAGCCTACCACTTAGTATACAGTCCATAATGCATGGGGAAATAATTTATTAGGGGAAAACATTTTGAAGAGACCAAACGTAAGATGTGATCCAACCTCTGCCTTTACTAAGCAAACTAAATGAATACCTGGGTGATTTTTCTGCCTTGTGCTTGTTACTGTGTCCATCCACGTAATGGGAATTTCTGGAGGCCAAAGATGTCTGAGCTCCTTAAATGAAAAGTGTTGTAACAAAGAAAAGTGATGTTCTGACCAGTTCTTTCAACCACATTGCAAATGCACCATACAGGAAGGCTTTGATTTCACCACCCCCTCTCACGTTTTCTCCTGAACTTTTGGCTGAGACGGCTGCTGGATCCAGCTCTTTTCTGTGTTCCTCGGAGAGCTGTGAGAACTGAACCAGAGCAGCCGCATACGAACTCTTTCTCTACAACCGGGAAAATCCTGAGACCACTTGTTACACCAATCGTATCGCTAGAAAAATGGGAACACTTTGCAGGAGGTTGGCTGACCTACAGTTTGGGAGAACTGGAAATGTTTCTATTATTGTTATCATCAACAGCCATGTTGTTACTTACACTGTGCAAAGATGTTTCTTCTTGTCTTGAAATAGGGCAAATGCAGTGTGAGGAACAATCATTAAAAGTAAAAACATGCCTCTCATTTTTCTAGCATGAGGCTTTAGAAAATGTAGCTGGTCATCTAAGACAAAGTTTAGTTAAGTGGTTTACCTATCACTTTTAGGAATTCACCAAAAAATCTCACTGGGGGTTATTTCACTATTTTTATAGCAACAGTTGCCATTACATCTTATTTTCTTTATTTATTTACTGTTTTGCTACAGTTGTATCCTCTTTTGGAATTTTCACTTTTTTCATAGAATGTTAAATACATTTCATAAGTTCCAGGAGAAAATGACAACACTTTCAAGAGCTGGAAACCTGCTGTAGTTCATGCATGATGCCAACAAAAACAACTAACAAGCCAATAAAGGGAAGACAAGGGAAATACAACGTCTACGATGGGACGTTCAACAAAACTATGGCAGGAAACGGTGAAAGAGGAGGCCTTGGATTACTCTCTCTTCTCATGCCCTTTAGGTGCCCCTCAAGCCATTCAACTTCAGCAGATCATTATTTGCATCTGCTTTTTTGAAGAAGCAGAGATCGGGTAACACGGGCTTCCGTCACATGCTGCCCTTCACCATGAATTTCTTTGGATCTCTGAAGAGAAAGGGGCTTACTTCCTGTCCAGGAAAGGCTCCCCATCTACACGTGATCTCATCCTCTCCATTCTTCTCTAGAGCCTTGTTCTCCATCGGTGAAGTTCCAATCACCCTTGCTGACTTAACTTCTCCTCAACCTATAAACATGTTCTATTTTCCCCACCCCTGTCCTAATGTCCCATCTGCTTTTCTTCATTACCAATCCTTCACTTGCAAATCTAGGTCTACTCCTTCCACTCTCCTAAAATGGTTCTCCCAAAGGTCCCAGTGGCTTCCAAATCCACTGGCCTTTTTCTGTGTTCTTACCCTCTCTGATCTCAGCAGCATCTGACACTTGACCATCTTCTTCCTGCTGAAATTCTCTTCCTTGAAGTCTTGGACTCCCCTCTCTGACCTTTGACCTCGCTATGCTTCACAAACTTTTCGTTCTCTTCTACCCATTAAATGAAGTGCTACTGAGGGCCTTTCTTGGCCCTCTTTTATCTTACTGTTTTTGTTCTCTCTTTTGCAGAGCTTATTTTAACTCTTTTGCCTTTTTGCAAATGATTTCTAAAGTTATGTTTCCAATCCTGACTTCTCTCCTCTTTCAACGCCTGAACTTCCAATTGCCTACCACACGCCTCCACACTCCAAAACAATTTAAAATTTAAAATTAAAGCAAAAGGAGTCATACCATCTCTGAAACTTGCTCACCTGGATTAATGCATTTCTAGCCTCCAAGAGCATTTAGGAGCACATTCAGCTCCTTCCTTTCTCTTGTTTCCTCCATGAACATAATCAGTGGAAAAAAAAACAGACCTTGGAACCAGATTGACTTGGGTTGAATCCGTCTTCTGCTGCTTTGAACTGTGACCTCAGACTAATTGCTTAATCTCCCTGAGTTTCTTCATCTGAATTAATCAAGCATCCATATTTACCAAACCTACATGTTGCACCAGTTAAATGAGATGTTTTACAAACCGCATGGTACATGCCTGACCTATAAAAATATACAAATAATTTTTCTTCATTTTTCTTTTTTAGTTTTGCTTCCAAATATTCTTTCCCATCTTAGCATTTTCTCTCTCAATGTCACTGACATTGTCATCACCTTAGTTTCGTGTCTCATTATCACTTGCCTAGATCATTGCAACTTTTTGAAAAATATTTTCTTGCCTGCACAATCTCCCAGCCTCCTGTCCATCCTCCTTACTACTACTAGGGTTCTTTCTAGAACACTGACATAATCTTGTGATGCCACATGGCTTACAGAATAGATTACAAGCTCCCCATGTTGGTATTCAAGTTACTCCAAAACCTGGTCTTTTTCAACCTTCTAAAATCAATACTACATGCACAGCCCCCTGAGCCCACTGCCTTAGCCATACTGGACTCTTAATTAGACATAGCCATACTGGACTCTTAGCCATACTGGACTCTTAATTAGACATTCTTCACTTTCCCACCTCCTTACCTTTGCTCACTCAATGCTCTTTGTCAGCTAGGGTGTCCTAGGACCCAGTTAAGCCATAGAGCCATGAGACCTATTGTCTGCAGTTTAGTGAAGCGGTCCTGAGAGGAAACCATAAGGAGGTAACCTTTATTTAACACAGATATTATGTGCCAGGAACATTTCTAAGTGCTGTGGAAGTATTAACTCATTTTGTTCTTATAAGGGCCATGTGAGTTAGGTACTATTATACTCCTAATTCAAAAGATTAAGAAACCAAGGCATCAAAAAAAAAAAAAAAAAAAAGGTTATGTCATGTGCCCAAGGTCATAGTAAAGAACTAATAAATAGCAGAGCCAAGCTTCCAATACAGATGGTCCAGATAGTTAAGAGTCTGTGCTCTTAACTAATCGCCATGCTGTCTCTCCTAAACGTTTGCTGGGGCAGTGCCAAGGTCAGCACTTCCAGCTAAGTTTTCCAGTCCAAGTGAAGCTATACACCGACATGCAGGACCAAGATGGAACGCCAGACAGGTCAGGAATGAGATGCAATGATGTGTGAAGAGGTTCAAGGCTGACAATTGCAAGATGAGCAGACAGGGATGATGTTGAGCAAAGTTCAGGGGCTCGTGACCGCTTTTAATGCAGTGTCCGCCGTGACCTCTGTTGTGGTCAAGTGGAGATCGGTTCAGGGATCCAACACAGGCAAGTCTATCTTGTTAACAGTCATTTATGTGTCCCTGTCCCCCATGAGAGATGAGCCTCCAGAGAGGAGGAATCATGTGTTCCTCACCTTTGTAGCCTCCATAGTATCTGATATAGAACATTTATTTAATCAACAAATATTTATCAAGTGCCTATAAGTGTTATGAACACTGTAGAGTTTAGGACCATTCCATGGTTCCTTCCCTCGGAGCTGCTTTGGTGTTTTTCTCTAATTTAATCTCTAAATTGTACAAGACATCTGATTGCTACGAGCTTTCTCCACAGTCTTAGCAGAAGCTGTACAAATCGCCTCAAAACTGCAAGGCTGTCTGGAAATGAATTAGGGCTGAGACTTAAAGAAACGACTCTGGGGAGTTTTAATTAGAAGTGCAAACGCATCACACAGTTTCCTTGCCATTTGGCGAATCAAACCTGATCCCAATAAAATTGCTACACTTGGCTCAATTACAAGTGTTGTGCCTTATCCTTCTCTGTATTCCCCCTGGTGTCTTGCACAGATTCTAAATATAGTAGGTTTGCTATATATTCCAGTTGATAAGAAATGTAAGTGAAAATTTCATACCTGAACGCTTTCTCTTTTTTTTTTAATTTTTGAATTTTATTTAATTTTTTATACAGCAGGTTCTTATTAGTTATCCATTTTATTCATATTAGTGTATACTTGTCAATCCCGATCTCCCAATTCATCACACCACCACCCCCAGCCACTTTCCCCCCCTTGTGTCCATACGTTTGGAACACTTTCTCTTTTTGTCTTTGAAGTTTAAACTTGTTTTCCTCGGGGAAAGTTGGCTGTTACAACGTAGAAAAGTCTGGGTTATTTGTCACAAGTCTCCAACTCTAGAATTTAATAATGGCAGAAAAAAAGTTTGAGATTATTGCCTCCGTTTTACAAGGTTACACAAAGTAAAGTTCATTCTATTCATTATTGACCAGCAACCTAGACACTCAATGTTTTGCTTCTACTTGGGATAAAAAAGAAGTTTTTATTGCCCTTTCCCCGAAATCATGTAATTATAGGGATTTTGAAGTTACTGGCTCTACTCTCTGACCTTCAGGCAGAACTATGTTTAAAAACCTTCCTGAGAAGCTGAGAATTGGTCCTGTTCTGAGATACCTTTAGAGCAGATTATACAACTACCACCAGTAACCTCTTGTAGTGTTTAAAAGCTGGAGTCATGGTGCTAATCTAATCTTCTCTCTGACATTTCTTTCTCTTCCTCTCTTCAGTGAAGCTTGACAACCACTAGGTAAGTTTGTGTAATTACTTTAGAGTCATTTCTCTTTCTTAAGAAGAAACACGTCAAAGAAAAAAAAAGAAAAAAAAAAACAAAAAACAACAAAAAAAGAAGAAACACGAAAAAATTTAGGAAATGGAGTTACTGAATTGTATACTCCTGCATGTGGGGCTGTCCTGGACATCAAAGATGGTTACATAGATATAGAGAAAAATTACTTGCATATACTGCATATTTGAACTTGGAGTACAAATATTTGAGGTTGAGTCCTGGTTCTAACTCTTACTAGCTATGTGGCTTTCAAGGAATATAATAACCTTTAGGAGATTCAGTTTCTTTATGTGGGATCATTATATCCCACCAGAGTGATGTTTCATACACTGTGAACTATGTAAAACATGACTGTTGGTGTCCCAAGTATAAACACCCCAATCCTTTCCATTTCTACTTTAGCTTTATAGAAGAGATTATTCTTTATCTTAATTTTATTTTTATTTTTTAAAAATTATTTTATTTATTTATTTTATTTTTGGCTGCGTTGAGTCTTCATTGCTATGCGCGGGGTTTCTCTAGTTGGCGGCGAGCTGGGGCTACTCTTCATTGCGGTGCACGGGCTTCTCATTGCGGTGGCTTCTCCAGTTGCAGAGCACGGGCTCTAGGCGCGCAGGCTCAGTAGTTGTGGCGCACAGGTTAGTTGCCCCGTAGCATGTGGGATCTTCCCGGACCAGGGCTCGAACCCGTGTCCCCTGCATTGGCAGGCAGATTCTCAACCACTGTGCCACCAGGGAAGCCCTATCTTATTTTTAAAAAAGATCTAAAACCATATTTCTTTTGGAATGGGAGCATGTCCATTTACCCATAATCCAATATTACTCAATTATCACAGAAAAATTGGAAATTATTCTTGTGTACCTACCTTCTTCATAAGATTGTATGTTTTTCAGGGCAAGGATTCTGCCTTATTAATCTTTATAGCCACCACTGTCGACACAATGTGCAGAGTAAGTATTTAGAAAATATTTATGGGGTTCAAAAATTGCTTGACTGAATTATTTACACTACTTTAAATGATAGCTAGTAACCTAAAGGGAGATTTGATGAACCATTAATTACTAGTAACTCCTTAACTCCTTCTCATCTTCAAGTGTATAGAAAAATGTTTTTTCTTCCTCTCCCCTACATATACCATCATAAAGATACTTAATGTTGAGTAATATAGCATATCCTAAATCACAGAAACTCTTCTTTGCCCTAAAACTGTACGTTCATTCTAAAAGAGAAAAAAAAAAAAAATTCGTGGTTACATAGATCCGTAAGATTAATTATTAGACAAAGAAGCAAGTAAGATATTAAAAAAGAGAAATGACTGAAAGAAACAAAGGACATTTAAATGGCAAATATTTTACCCCAGGGATCTGGCTAAAGCATTTGAAAATCTTGGGGCCAATTATGTGAAGTCTGGAGACTGTTGACAGGGTAGTCACAGCTATGTGGGTGCTGGAAAAGAATATGTCTTTTCTTTACACAAGCTTCCAGAACTAGTTCTCATGAATGCCTAAAATATTTGTTTTATAAAATCGTGTCAGGAGGTTTCTCCCCGCTTCGCTTTAAGAGAAACTATTGTCCTCTTGAGCTTCTTTTCAAATACAATTTGCTTCATGCTAGTGTGTGTTATTGGATATTTGTAGCAACTTCATAAATTCTTTCAAATTCTTCAGTTTAGCTATGTGATTTAAACCTTTTCCATTTAAAATGCAATTTTAAAAAAAAAGGGTGTACAAGAGAAATTTTATTTTACGTGTTCTTTTTGGTTGACCTTGTCAACCAAAAAGAATTATTTGAGTTCACCTTCCAAGGTCTGGGGGAGAGAATGCATGGAGACATTTTTCCTAAAGATCCTTGGGACTGGACATCTTACACATTTGTCCAAATGGGCCGATGGTCAAAGAACCTACGGGGATCCCAGAACCACTAAACAGACAGAGTTTTTAGGATGGGCACAGCCTATTCACGGCAGATGGGCTACAATAAGACCATTCATACCCAAATGCAGAAATTTGTGATCAGTCATAGACTCTTTGCTACTCGTCATGAATGTAACTTTATCATTTCTCTAGGCACCTGATAGGAAATCGTCTTACCATCCCAGGTACAGAGAATTTTCACACAGTTAAAATATGTGCTTTGAATGACAGGTATTGTGCAGAAGAATGTTACATTGTGAGGATTACTCTTCACAGCAAGGGGGACTCTGTGATTAGAGCCTGTTTAAAAAAAAGATTTCAGCTCCATCCTCCATCTTGGGAGATTATCTCTCTATCTATTCATATATCTACCTTTCTGTCTATCTTTATTCATGGATCACTTTCTCTGGGAGAAGTCATATCATAAGCAACCCAATGGAAAGGACAATGTGGTAAGGAACTAAACCTACTTGCCAATAGTCATATGGATGAGCTTGAAAGCAAATCCTTTAGCCCCAGTCAAGACTTCAGAGACTGCAGCCCTGACTGTTATCTAACTGCAACCTCATACAAAACCTTGAGCCAGAACCGCCCAACTAAGTCAATCCAGATTCCTGACCCTCAGAGATAATGCTGTTTGCTGTTTTAAGCTGCTAGATTTAGGGATGAATTGTTACATAGTGATAGATTATGAAGGCACAGTGGTATGGCTCTAAGAAATCTAAGAGGAATGTTAAATAGAGGAGAGAGACTTATATCTTACCAAAATCCCAGCTCATTCTCAGCACATCTTTTGATAGCAGGGGCTTTTGGTTGGACCCTAGTTGAGAGATAAGATGGTGGATTAGCTTGTCCTCATCGAATCTTCCAACAAAGGAGGGAAGAAAATGCCTAGTGTGGATAATAGAAACTCAACTGGAGAGGACCAAGTGGAGTCAGGGTCCAAGCTGAGAGAAGCTTTTGGGAATCTATTCAAGAGTGGAAGGGGGGCTTCCCTGGTGGTACAGTGGTTGGGGGTCCGCCTGCCAATGCGGGGGACACGGGTTCGAGCCCTGGTCTGGGAGGATCACACATGCCATGGAGCAGCTAGGCCTGTGCGCCACAGCTACTGAACCTGCGCTCTAGAGCCCGCGAGCCACAACTACTGAGCCCGTGTGCCACAATTACTGAAGCCCGCGTGAGCCTAGAGCCCGTGCTCCACAACAAGAGAAGCTACTGCAATGAGAAGCCTGCGCACCTCAGTGAAGAGTAGCCCCCACTCGCCACAACTAGAGAAAGCCCACGCACAGCAACAAAGACCCAACACAGCCAAAAATAAATAAATAAAATAAATAAATTTTAAAAAAAAAGAGTGGAAGGAATTACCTACCAACATGCAGGAGTAATAGGTTAATAGAGAAACTTGCTTCTCACAAATCTCCCTCTTCAAAAGGGAGAGGAAAATGACCATTCAAGATAAGAAGGGGCTCAACTAGTTTTTCACAAGCAGAGTCAGAGATCATATAGGGGAGGGGGGCCTGAGAGGTAGGTATTAATGGTGATCTTCTCCAAATAATCTTTTTGCTTTCTGGGGAAAAGAAGAGCACAGAAGTCCACGAATAGCTTCAAGTCAGAGGGAAGCAGGGAAATGGGGACCCAGGGAAAGGGGACTTTAAAAATCTTAACACTAAGAAGTCATTCTCTTACTTGATTAACTAAAATTTCTAAATGTCATATTTCCATGCGAGTGAGGTAAACCAAACAGCAAATTGGGTTACATGTCTTGCTCTGGGAAACCTAACCAGCTAAATAGAATACTCTGTAGAAGAAATTGCCTGACAAAATTTACCCCAGCAGAAGCATGTAGCATGCTCTGATAAATAGAGGGTACGGTAGATAATGATTGCATCCTGAGAAGTCCAGTGGATCCCAGGAAATAGTACTGATGGTCATGGTAGTAAGGCTGACTCTGAGATCTCAATAAAAGACACTAGTTTAGGAAAGTTTCCCAGAAGAGCAGAATCTTTCTGAGCCCTTTTCTCTTGGGGATGGTGATAAACAGTGAGAGGTACATTGGAGGCAAGGGGAAAAAGTCGTTGAAGATTGAACTATAGACCAAATTATTCTGCCAGTGCCATCCCCAACCAAAGGTTATCCCAGCAGGAGATAAGAGAAATTGAGAAATGAGACACTAAATAATAATCTGTAGGATATCCTAAGAGGAAAAGCAAATGATGAGAAAAAGTTAGTGACAAGTGTCCTTCTAGCATCAAAATGTAAATTCTAGATTTACTCTTGGGAATTCCCTGGCGGTCCAGAGGTTGGGGCTTGGCACTTTCACTACTGGGCCCTGGGTTCAATCTTTGGTCAGGGAATTAAGATCTCACAAGCCACACAATGCAGCCAAAAAAAAAAAAATTAGATTTATTATTAGGGAAAGTAGCATCATGTTACAGGATTCCTCATCTACTTTTCACATTTGCTAGCCAATAATTTACTTAGACTATAGACAAAGTAATTCATTGATTATATTATAGAACAATAGGAGTTACACAGTGTTGAGAGGGAAATAAAAAGTAGTCTACAAACAGTACATGCAATATAATTCTAATTTTGTTTCTTAAAAGTATGTATGTTAGACGCAGGGCCAAGATAGCAGAGTAGGAAGACCCTGAGCTCACCTCCTCCCACGGGCACACCAAAATTGTGAATATTTACAGAGTAACTATCCATGAAAGCAACCTGGAGACTAGCAAAAGAGATCCTCTACAGCTAAAAATGTAAGAAGGAACCACAACAAGATGGGTAGAGGGGCGGAGATGCAGTGTATGTAGGACCCCTACCTCTGGGTATGCAACCCACAAATGGGAGGATAATTACAATTACAGAAGTTCTCCCCAAGAAGCATGAGGTCCAGACCCTCATTGGGCTCCCCTGCCTGGGAGCACTGCTCATCGAAAAGACGAGCCCCAAGAATGTTTGGCTCTGAAGGCCGAAAGAGCTTGCTTTTGGGAGACCCAGAGGGCTGTGGGAAACAGAGATTCCACTCTTAAAGGGCACACACAAAAGAGATGCTTGAAAACTCAGGGCAGAAGCAGTAATTTGAAAGGAGTCTGGGTCAAACACACTTGCTGATCTTGGAGAACCTCCTGCAGAGCCAGAATGCAATTGAAACTTACCCTGGAGACATAGACGCTGGCAGCAGCCATTTTGGGGAGTACATCCCACAAAAAGGACACTTGTGCTCATAAATGCCATTTGGGAATCATCCCTCTAGGTTATTAGTCCCGGGACCTGGCTTTGCCTACAACCCATCGGCACCAGTCCTGGGATGTCCCAGGCCAGGCAGCTAGCTGGAACACAGCCCAACCCACCAGCAGTCCGGCTGCTCTAGGACCCCTTGGTCCCCCAGCCAATCTGGGACCTGGTGCCACCCACCAGGGGTGGGCACCAGCCCCAGGATCCCCTGGGCCCTAGCCCCACCCATTAACATGATGACACCAGCTCCAGAACCTACAGGCCCTGCAGCCAAGGACCCCAGGACATGACTCCACCCACCAGCAAGCAGACACCAGCCTTGGGACCACTGAGGCCTCGCATCCAGCTGGGTCAGGACATGGTACACTCACCAGCAGGCCAACACAAGCTCCAGGACCCCATGGGCCCTGACCCTGCCCACCTGCAGGCCAACACCAACCCCTGAACCCTTAGGGCCCTGCGATCAGAAACACTGGGACCTGGATCTACCCATCAGTGGGCCAATACTAGCTTCAGGGTCTAGCCTCACCCACTAGTGGGTGGGCACAAGCACAGGGACACCCTGTGCCCTGGCAGGCTTACACAAGCTCCAGGACACCTTGGGCACCTCAGCCAGCCTTGTCAGGATCCAGCTCTATCCACCAAGGGGCAATCACCAGCTCCAAGTCACCCCAGACCCTCTAGCCATTCATGTCAGGAACTGACCCTGCCAACCAGCAGGCAGACACCAGCCCCATGGTCTCCCCGGGCCATGGACCTGCACATCAGCAGGCTGACACTAGCTCCAGGACCCCTAGTCCCATAGCCAGCTACTGTGGGATCTCACTCTGGCTACCACTAGGCTAGCACTAGCCCTGGAACCTCCTGGGACTCTGTAGCCAGTCATCTCATGCCCAGCTGTGAACCAGGACTCCTGCAGCCAGCAGAGCCAGAATCTGACCCCAGCCACCAGTAGCTGGCAGCCTATGTACAAAGCAGGGCCTGGAAACCAACTAGACTGGGAGCCAGCCACGGCTACCAGCACACCCACGGTAGTCAGCCCACACAGAAGGGTACCCTTAAATGACATAGCCCAACAGTAGATTAGATAACATGGAAGAATATATCAGCAAACTAGAAGACACAGTGGTTGAAATCACTCAAGCTCACAGAAAAAAGAATTTTAAAAAATGGAGAGTTTGAGAGATCTCTGAGACAACATCAAATTTACTAACATTCATATTATAGGAGCCCCAGAGGGAGAAGAGAGAGAGAGAGAGAGAAAAGGGCAGAAGACATATTTGAAGGCATAATAGCTGAAAACTTCCCTAACCTGGGAAAGGAAACAAACATCCAGGTCTAGGAAGCACAGAGTCCCAAAAAGAAACAACTCAAAGAGGACCAGAGCAGGACACATGGTAATTAAAATGGCAAAAATTAAAGATAAAGAAAGAATATTAAAAGCAGCAAGGGAAAAACAAAAAGTTACATACAAAAGAACTCTCATAAGGCTGTTAGTGGACTTTTCAGCAGAAACTTTGCAGGCCAGATGGAAGTGGATGATATATTTAAAGCAATAAAAGGGAAAAGCCTCAAACCAATAATATTCTACCTGGCAAGGCTATCATTCAGATATGATGGAGAGGTCAAAACTTTTACAGACAAGCAAAAGCTAAAACAGTTCAGCACCACCAAACCAGCTCTACAAGAAATATTAAAGGGACTTCTCTAAACAGAAAAGAAAAGGCCACAACTAGAAGTATGAAAGGAAGAAGCTCATTGGTAAAGTCAAATATACAGTAATGGTCAAGTAGGAAATTTAAAAGATAAAAGTAGTAAAATCATCTATAGCCACAATAAATAGTTAAGGGATACACAAAACAAAAGGGTGTAAAATATAATGTCAAAAACAGTAAAGGTGGAGAGAGGAGTGAAAATGCAGGGTTGTTAAAATGCATTTGAGGGGCTTCCCTGGTGGCGCAGTGGTTGAGAGTCTGCCTGCCAATGCAGGGAACACGGGTTCAAGCCCTGGTCTGGGAGGATCCCACATGCCGCGGAGCAGCTAGGCCCGTGAGCCACAATTACTGAGCCTGTGCATCTGGAGCCTGTGCTCCGCAACAAGAGAGGCCGCGATAATGAGAGGCCCGCGCACCGCGATGAAGAGTGGCCCCCGCTTGCCACAACTAGAGAAAGCCCTCGCTCAGAGACAAAGACCCAACACAGCAATAAATAAATAAGTAAATAAATAAATAAACCCAAAGTTTAAAAAAAAAATGCATTTGAACTTAAGAGATTAGAAAATTAAAAAATATATATTATATATGTAACTCATGGTAACAACAAAGCAAAAATTTATAATAGACACACCCAAAAAAGAGAAAGAAATCCAAACATAACACTAAAGATAGACATCAAATCACAAGAGAAGAGAGTAAAAGAAGAAATGAGCAAAAGAACCACAAAAACAACCCCAAAACAATTAACAAAATAGAAACAAGTACATACCTCTCAATAATTACTTTAAATGTAAATGAACTAAATTCTCCAATTGAAATATGTAAAGGGGTGAATGGATACAAAAACAGAACCCATATATATGCTACCTACAAGAGGCTCTTTTCAGATCTAAAGACATACACACACACAAAGTGAGGGGATAGAAAAAGGTATTCCATGCAAATAAAACTGAAAAGAAAGCCAGGAAATACTTACATCAGACAAAATGGACTTTAAAACAAGGACTGTAACAAGAGACAAAGAAGGACATTACATAATGATAAAGGGATCAACCCAAGAAGATATAACAATTGTAAATATATATGCATGCAACATAGGAGCACCTAAATACATAAAGCAAATATTAAGAGACATAATGGGAGAAATTAACAGTTACACAATAATAGTGGGGAACTTTAACACTCCACATACATCAGTGGACAGATCATCCAGACATAAAATCAATAGGGAAACACTGGCCTTAAATGACACATAAGACCAGATGAACTTAATATATATATACAGAATATTGCATACAAACCTGCAGAATGCACATTCTTTTCAAGGGCACATGGAGCATTCTCCAGTATAGATCACGTGCTAGGCCACACACACACACACAAAAGTCTCAGTAAATTAAATTTAAGAAGATTGAAATTATATCAAGCATCTTTTACAAATACAATGCTATGAGACTAGAAATCGAATACAAGAAAAAAAAACTGCAAAAACACACAGACATGGATGCTAAACAATATTCTACTAAACAACCAATGGGTCACTGAAGAAATCAAAGAAGAAACAAAAAAAATACCTGGAGACAAACACAGGTATTTTTTGTTTTGTAAACAAAAATGCAGTGACCAAAAATCTATGGGATGCAGCAAGAGCAGTTCTAAGAGGGAAGTTTATAGTGAGACAAGCCTACCTCAGGAAACACGTAAAGTCTCAAGTAAACAACCTAACCTTACACCTAAAGGGACTATAAGAAAGAAGACAAAACAAAATGCAAAGTTAGTAGAAGGAAAGAAATCATAAAGATCAGAGCAGAAATAAATGAAATAGAGACAAAAAAAAAATAGAAAAGATCAATGAAATTAAGAGCAGGTTCTTTAAAAAATAGACAAAATTGTAAACCTTTAGCCAGAGTCATCAAGAAAAAAAGAGAGAAGGTCCAAATCAATAAAATTGGAATGAAAAAAGAGAAGTTACAACCGACACCACAGAAATACCAAGAATCAGAAGAGATTACTATGAACAATTATATACCAATAAAATGGACAACTTAGAAGAAATGGAAAATTTCATAGAAATGTATAATCTCCCAAGACTGATTCAGGAAGAAATAGAAAATAGGAACAGCCCAAATACAGTAATGAATTTGAATCAGTAATTTAAAAAAACTCCCAACCAACAGAAGTCCAGGACTAGAAGTCTTCACAGGTGAATTCTACCAAACATTTAGAGAAGAGTTAACACCTATTCTTCTCAAACTATTCCAACAAATTGCAGAGGAAGGAACGCTTCCAAACTCATTCTACAAGGCCAGTAATCACCCTCATATCAAAACTGGTCAAAGATATCACAAAAAAAGAAAATTACAGGCCAATATCACTCATGAACATAGATGCAAAAATCCTCAACAAAATATTAGCAAACTGAATTTGACAACACATTAAAAGAATCATACACCATGATCAAGTGGGCTTTATCCCATGGGTGCAAGGATAATTCAATATCCACAAATCAATAAATGTGATACACCACATTAATAAATTGAAAAATAAAAATCATATGATCATCTCAATAGATGCAGAAAAAGTTTTGAGAAAATTCAACTTCCTTTTATGATAAACACTCTCCACAAACTGGGTATGGAGGGAACATACCTCAACATAATAAAGGCTACATATGATGAGCCCACTGCTAACATCATACTCAGTGGTGAAAACCTGAGAGCATTTCCTCTAAGATCAGGAACAAGACAAGGATGCCCACTTTCATGATTAATTCAACATAGTACTTGAAGCCCTGGCCACAGCAATCAGACGAGAAAAAGAAATAAAAGGAAATCAAATTGGAAAGGAAGAAGTAAAATTGTCGCTGTTTGCAGATGACACAATAGAAAATCCTACATAGAAAAATCTAAAGACACCACCAAATAACTTCTAGAACTCATCAATGAATTTACTCATAGGTAAAGTTGCAGGGTACAAAATTAATATAGAGAAATCAGTTGTGTTTCTCTACACTAAGAATGAACTATCAGAAAGAGAAATTAAGAAAAACAATCCCATTTACAATTGCATCAAAAAGAAAAAAATACCCAGGAATAAATCTAACTAAGAGGTAAAAACTATACTCTGATAAGACACTGGTGAAAGGAACTGAAGATGACACAAACAGATGAACAGGTATACTGTGATCATGGATTGGAGGAATTAATACTGTTAAAATAACTACACTACCCAAGGCAATCTACAGACTCAATGCAATCCCTATCAAAATATCAATGGCATTACTCACAGAACTAGAACAAGTAATTCTGAAATTTGTATGGAAACACAAAAGACCCTGAATAGCCAAAATAATCTTAAGAAAGAGGAACAAAATAGGAGATATCACGCTCTCTGATTTCAAACTATGTTACAAAACCACAGTAATCAAAACAATATGGTACTGGCACAAACAGACACATAGATCAATGGAACAGAATAGAGAGGCCAGAAATAAATCCACACTTATATGGGCAATTAATCCACAACAAAAGAGACAAAAGTATACAATGCAGAAAAGACAGCCTCTTCAAGAGATGGTATTGGGCAAACTGGACAACTACATGCAAAAGAATCAAACTGGACTGCTTTCTCACACAATATACAAAAATAAATTCAAAATGGATTAAGACTTAAATGTAAGACCTGAAACCATAAAACTTCTAGAAGAAAATATAGGTAGTATGTCCTTTGGCAGCAGTCTTAACAATATTTTTTTGAATACGTCTCGTTAGGCAAGGGAAACAAAAGCAAAAATGAACAAATGGGACTAGATGAAACTAAAAAGCTTTTGTACAGTGAGGACAACTATAAACAAAAAGGAAAGGCTGCCTATCGAATGAGAGAAGATATCTGCAAATGCTATATGCAACAAGGGGTTGATATCCAAAATATATAAAGAACTCAAACAACTTAATCAAAAAAAATTTTTTAATGGGCAGAGGACCTGAATAGACAGTTTTCCAAAGAAGGCATAAAGATGGCCAACAGGTACATGAAAAGATGATCAACATCACTACTTATCAGGGAAATTCAAGTCAAAATCACAATGAGATATTACCTCATGCCTGTCAGAATGGCTATTATCGAAAAGACAACAAATAACAAGTGTTGGTGAGGATGTGGAGAAAAGGGAACCCTGTGCACTGTTGGTGGACATGTGAATTGGTGCAAACACTTTGGAAAATAGTATGGAGATTCCTCAAAAAAATTAAGATGGAACTACCCAACAATTCCACTTCTGGGTGGAAAACAAAAACACTAATTCGAAAAGATACATGCACCCCTATGTTCATTGCAGCATTTATTTACAAGAGCCAAGATATGAAAGCAACATAAGCACCCATCAATAGATAAATGCATGATGAAGATATGATATATATATATATCATGAAATATTACTCAGCCATAAAAAAGAATGAAATCTTGCCATTTTCGACAATATAGATGGACCTAGAGGGTATTATGCTAAGTGAAATAAGTCAGACAGAGAAAGATAAATACTGTATGATTTCACTTATGTGTGAAATCTAAAAAACAAAACAATTGCACAAACATAACTATACAGAAACAAAGTCATAGATACAGAGAACAAATAGGTTGTTGCCAGAGAGGAAGATGGTGAAGGGAGGAGAGAAATAGGTGAGGGAAGTTAAGAGGTACAAACTTTCAGTTACAAAATAAATGGGTCACAGGTATAAAATTTATAGTGTGGGAATATAGTCAATAATTATGTAACATCTTTGTATGGTAGCAGATGACAGTTAGACTTATGGTGATCATTTTGAAATGTATAGAAATATTGAATCACTGTGTGTGTACCAGGAACTAACAGTGTTATAGGTCAATTATACTTCAAAAACAAACAAGTAAACAAAGTCACAGAAAAAGAGATCAAATTTGTAGCTACCAAAAGTGGGGGGTGAGGGAAGGCAGAATTAGATGAAGGCAATCAGAAGGTACAAACTTCCAATTAAGATAAAAAGTACTTGACATGTACAACATGACAAATATAATTAACACTGCTGTATGTTAGGGATGTGCTGGAGTTGATTTGTAACAGTCATTTGCTCCTAGTGAGCAAGCAAGAATGCAGCTAGAGTTTTTAGAAGTTTAGGAGAAGTTGCCAGAGTGTTTACAAGGAACCCTGGATGCTTCTCAAATCTGGTGGAATCTTTATTCAGCACAGGTGGTATCATATGTAGCTGTACATGCCTATGGAAACTTAGTGAGGCCCATGTTCAACAGGGAACATGCTGGGTTATTGCTTTATTTACATATCCTTCTGTATAACTTTCCATATCCTTTGCCATTCCAAAAAAATTTTGAGGTGATTTATTGGCTTAGTATATATACTCTACAAACTTAAATCCCCTATTGCACTGTATTTTGCCTGGTCTTGTGTGTGCAGAACAGAAATGAGGCCAGAGGAGGTATGGGAATATTAATCAGCTGAGGAAATTCTATACAAGCATCAAAGTTGGAAATACTTGCAAAATATCCTTCCACTCCTGGCTGAGGGCATAAAGGGACAAGCGGGAGCTTTATGGATTTTTATCCCAATGTACCATCACCTGCTCCTCCATAATTGTAAAACTCTGTGCTACTTCAAGCAATGAGGAAAGATTTGTGACTAAAATAAATACAAATAATTTTACATTAAAAATTGATATTAGCATGCTGTAATGGAGACTAAGCAGAATTTGGTATCAAAATACCTGAATTCAAGTTTGCCAAACCACCCCATATTTCTATTGATACATCTCCATTTCTTAATCTACAAAGCTTCAAGTTTTTGGAGGTAGGGAAAGAGTTCTTATAAACAAACAAAACAAACAAAATCAATAACCATAAAGGGAAAGACTGATAAATTGGACTACATTAAAATTAAGAACTTTTTATCAGAACACATCAAGAAGTGAAAAAGCAAGCCATAAACCAGAAAAAAACAAGCTGTAATATAAATAACTGAGAAAGAACTCATATCCAAAATACATGAAGAACACCTACCAATCAATAAGAAAGACACATAATCCAACAGAAAAAAATGGACAAGGGATTTCAACAGATACTTCACAAGAAAAGATATCCAAATAGCAATAAACACATGAAAAAGTGCTCAATCCCATTGCTAGTAACCAAAAAAATTCAAATTAAAGTGAGATAGTCCTACACACCCACCAGAAAGGATAAAATTAAAGACCAACAATCGCAATATGATAGTGAATAGCAAGAAAAACAAGAACATTTGTATGCCGTTGACAAGGGTATAAATTGGTATAACCAAATGAAAACAATTTGGCATTACCTAGTAAGCACATATTTTGTGACCAAACAATTTCAGTACCAAGTATATTTACCCTAACTTATGCACATGTGCACTCCAGGACACATGTGTAAGAAAGTTCATAAAAACATTATTTGCATTAGCTAACCTGAAAACAATCCAAATTTCCATCAACAGTAAATGGATAAATAAGTTGTGGGGTATTCATTCAATGAAAATACTTCATTGCAATGAAAATGAATGAGCTACAGCTGGAAACAACATTGGTAAAACTCAAAAACATCTTGAGTGAAAGAAGCCATGCACAAAGGAAAATAGAGTTTTCTTTACTCTGTTATTTCTATTTTCTGTATAAATCAAGTTAAACAAACAAACAAAAATCATAGTATTTAGGGATGCATAGATGGGTAGTAAAACTATAAAGAGAAGAAAGAAAATGATGGCCATAAAGTCAGGCCATAAAAGTGGTCAGCTGGGCAGTAGAGGTTAGGGTGAGAGTTGAGGAAGGCATGAGGGGATTTGGGGATCTGACAATGGTTCTTGATCTGGAGATGGTTACACACGTGATTATGTTAATTCCTTGAGCTACATGTTTTGCATGCTTTATTGTATGTGTGTTATATTTCATAATAAAGGAGTTACATTTTATTTTAAAGGACCTAATTCTATCAGCTCTATCTATATCAAATGTCTAAGTTAAATACGAAATTAAAGGCATTTTAAAACTATAATATACCATATATTTATACTATTGTTGTTTCTATCAATAACAATAGGCGAATACCTATAAAGAACCAAAGAGCCATTCTTAACAATGCCAATACTAGAATAACATATCCTCAATTGAAAAATCACATTTCTAAGGGCAGAATGGCTACCAGCTGAAAACTCTGTTAAAATAAATTCATCCTGTCTAGACCAACTCAGCATCAAAACTGAAAACAGATGACTTAGCTATTTCCTTTTCTTTTTAAATATGACTAGTAATGCTCATTGATATGACTTTGGGGCTAAATATGTGAAAATTAAGTTAGAAAACTCAAGGTAAGACTTGAAAATCAAGGAGAAAAATTCTAATTGAAGATCTAGAAGCATAATTTAAATTATGTTTCTTCCAATTTCTTGTGCATAGTTGAGGTTTATTTTAAACAATTACCATTTATTACTATTGATAACATCTATGATAAGATTAGTAATAATAAATAGTGCTGAAATTCAGGGGATGTTTTATTTAATATCATTCTCTTTGTGAACTTAATGAGGACCTTTTCTTCAATTATCAGTACCCTACCATGTCTGCAATCTGTTACCTATTATTATTAATAAATTATTAATAAATTACTACTTTCATTATACTATTCTCTCTTCAGTGATTTAGTGTCATCCATAAAGACAGGAGTTTTTATGGGAGAAATCATTTATATATCTCCTTGGGATTTTGTGTATCTCCTAGGAATAATCCTCAACTTCCCCCTTTCTCACTCCACAAATAGTCAGCTGGCATGGTTAAGAATCCGCCTGCCAGTGCAGGGGACACGGGTTCGCTCCCTGGTCCTGGAAGATCCCACATGCCATGGAGCAATTAAGCCCGGCGCCACAACTCCTGAAGCCCACACGCCTAGAGCCCGTGCTCTGCAACAAGAGAAGCCACCGCAATGAGAAGCCCGTGCGCTGCAACGAAGAGTAGCCGCTGCTCGCCACAACTAGAGAAAACCTGCGCGCAGCAACGAAGATCCAGCGCAGCCAAAAATAAATTAATTAATTAAAAAAAATAATATAATCAGTCACCTGGTCCTCCTGATTGTACTTTTGTCTCTTTATTTAAAAGCTCTGGATTCTGTATTTTCTTCTTTCTCACTGGCAATGATTTTCGTTCCCTCCTAGGAGTTATTAAAAAGACATCCTAACTGGCTCTTCTGCTTTTAATCTCTCTCTCCTCTAATTCATTCTTCATGTGAAACACTTTCCAAAACAAGGTTTGATTGTGTCAGTCCCTCTCCCTGAAATCCTGATGGCTCATTTCAGCTTCTAGTTTTATCTCCTGCCACCAATCCCTCCCTGCACGTCCCCTGGACTCCAGAGATAACTTATGCTACAATTACACTGAACCTTTGGGCATTGTCCCAACCCAGCCTTCCTGTGCCTGTGTAAGCTTCCCATTTCTTTCCACTGGTACACAGTAGGCATTCAATAAGTGCACATTGGCTGTAAGGCTGTTAGACCCTTATGGAGAGGCTTCTGGCTCCGCCAGGCATTTAATTGCTTTCTGCTTTGGGCTCCCAAAGTGACTTGGTTCCCGTCCTGATGATTGTTTTGTAAGTCTGCAGTCTTTCTTCAAGAATAGCAGCCCCATTTTATTGATCTTTGTATCTGAATAATACCTAGTACCTGAATAGTACTATATATATTTATTTATCAGTGCCCAATAAAATGTAACTCTTCTTATTTTTCTAATTTTTATGAATGATAAAAACAATGGTAGCAAATGAATAAGGAAACTCCTTTGAGGGGCCTGGCAATGGCCACAGCTAGAGAATTGACCCTTTCATTTAAGACTTTCAGCTCCATGGACATTCAGTAAATGACAATTAGACATTTCCTCTGTGCCAGGTGCTGGGACACAACAAATCATAATCCCATTTTCATAGCTCTTTTCACCTGGTGGAATAATGGACCTACCATGATTGGGTCTGAGAAAAATATTTCCTATTTGCCTTCACTCATAGGAGATGCCTGGAATATCCTATGCAGAAAGGATCTGCTTTTCTTTCTCTACCTTAGCCTTTAAAATAGGTGCTTTCATCATAAAGGCTCATACAAGCATTTCTCAGCTTCTCTGTCACTTGACCTGAGGTTTTCAAAGTATCCCCAGAAGAATCTGATTTGAAAAAAGAATCTTCAGTTGTGATGATGTGAAATTGATCCTCAGTCACATTTTCTCCTTTCTCAGACAGCAATACTAACCACGATCCTATTAAGTGGCGCCAATCATGTTTGAGAGTCCATCATGTGACCATGGGGCTATCTAGCCCCATTTGAATGAAATCCTTTAGATTTACAGGCCATCTAGAAAGTAAAAAATCACAGACCATCAAGTAAGGTTTACTCTTTGCAATCAGCTCTTAGGGTGAGCTATTCAAGACACGATGCTAAGGTATTCCTTTTGTTTAAGAAAATAATTTTCTTCCCTTCTAATGTAATCGATTTCACATATTTTTTTGCCCTAACAAAAAGACTTTAAGGAAAGGCTTTATGTTAATTATTAAACACACACATATTAAATTCTCATCTTCCAGACCAGGTTGAGAATGAAAGGCAAACATTCGGGTTAATTATCTTCCTACGTATGTCATTCATAGATGGTCAGCGTTCCAAGATTGAGTTGATAAAATCTATGTAACATTATAAATACATTGATATAGTTTAGCCTAGCCTCAGGAAGAATGAGTTAATAGCTAACTTTAGATATCACCCCACATTGCCTGAAATTCTCTTCATTTTGTCACATTTCTAAACTTGAACAAATCCAAGTTTTATTTCAATTAACAAGTTCTACATTGAGAATATGGACACTTCAAGGGACCCAGTCATTCTCAGCTTAGTACCATTCAGTATCGGATTGGTTGTCTCCTGGAAACATTCTAGTGAAAATTAGCATCAGATGGATTTTCCCCTAGAATCCAGTTGAAAATAGAGGCAGTCAGATAATGAAAGTTTTAATGAATAATGAGCTAGAAGTAGTGGCGAAGTAGAGGAAGGAACGCTGTAGAGGGTAGACTGGATCATTTCTAGTGAAGGGCTTTGTGATAACAAAGGAAAATATGAGAATATCCAGTACTCAGAGGAAAGGTTATTAGTTAGGCTACTTTTAGCAGCAAAATTGGCTTTGAATTCCAGTAGACTACAAACACAGAGTTCAGCTCCACTTCTCTGTAATCTCTTGCCTTTGCCTTTCTCTCTGTGTTGGCTTCACCTGCAGCCTAGTAAAGAAGGCTGTAACAACTCCAGATGCCAATTCCAGATACAACACAACAATATCCAAAGGAAGATAGCACGGTCTCTTCCTGTGTCACTGCAGGAGGGCCAAACCTTCTCCTGAAGCCCCCAAACTTCCCCATTATGCCGTTTTGGTTGGAATTATGTCACAAATGGGCGCCTAAATCAATCTCTGGCCAGGGGAGTGAGAACGCCATGAATGCCTTAGATCAATCAGAATTTAGCCCCTGAAGCTGGAAGTAGAGCCAATATCCCTTGAAGCACCTAGCCCCATGGAGGAGGATGGATACCTAAAAAAGTGGGGGTCTGTTAGGCAGAAAAGTCAAGGAAATTGGTTATTGATTATGCAACCAGTGTCTGCTTGGTAAAGGATACACAATTCTACAAAGTGAAAGAGAGGGGAAGACACAAGAGGGGGAGGGCTACAAATACAAAATTCATAAGCTTCAAAGTTTTGCCTAGAGTTCAACTCTGGTTTTAAATTTATTTTTAATTAATATCCATTATAATTGTACACCAGTCACAGAAACACTTGTCAATAGAGATTTTCTATTTGCCAAGTACCTGTTAATAGAAACAGTCTATTAATAGAATTATTGAATATACTAACTAGGACATGATGCTTCCTTTTCCCAACCAAAGCTAGTATAAAACAACTAATTTCTGCGATAATGGTTTCACAGACAAAATACTACCTGTGCCCTGTAATTTAATGAAAAGGTAACTTGAGACATGCATGAATCCCTAATATTTTGTGATTTAGTGCTAAGAGGAGATTATATGTTGTTTAATTTAATATTTAGATGCATAGTCATTAGTTGTGTTTTCTAGTATTCTGGTATCATGGCTGTTATTTATTCATTCATTTATTTATTCAAATAGTATTATTATCTATATATTTTATACCAGGCACTAAGCAAAACTCTAAGAATACAAAATTTGGCAAAAACTGAAAGAATTCTTGTGAACAAATAGATGTTTTACATAGTAGGTTTAGAAGGGTTTTTTTTAACTTTTTATTTTATATTGGAGTATAGTTGATTAACAATGTTGTGTTAATTTCAGGTGTACAGCAAAGTGATTCAGTTATACATATACACGTATCTATTCTTTTTCAAATTCTTTTCTCATTTATGTTGTTATATAATATTGAGCAGAGTTCCCTGTGCTATACAGTAGGTCCTTGTTGTACACACTACTATATTTAAAATGGATAACCAACGAGGATGTAGGTTTAGAAGATTTAATCTCTTGAGGGATACCCATATTTTTAAAATCATCCAAATGTAAACAGACTGCAAGAAGTAAGAAAGAAAGAAAAAAATTTTTAAATAGCCGAATTTTATTCAAAGGGAGAAATGGTCTGGTACGTAAATAATATGGTGTTTTAAGAATTATTTTCGGGACTTTCCTGGCAGTCCAGTTGTTAGGACTCGGCACTTTCACTGCCATGGTCCTGGGTTCAATCCCTGCTTGGGGAGTTAGGATTCCGAGGAACAGCCAAAAAAAAAAAAGAAAGTATTATTTTCTTAAAAGCTTCTTGTGGAGGTGAATTTGCATTTTGGAGGAAGCTATTGGGAAATATAAGTCTCTCAGTCCCTGTTGCCTTATCTCCATAGATGGTAAGCACTTAATGTGTTCAAACTGATGATAACATCGACCATTACACCTTTGCAAAGAGTTATCTCATTATCAAATGTGAATAGAATAATGAAAGGGGGGAAGACTCACAGAATCTGACAAATATATGCCTGTCCGGCTAACGAAGCATACATTTTAAAGAATTATATTTGTGTTTCATAAAATGTAGGAATTTTGACCGTCAACACCTTGGAGGCAGAGGCTATTTTTTATAATTAGATAATTTATGCAACCCCCTAGTGTTTACTATGATATTTTATATTCAACATTTGCTTGAGTATTTTCTACTGCGAAAAAGAGAATTCGTTTCTCATTGTCCGTTTGTAAAACTTGCTCATTTGGGGAAAAATTCAAAGTACAGTGCTAAGGGTTAGAAACACAAACACAGTTTTGAAACTACTGGCAACTGGCAACGCATTCAAACAGCAATGTCTATTTATACACAAAAATCTCAAGTTGACTGACATTAAAGCAGGAAAAGTTATGTAAACTCACAGGGAGTATAAGTACATCCTTCATATCTAATTCAATTATATCCAATTCGACTAAATAAATACACTGCAAAATCCTAGATGAAGCTTAATGAGGGCATAACTAAAAACACTAACAGAATACAAAGACAATTGAGCAATATTGCTACACAGGATAAAATACAAACTCCTTAGCGTGGCATGAAAGGGCATCACAATCATGCTTCTGATTGCCTTTCCTGCTTCATCTTTTGCCAAACTACCCCAAGTTCCAGCCATTGAACACTATCTAGGATTCCCCACATCCTTCACATCTCCCTGCCTTTCCCCCAACATTTCATTTTTAATATCTACAAGCTTAAAGTTTTAAAGAATTTTACAGTGAGCACCCATATGTTCACTACCTAGATTTTGTTATTAATGTTTTATTGTACTTATCATATATCTACCCGTCTCTCCATCCCTCGATCCATCAAAGTAAATTGAAGTCATCTGTAGCCTTCACCCTAAACACTTCATGCATATTCATTAACCAGAGATTATACTTGTTTATGGCCTTTTATATTCCTGCTAAGGTAAAATTTACATGTAGTAAAATATGCAAATCATAAATGTACCATTCACTGAATTTTGACTAATGCTGTGTAATATGAATCCCTATTGAGATATAGCACTTTACAATCATTCCAGGAATTTCCTTCATGCCCTAGTTCCCAGTTGATTCCAGACCCAGGCTTCCACTGCTCAAATTTTTTCCGCCAGAGATGAGATTAGTTCTTCCTGTCAGAGAATTTCATGTAAATGGAATTATGCAGTATACACCCTTCTCTCACCCAGCATACTGTTTTTGAGTATATCAGCAGTTCATTCCTTTTTTATTGCTGAGTAGTTTTCCTTAGTATGGGTATATCACAGTTTGATTATCCATTCTCCTGTTGACAGACATTGGGCTGTTTCCGGTTTTGTCTATTACTAATAAAACTACTATGAACATTCTCGTACAAGTCTTTCTTTGAACATATGTTTCCATTTCTCTTGGATAAAAATTAGTGGAATTGCTGGGTCATAGGGTATTTATATATTTAACTTTATAAGTAATAGTCAAATATCTTTCCAAAGTAGTTGTAATAGGTTACACTTCTCTGCCAATGTATGAGAGTTCTGGCTGTTCCACACACACACCCATCAACATTTGGTACTGAGCACAGGCTTTCTCTAGTTGTGGTGAGCTCTTCGTGTGGTGCGCGGACTTCTCATTGCGGTGGCTTCTCTTGTTGGGAGCACGGGCTCTAGGCGTGGACTTCAGTGGTTGTGGCGCACAGGCTTAGTTTCTCTGTGGCATGTGGGATCTTCCCGGACCAGGGATCGAACCCGTGTCCCTTGCATTGGCAGGCAGGTTCTTAACCACTGTTCCACCAGGGAAGTCTCAGGTGTAAGTTTTCTAAATGTTTCTCTAGTCTGTGGCTTACCTATTTATTTCCTTAATGGTATCTTTTAATAATCAGAAGTTTTAATTTCATGAAGTCTAGTTTACCAAATTTTTCCTTGGCTATTTTTTCCATAGCTATTGTTTTCTGTATCTTGTCTAAGAAACATTTGCCTATTCCCTATGGGGTTTTTTTCCCTTGAAAGCTTTCATGGTTTTAGCTTTTATGTTTAGATCCATAATCTAACTTGATTGATTTTTTGTACAGTGTGAAGTAAAGGTTGAGAGTCATTTTTTTTCCATATTGATATATGGTTATTTAAGAAGCATTTGTCAAAAAAAATTTCTTTTTCCCCTAGGATTGCTTTGGTATTTTGTCAAAAATCAAATGGTTAGGTAAGTATGTATTTATTTGGGAGCTCTCAATTCTGTTCTGTTGATCTTTGTTGATACTTATGCCAGTTACCATAATTTATTTATTATTGTAACTTTGTAGTAAGTCTTGATATCATGTAGTATAAATGCTTCAAATTTTTTTGTTGTTGTTTGCCTTGCATTCCAGGTCCTTTGTGTTTCCATATAAGTTTTGGAATCAGCTTGTTGAGTTCTACAAAATATCCTTCTGGGATTATAATTTGGATGGCATTGAGCTACAGACAATTTTAGGTCTTGTCCTTTTAAAAAATGTTCTTTTTCTCCATGCTTTTTTATAGGCTAGTCCCCCTCCCTGAAACATACTTTTTCTGTCTTCAATAAAAGGCTACTCCTATTCATTTTTTAGGACTCAGTTCAAACTGCACTTCTGTTAAATCTTCCCAGCCAGCCCTCTGTGCGATAGAATGAATTGCTTTTTCCTTCTTTTGTGCTCCGCAACCAGTTATGCATACTTCAATATAACTTATTATATAGTCTTAGGATTGCTTTTGGTTACATATTTTTCTTTCCTAGCCAGAAAAGTCATGAGCAGAGACCAGTATTTTATTCAGTGTTATTCCCCATCACCTCATATACTAACTGGCACATAGTAAACTATCCTTAAATTTTTATCCATTAAACTCTTTATTGTGTGTCAACTATATACCAGAGGCTACATCTTGGCTGAGGAATGCAAAAAAGAAACATCTCCACAGATAAATGAATAAAATAATTACAGATAATGCTAAATGATATAAAAACAATAAAACCAAGGGAAGGGATAGAAGGGACTGGAGAATGCGATGCAACCACTTTTCATCAGGTGGTCAGAGAAGGACTCCCAGGAAGTGATATTTGAGCTGAGAAATAATTGATAAAAATGGAACATCCATAAGGACTTCCGGGGGGAAGAGCCTTTCAGGCAAAATGAACAGGAAATGCAAAAGTCCTGAGGTGAAATCAAGCTTAGACCAAGGAAGGGACAATTATTGGGCAATTAAGTGCGTCTAGCAGAGAAGGGTGTCCGGGAAAGCTTCACAGAGCTGAGGCTTGAGAAAATGAGTAAGTGTTACCCTGTCAGAGAAGTCACAGGGAAAATATTCTAGGCAGAGGGAACTCTATAAGGCAGGGAGGAACACATAGTCAAAGGGGAGAGTGGTAGGAGATGAGGTTATAGAGGTTGGCAGAAGCCAAGCAATGCAGGTCTGTGGACTTTAGGAAGGAACTTGATTTTATTCTGTTTGCCAAAGAAAGTTATTAAGGTCAGAGGTCTATAGGGCATACACTTCATGAAGACCACTGTGGGTCCTAAGTAGCAGATAGACATGTGTGGGTAATGGGAAGAGTGAAGCCCTGAGACAGCTGGGCGACTGTTGCAGGGACTGGGTGGGAGATAAGGGAGATTTGTACTGGAGTTCCTCAGTGGAATGAATGGAAAGTGGTCATCTTCGGGTTATATTGGAGATGTCACAAACAGTTCTTATCTATGATTGACTATGAGACGTGAGGAGGACAGGATTGAGAATGGGTGCCACTTGTTCTGGCCTGGGTGTGTCATGGGGCCACTTACTGAGATGAGGAGAAGGTGCGCATTTGAACAGAGAGAGTAGAAAGAGGGAGAGGCCAGGAATCAAGAGTTCCATTGTGGAAATGTTAAGTTTGAGATGCCCGTTAGATATCCAGGAAGAGATGTCGAGTAAATGATTGGATGTATGAGTCTGGAACTCAGAGGAAAGGTCAGAACTGGATGTACTTAGGAGACATAAGCATATGGCAGCTATCCAAGGCCATGTGCCTGGAGGAGATCACTAGAGAGAAAAAAAAGGGGACTGAGGAACAACGGAGATTGGGAATGAGGAACTATGGTGATAGGATAAAAATCAGAAGCCTGTGATGTCAACAAAGCCCAGAGAAGTAAATGTTCCAACAATGGATATAAGTAAGAGGTTAAGTCAAATGATGGGTTGAAAACTGGCCTGTAAGAACTTTGCAAAATGAAATTATTTGGCCACCTTAGTAAAATCCATGTCAGTCAAGTGGTATTCACAGGCCTGATCATAGTGGATTGAAGAATGATTTCAAGGGAAGAAAGAAGGAGACAGGTAACATGGACAACTTCAAAATTCTGTCCTGAAGGTGATCAAAGAAATCTATAGTAGCTGAAGAGGAAGTCAAAGGATTCGTTTTAATCATTTATTTTTTAACATAGATGATATTAAGGCATGTTTTCTTGTGCATGGAAATAACCCAGCCATGAGGGAGAAAGTGAAAGAAAAAGAAGATAATTTGGGAAACAAGATCCTTGTTAAGTTCTCACCAAAATTTTCCAAAAAAGATAAATACGTGAGGTGATGAATGTGTTAATTAACTAGATGGCAGGAATCCTTTTGCAATATATACATATATCAAATCACTACAATGTATGCTTTAAATATCTTACAATTTTATTTGTCAACTACACCTCAATAGAGCTGAAAAAATTTACGAAATCTAATAACTGTTCCTTATTTTTTCAAAAAAAGCGTTTTATTAAAACAAAGCAGAAACTGAAAGATACTTGATTTACATAAGGAAAAAAAGGAAGGGAGGAAGCACATCAAATAGTATCCCCTAAACAAAATTTGCTGATTTTTCCTGTTATTTTCCAACTCCTCAGTCTGAAGTATAATTATAAAGATCAACATAGTATTAGTGACATTTTAAAATATACAATCTCTAATTAGTAAATCTCTCATCCATCTCCATTTTCTGTCAGTATTTCCCTGTTGGCAATGACTGAAATGCCATGAAATGTTGGCATTCACTGAAATGTATTAATTGAGAAAGTCCATCTTCATACATGACCCTGGAAAACTGAGAGTCAGAGTGTTCTAAAAAATTGATTACAACTCACTTTTATTTTATTATTTAAACTGTTTATTTAATAGACCAATATGCAAAAATGACTTTGCTACTTGATTTATGAACATAGAAACAGACAATAAACCTCGTTAAAATGAAGAAATGAAATCAAGAGCACAAAAGGAGGACTTGGCCTTGGACAGGAGAAGAAATATTTATTCCATCATAAGAGGAAGGAGACAAGAGTATGTGGGAACTAGTGTAAGTAGGATGGTAGTTTGGGTGGTGGAAAAACAAAATAAAATAAATGAAGGAGTGAAAAAGTGGTAAGAGACTCCCTAGGACTTGAGGACTGATTGGATGTTAGGAATGGAAGAGGATTGACAAGCCCTCAAATGTTTCCAGCACTATGGATGAATGTGTGTGTTTGTTTGGCGGGACGTCCTGCTGACAATACCAGTGATCAGTTCAGTCATTCATTCGTTCATTCTCTCACTCATTCAACAAGAATGAGTATTAACTCCCTGAGGGCAACCATATTTCTTTTATTTAATAACTCTTGAGGGAACTATGCATAATATGAATATTATATATAATATATCCATTATTTTATATTTATAATTTAGTAGTGTTGGGCACCCAATAGACTTTCTACAAATGCTCATTTAACATTCTCCTAGTGATAACATCTTATGTAACTATGGTACATTCATCAAAACTATTAACTAAACTACAGACTTTATCTGACTTTGCCAGTTTTTTCCCACTAATGTCCTTTCCCCATTCCACGATCTAGTCCAGGACACACATGACATTTAGGTGTCATGTCTTCTTAGTCTCCTCCTATCTCAACAGGGCCCCGGTCTTTCCTCATTTTTCATGATCTTGAAAATCTTGAAGAGTTCTGGTTGGGCATTTTGTAGGTTTGTCTGACTTTTTTTTCATGATTAGACTATGGATTTGGGGAAGAATTCTACAGAGGTGAATTGTCATTGTCCTTGCATCACGACACCCACATGACTTGTCACTGATGATATTAACCTTAATCTCGTTGTTAAGGTACGGTGTGCCAGGTTTCTCTGCTGGAAAGTTACTGTTTTGTTTTCTTTTTTCCTTTCCACACTTTGAAAGCAAGTCACTATGTCCAGCCCATACCCAAGAGGCAGGGAATTAAGCTCCACCTCCTGGAGCAGGAGTGTCTAAATATATTATTTGCAATTTCTTATAAGAAAGATTTGTCCCTTATCCCCAATTTCTTTATTTATTCAATCATTTATTTAAAGCCATGTGGACTTCTGGATATTTATTTTATTTCTTGAATTATAAACCAGTACTCTATTTTGTTGCTCAAATTTTCCAGCTTTGGTCCTTGGGAGTTCTTTGGGGTTAACTCCTGTGTCTTTTTGACATACTCCCATCCTTTTTGGTTTTTAACCATTCTTCGAAAGCATAATCAGTGACAACGCACACAAAAGTGTGTCATATACAATTTAAACACATTGGCATCCTCTGGAAACTTAATCTATGTTGGCAGGTACCTTTCATTATGGCATTCTCAATAAATACTTCTTGATATCACTGTTTTCGTTTGAAGTTTTTTTTAAAAAAGTGGGGTTCCTTGAAATTTTTCACATGTTGTTCCACTATCAAAAAAAGAACTTGAAAAACAACTGATAGAACATTGAGTATTCCCTATGCTCTCACTCTCCTGGAAAGTGAGCAATCTGTTAAAAGAATGCTTTAATGATTTCGTTTTCCTATTAAAAATAATAGCACAGTAAATAGATCTGCTTGGTTGAGAGATGTGACTTAAAGTAAGGAAGGGCCTCATGATCTTGGTATCTTGTTGCTTTAGAAATTCTAGAATAGCACTGCTAAGTGCTCTCATAATGCCTTTCTAAATATTTATTTGAGAGGTTCTTGCAGAGGCTTTTCTGAGCCATCCGGCATTCATGAACATGAGTAAACTGGCAGTCAGGCAATTTTCTGGAGAGAAATGCAAATGCGATGAAGATCTTTGCATCATCTGCAAGTTCAGAAAGAAGCCAGGAAACTGAGCTGGAAGAGGAACAAATGAGTTTATTTAGAAACCTACAGAGTTTAGCAGATTTGTAATTTTAATATACTTAAGAAAAATCTAACAGTGTAAAGTAACTACTTTGTACTAGGCATTAGAACAGACGTGTTCGTCACCTTTCTTATAACTTTAGAGGTTAAATCTTTACCCGAGATCATTGTATTAGGAGTTCTGCTGCAAGTGACAGAAAACCCAAAATTGCAGTGGCAGGTATAGAAGTTTATTTCTCTCTTGTATAGAAGACCGTGAGCTGATATGATGTTTCAAGCTATGCATGGCCTTGACCTTATGGTCCAAGATGGCTGCATATGTATTCTAAGCAAGAGGAAGGAAGAAGAGGTCAAAAAGGGCACCCGTGCTGCTTTTTAGGAAGATTCCCAGAAGCTTCCCCGTGACCCTTCCATTTACACCCTGTTGGTCAGAACTTAGGCAGGTAGCCATATCTTGCTGCAAATTATGCTGGAAATGTAGTTGTTCCTTTTCTAAGTGTCTCTGTACCCAGCCAAGTTTTCTGCATCTACAGAGGGGAAGACAGATATTAGGGACAACCAGAAGCCTCTATGGTAGTCATAACGGCACAGATGGGATTTGAACTCACATATGTCTTGCCCTCATAGTCTTTCTAAAACAGCTTGGTTCATGGAGAAAAGTATAGGAAATATGTTGAATTGGCCCCATTTTTAGCATTATCAAGTTAACCGAAAAAAAGGAACACGTATGCGACAGGGGATGCCGAGAAGCTGAAGAAGTGTAAAATGGGTTTTGAAGCTCCCTTTACATTGGCAAAGAGTAATCTTGGTAAGTCTTCAGGTCCTCCTGGAAAGGAAGAACAATACTTTGAGGACCACTGTCCATAATCCTGAACTAGAGCTGCGCTGTCAGATAATACAGCAGCCACCTGCGATACGGATATGTGGCTATTGAGCATTTGGTGACTAGTTCAGATTGAGATGAACTGTATTTCAGACTTAGTACCAAAAAACTGAAATGCATTACAGTAATTTTTTATATTGATTACATGTTGAGAGTATAACATTTTTTATATACTGGGTTAAATAAAATACATTGTTAAATTAATTTCACATGTCTCTTTTTACTTTTTTAATGTAGCTACTGTATTTAAAATTACATACGGGACTCACATTTGTTGATGTGTTATGTTTCTATTTCAGTTTGTCCTACAGCTGTCCTATCATTGAAACAGTTTTTTAAAATGCTCATAGGATCCGTGAGAAAGTCATCTCTGTGGGTTCCAAAAGGAAGGATGTGGCAAACTGGCTCAAATAAATGACCTCAGGTTCTTTCTGGGATCTCTTGCTCAGCTTCTGTGAAAGGTCAATGACACTGGCTGATCTCCGGGTAACTTGTGTGGATTGACTCTAACACTGGGATTGAACTGAGCCTCTCCAAATGACACTTCTGCAGCATATGGCCCTTGTTATTACTAGACAGATAAGGTGATTTGTTGAGGTTACTTTTTGAAAGCACCTCTATTTGGTTTATTCACATCCACAAGGGGAAATACTCCTGGGTTCAATTCAGTAATAACAGCTGGTCAGCACAGTCTACTTGAAGAACCTCATGATTTCTCGAAGATGACTGAAATCGAGTCCTCAAGCACATTTACAAGTTGTGTAGTAACTTAATAAGTCTTTGGCTGGCTCAGAAGTATTAAATTCATTAAAGCAATTAGGTGCTCTCTTGTTATCCTCTTATCTATCTCTAGCTTCGGGTGCCCTTTAGTGGTGACTGATCTACACATGCCAGTTTAAAGTTCAGTGTTCTCTGCGTAGAAAAAGGAAGGAGGATTTGAGGAATTCTGCATTTTTTGGTCCATTAGTATTTTATCATATATTGTCAGCAGTGAGTATGTCTCTTCCTTATTCTTCTATTCTGAATATGCTTATATATATGTACATGCATTTATGTAAATATATACATATGTATATAAATATAATATCTTCTTTTTCTGAATATTACGTACATGTAGGTAGACAAATAGAGAATCAGTTTTTATGTCCTTAGCATTTTCATCAAATTTCGTCTCATTCCAGATTTCAAATATTCTATTTGTCATTCTACCATTGTAATTATCTTTTATTAGCTTCACATTATTCAGCACCTGCATTGTTCATTTGAACTATTTGCAAATGGCATTTATACCAAAGTAAAATAATGCATCATCTATAGGTTTCAAAATAAACCTTTGATAAAGGACTTAAAAGGCTTTCTTGTTTAACAAATACTGCCCTTGATGGCAAAAAATTTTAAAGTGTATTAATGATGAAAGGTGAGTGAAAGGAAATGGTGGCAGTGAGGAGAGGCAGCTGCTGCCTATTCAAGGTGGATTAATTTTTTTAAAAAAAACTGCCAACATGGCTGTTTTTTCGGTAACTTAAGATATTTAATTTTTGTAGACCACTATTATTTGGTTCTTTTCTTCTTCTAGGACCAGCACCACTTATTTTGGGAAGTTTGTCTGCCTTGAACTCCAACATGGTGGTTCTGGTGGTAATGGCCGACTGTAGTACCCAAACCAATGGCCATAAAAATGATGATATGATGCAAGTTGGACCAATGAGAGTTTTTCCCCAGGGTTTAGGAAAGAGAGTTGTTCTTCGCCAAAGAAAGCAAAGGAGCAGGGGTGTGCCTGACCATGTGATAGGTTTGAGAGCATATAACTGACATGCAAAGAGAAGCAGATTCGTGGGAAAGACAGAGAGTTCTCAGGGTGTTTGTGTATCTTAGGGTTTTATTAATGTTTCAGGCACAGATACAGCTTACACTTAACGATAATTCAGTTATGTGAGTCAATAAATTTCCCTTTGCCTAAGTGAATTTGAGTTGTGTTTCTGTCACTTGAGAACAAAAAGTGTCCTCACTAATACCTTATCCTTTTTGTAGTCAGCCTACAGATGGCTGCCAAAGATCCTCAGCTCTGGTAGTCACGCCCTTGTGTAGTATCCTCATAGATTAAATAGGAATGTGCTCTATAAAGTATAATAGATGTGATGGTCCATGACTCTGTAGCTAGATCATAGAAAGTAAGGCTTCTATCATGGTCTCTCCCATTGATTGCAGAGAAGGGAGCCAGCTGCCATGTTGTAAGGATACTCAACTAGTCTCAAGAAGAGACCCACATTGAGAAGAAGTAAGGCCACTTGCCAGCAGCCAACACCAACTTGTTACCATGTGAGTGAGCCACTTTGGAAGCAGATCCTCTAGCCCCAGAAAAGCCTTCTGATGACTGCGACTTCATGAGACACCTGATTTAAAACCCCCTGCCAAGCCACACCCAAATCCTAAACCCATAGAAACTGTAAGAGATAATGAATGTTTATTGTTATTTTAAGTCACTGGTTTGGGGATAATTTGTTAGCCCAAACAAATGTGTTATCTATATCACAACAGATAACTCATACAGCTTTGAAGGAATATTGGAAAGAAAAGTGAGAAGCTTACTACAATAATATAGTTCTTTCCCAGAGAGATGGTCAGAGACTAAGTTGGCAGCTGCTGATACCCAGTATTCCTATCCTAACTGCTCTGCACACTTAACTTGGTATACACATTAGCACCAACCCTCACAGAAGCTATTATCTCAATATAGAAGAAAAATAGCAAATCAACTCATTTGAATTCCATTTCATGACAAAGAATAATCTGTTAGTTTAAATAAGATTCTATATTGACTCAAACATATTAAATCTCAGTTGCTGTTGCTCATAGAAAAATAAATATTAACTTCTTGCAGACGTTTAAACACATTTTTCCCACTGGTCAATATAATAAAGGTAAGACTTTCTGTCAGACAAATGAGTAATTGAGGACTTCTCTTATTATCATCTCAGGAGGACTCTAGTCACTGGATTTTCTGATTGGCTTCTCTATTAGAATATTGGATTTTTAGCTTGATGTATTACAGTATAATACACAAATACAATACAAAGTTTTATTTTTTCATGTGGTGTTTGTAAGCTTGTTAAATAACATTAAATATTTACTCTTTTTTCCCCTGCTTTTATTTTCCATGTTTTCTAGTTTTGATAATTATTACATGTGGTTTTTTTTTTTTATGGAATTCAGTTCAGCTTCAGCCTCAAATGATAACTCAGCAAATGGTTGTAGGTGGTTGTTCCATTGATCTCGATATGAGCAAGGCTTGAAAGCCAAAAGACCCATGTTTGTTTGTGGTCCCAACATTAACCATGGTGTGACTTCACATGCCTTCTCTGTACTTATTTCTCTCATTTATCAAATAAGTGCCCTGAACATGTAAAATCCTAAAATTCTATAAAATTGGGAAAGTCACTGAATATTGAATCTTTATTTATCCACCTTGTAAACTGGCACTTCAGAAAAATCATCATTTTTATGCGTAAGGCAATAGATTTTAGTCACACTCGTGTTCTCGATACCTGGAACTACATTTTGTCCAACGATCTCACTGTTGGAAAGATTTTTGAAAAAGAAACATTATCAACAAGGTAAAATGAATGTTTTAAAATGTTGTTAAGAAAAAGTACCTAGAAGCCAGGAATGAGTCATCATTATAAAAATGATAATACCTTATATTTGAAAAACACAATATTTTCAAGAAATTATGATTTAAATGACAACTGAATTGCATATTAAATAATCTGTGTGAATAACCCAATGGGGTAATGCCCCTTCCTTATGTGCTTCCTAATTCCTTGATTATACAATGAAAAGTTTCTGGAAGGCTGAATTTTCACAATAATTGTATGGTTCAATATCTATTATAGAATATAAACGTTTCTATAGCAAAACTGAAGGTAACTCAGTTAGTCAGCATTTTATTTATGACACTCCTGAAAAATCCTTCTCTAACCCAGTAATGAAAGATTATCATGACTAGTAGAATTATACTGTTCAGTATTTGATGTGGACAGGAGCGAACATTCATTTAGTTACAATGACCCTGGTGCATTGTATGCTGTATCTTATTAGATCCACACATCAAACCTATGAAAGAGGTACCATTCTCCCTGTTTTCAAAACGAAGAAAGAAAGGCAAAAGAAAGTAATTAATTTATGCATTTTGATATAAAAAAAAGAGGAGGAACTGGGATTTGACATATATCTCTTAGGATAGCTTTCAATCTTTGTGTTAAGCTATGGAATCTTTTCTTAAGGCAAAAGCTTCTGTGCATGTGAAAAATAGAAAACGGGTAAATTCCTGGATGCTTTGGTTGAACAGCTGGTTTTGCTGCTTCACTTCTCTTCCCGCCTTGTCCCTCCACTGCCCTGGAACATCCCCAGTTTGAAAACTACTGGGTTATGCCATTATGCCTTCTTACTCTAGTTTTTCTAAAGTCAATAATCCTCATTTAGACTACCAAACCGTCTTTTACTAACAAGAGTATTTGACAAACCAGAGCAACACACTAATTCAAGGTAATATTTGACAAGCATTAGATATTATTATACAAGGTAGATATGATGATGATAATGATGACGATAGAATTTACTCTCTATAAAAATGGCATTTGTTTAGTTTCAAATTGAAATAATAACACATGTGCAGGCCTTTTCAGGCACCCAGCCAGTTTCACTCTTCTCTCCTGAAAAGCGTCAGAGTAGTTCTTTGTGAGAGGTTCCGTCTAGGCATATTAACCTTGTGTTTTTGCCATGTAACCCTGCCAATTGGACAGGGATTGACAAGGCCTGGAGTCTGGTGGCCTGTGATGAAGCCTGGCACGAGAGGCGTGCCCTTTCTTCTCTCTTGCAGAGTTTGAGTATGAAACATCCAGGGAGGGTCAGCATTGGGTAAATGCAGAAGTGAGGAGAAGGATGGCAGGAAACAGAAGCCATGAGTAAGCAAAGCCATGAGGTAGAGAGAAAGTGAGTGGTGTGGAGTCAGTAGCAATAGTTGGAAAAATAAGCAGGTAGAGAGAAACAGACAGAGGAGCTGAGTCATGTGCATGGCAACAAGCCAAGAGTTCCTGTGAGGTCACCAGAGGGTAGCTTATACGACTAGACCAGAGCTTTTACTCAGTTGTTGCTGAGTGGCTAGAACAAAAATCTAGTTTTCCACGAGGCTTCCATGAGACTTTTATCTATCTCTTCTACTTCCCCATATCGTATCCTTTTAAAGAAACTGACAGTAATTGAGCCAAGTGACCATTTCTCTGTTTTTGCACCGCAGAAGAATCTAATTAACACAATACTGAAAGCTTGCACAGTGCCTGGAATATAAGGGGAGCTCCGTGTATCGTGGCTATTATTATTTTCAAAGAGATTCTTCAAGCAAAAGCAAAAACTGCAGACTAATCCTCAAATCTGAGTCACAGTTAGTTTGGATTTGTAGCTTGGTAGCTTTTATTTCCCCTCCTCCTTTAAAGGTTTTTTTAATTCGAGGAGAGTGCCTAAATTGGATAAGTTTAGGTGTGGAAATAAAACACATGTTCTAACAATTTGGGAGAGATGGATGAAACTCTTGGGATATGAGGTTTCACAAAATATTTCAAATTATTTTTCAAATATTATTGGCTTGGCAAAAACAAAATGATTCTTTAAAAGAATTTCTCTTTTTAGCATTCAAATGTCCTCAAGGGAAATGTAATGTACATATTTCTAACTCATTTTACATAACTCAGTATTGTTTAATAGGAATTGATTGATGTTTAAAAATTCAATGAGTTTTCTAACTAAGAGGTGTTTTTGGACAGTTGATAGTGCCTTTTCAGAAAAGAGTTGAATTAGATGTTTTTTCAAAAGGGTCTTAGAGCTTGGCCTTCAAACCTTACCAAATATTTTTCCTTCCTTTGTATAATAGAAAAAAGCAATCTCTGAAAAATCTCCCTTCTTCCAGTTATGAACAAAAATACAGTAATTTGAACTCCCCAAAATTAATGGCAACAGGGAAGAAACCAAATATATTCTTAATCTGTGTGTTAAAAAAAAAAGAAAGAAAGAAAAGAAAGGCTAAAAGGGAAGAAGAACAAAGAGAGAGAAAGAAGAAAAAAGAACTAGTGAGATGATAAAGGATTATAGGTTTGTGAACTAAATGACATGTAATCAACAATCCAAATTTCTCTGTGGCATGCATGCAGTCTCAGAACTGGAGAGCTCAGCCAGTGTGAAATTATATTTTGACTCTGCTCCCTTGATACCCTATTTTGCTCCCATTATAATAATCATCAAACTTTATTGAAATCCCTTCATAATGGACCATATTTCCTCTGCACTGTGAACTGTGTGAGGGGAGGGTCCATGTCTGCTTTGCTCTCCATTATCCCTAGAGCCAGCATAATATCTAGCAGAGTAGGTGTTCAAATTATTTGTTGAATAAAACCTTATAACACTGTACTGTCTAGGGGTTAAAAGCACTGGAATCAAATTAGTGTAATTTTCCACCTCTGCAGAGTGGATAGAGCAACGGTGCCTGCCTCACTGAGTTGTAGGGAGGATTAGATGAAAAAATACAGCTACAGTCCTGAGCAAGGTGCTTGGCATATTGGTAGTGTTCAAAAAAATGTTCTCTGTAAAAGTAAGCATTAGTATTTCCCCATAGCAATGAATCTCAGCATTTTTCTTTAATAAAAAGAAAAGACAGTTTTTACAAAGGCCAAATGAAGATAGATTTTTTTTTTTTAAACACACATTGTGATGTAGTCATGCACATTTTATCAGCACAGCCTGAAGCATCACTGGTGATGCTCTCTTGTAAATCTCTTTTTTTTCTTCCAATTGGCTGGTTGGCCATTCTCACCATTAGTGAGTCATTCTATCTTACTCATTTCTGGCTGAATTCAGTTGGCTGTGGAGCAGGCATGTTGAAAAGTATGAAGGGTTGTAACTCTAGATTCTTCCAGCCTAATAATTATGTCAGTTGTCTAAAAGAGTGGCCATGATTTAATGGTTACATAGTCAAGAATTCCTAGAGTAAGATTTTTCTTTTTCCAATACTGGCACGACTCTGACCTTGAACAGAACGTATTCAGGTCACCCTGGAGATGTGGCCACTGCCCAAGTGTCCCTTGGACAAATGTCACAGAAATTGAAAGGCCATAAATGACTTGCCTGTAAGTCCAGGAATGACATTAGCCTTTAACTGAACCCAGTCACAAGGCTGGAGGGCCATAATAAGAGCTAGAATTTATCGAACACCTATTAACTGTGAGATATTTTATAAATATTATTCCTAATTTTTACAACAACCCTATGAAAACCACCCTATATTTCCCACTTTACAGATAAGGAAACCGAAACTCAAATAGACTGTCACTTGCTCAAAGGCTCATAGATTTAAAATCACTGTACTAGGCCATCTTTGCAATTTTTATATAAATCTAAAACTGTTCTGAAATATAAAGTTTATTTTTAAAATAAAATTAAAACATTTCCTTTGTAAACGGAAACCCTCAGGAAAAAAAGTTGATTAAAAAAATAAATTTCTAAAACATAGAATCTGAAAAAAAAATCACTAGACCTGAGAATAAACCGAGATCTGTCTTGATTTCAGTGCAAAGAGCATATGGTTTGCTGCCTTCCTAGTGCTTGCATATGGGATTTATAATAAGATGAAACCATTATGTGGGTGGGGTCTTTGTTTTGCTGCTGGGTTGTACTCTTTTTTTTAATAAATTTATTTATTTATTTATTTATTTGTTCTTGGCTGCGTTGGGTCTTCGTTGCTGCACGGGAGCTTTCTCTAGTTGCGGTGAGCGGGGGCAACTCTTCATTGCGGCACGGGGGCTTCTCATTGCAGAGCAGAGGCTCTAGGTGCCCGGGCTTCAGTAGTTGTGGTGCATGGGCTTAGGTGCTCCGCGGCATGTGGGATCTTACCAGACCGGGGCTCGAACCTGTGTCCCCTGCATTCTCAGGCAGATTCTTAACCACTGCGCTACCAGGGAAGTCCCTGTATTCTTCTTGAGAACAGGAGTGTTGTCTGTCTTATTCACTGTTCTATCTTTGCCTTTCAAAATAATACACATTAAATATGTATTGAATGAATACATGTCCCCTTCTCCTTGGTGGCCTGTAAGAAATGCAATGAGTAGATACCACTAATTTATCAAACTTATTGTCAGGCATTGTTTTCATTAAGGTCTTCAACCAACAAACAGTGCAGGCACTTACTGCTTTATTAAGTCCCTTAGGATGGGAGAGACTCTAAGGGGCTCTGAGGATGCACCCCCAGTCTCTCTTACACACACACACTCACACGCTTTAACATTCTCTCCATTTACTAGTCATACTGTCTAACTTGCACCACTTAAAAAATTGCTCCCGTGGCTTCCCTGGTGGTGCGGTGGTTGAGAAGCTGCCTGCCAATGCAGGGGACACGGGTTCGAGCCCTGGTCTGGGAGGATCCCACATGCCGCGGAGCAACTAAGCCCGTGAGCCACAATTACTGAGCCTGCGCGTCTGGAGCCTGTGCTCCTCAACAAGAGAGGCCGCGATAGTGAGAGGCCCGCGCACCGCGATGAAGAGTGGTCCCCGCTTGCTGCAACTGGAGAAAGGCCTCGCACAAGAAAACGAAGACCCAACACAGCCATAAATAAATAAATAATTGCTCCCTAAGTGAATAAATGCTCATTTAAAGAAAGTAATAAAGGGAAAGTCTTACTGCATAGTCAGCCTTAGGAAGGGAAGAAGAACTCTATTAAAGGGCATGTGACAGCTCAAAAGAGCCTGCTGGAGTCCAGGCAAGGAAATCTAAGGAGTATGATTCTAGACAGTAAGGTGAAGATTGTGTACCGTGGATGCCCTGAGACCTGGGCAACAGTAACTGAGTTCTTCACTCAGGGACTTCACAGGTAAAATGGCGGAACCCACTTCTGCCTGATGGCAAAGCCAGGCCTCGCCCTACTCCATTGTGATTGGACAGTGGCAAACTGTTAGCATGGCTCAGCTCTTAGGTTCTCCACTCTGAGAGAATGGGAGTCACGTCTGACCTGCTCACTGTAGTGCCCTGAGCAATGATACAGTGCCCGTGGATACAAATTGGCAGCTGTAATGATTGTACAGCTTTTACAAGAGTGATTCTTATTCTTGATTCCCTTTACTTCTTTATTTCTATTTTTTAAAGTTATGTATTGTTTTATTTTACAAGTAGCAAACTTATTGCTAAAATTGTTAAATAATTAAAAACTTTAAATTTCACCACCCACTATTTTTCACCGTGAATAATTTACTGGATAGCCTTCTGAACACATATGTAAATATTTATTTCTTATTACAAAAACAGGATCATACAATTTTATAATCTATTATTTTCATTTAGCAATATATTGGGAATAAATTATAATAAATATACTTCTGGGACTTCCCTGGTGGCACAGTGGTTAAGAATCTGCCTGAGAATGCAGGGGACACGGGTTCAATCCCTGGTCTGGGAAGATCCCACATGCCGTGGAGCAACTAAGCCCATGTGCCACAACTATTGAGCCTTCGCTCTAGCCCGTGAGCCACAACTACTGAGCCCACGTGTCACAACTACTGAAGCCCACATGCCCTAGAACCCATGCGCCACAACTGCAGAGCCCACGCTTCACAACTACTGAAGCCTGCACGCCTAGAGCCCATGCTCCACAACAAAGAGAAGCCACTGCAATGAGAAGCCCGCGCACCACAACGAAGAGTAGCCCCCAACTTGACACAAACTAGAGAAAGCCCGTGCGCAGCAACGAAGACCCAACGCAGCCAAAAATAAAATAAATAAATAAATAAATAAATAAATGTACTTCTATATCACCATTCTTAGTGGCAATATGACATTCTTAAGTGACTATACTATAGTCTATATTAACAATCTCTTAGTCCATTTTTTGCTAGTACAACTATGCTAAATATGTATCTTATTTCTTTTCAAATATTGAACAAGTTTTTACTGAAGGCTGAGGTTAACAGGAAAGAAAAATACTGAAGGCCTAAACCTGGATAGTAGAGTTGGTAACTCTCAGAGTCCACGGGGCCCCCCAAGGGCCTATAGGCCGTCTTTAACCTTAATCATAGTCAGCTGCCCCACTGTAGTTTCCTCATCCCCATCCATCTTTTGATTTATCTTTAGAGTAGGCTCTGCCCCTTATTTTTTAGGAAAGCTTCATTACCCATGGTCCATCTTCACCTCCATTCTCCCTTTACCTCCATTCCCAGCCAGAAAATGTAATCCTAGCAGGGTAAGATTCAAGAAGAAAAGCTGTATCTCTTAGGGTGACCTCCCTGTTTCAACCAGCTCTTTGGCTTCTGCCCAGCTCTTTAAGGCTTACGCTCTTAGGTGGTGAAAGGGAGTTTCCTGGTACCTCTCAAATTACTTTTTTATGTTTTTAGCCACTTTCATCTCTGCTCAGCCAAGATCCTGAGCCGATCTTGGACTGGCACAGGCCCTGCCACAGTGACCCTGGACCACTTCTTCTGTTCCGCAAACCTGAGTCATCTCCACAAATCTTTCTCTCTTTTCAGGTCCCCCATTACCTTTGGGTGGGCCCCACAGCAATGTATTCATGTTTTTTCTAACTTTAGAAATGCCACAGGCCATGTCTCCATTGAACACAGAGAAACAATTATTCAATTCAACACATATTTATTGAATACCAGACACTGAGCAAGACTAAGTTGGAACAGGGGCACTGAATGAAGAGATTGAGGGGATAAGAGACATCAAAGCATGGAAAACACATAGGCAAGCAGGTCTGAGGAAGGCAATACAGCACACCACTGAACCTCTTAAGACTCCAAGCTACACCAGGGCAGGGAGTTTTTTTGTTCTGCTTTGTTTTGTTTTTATACTGCTGTATCTCTGGTGCCCGAAATAATGACTGGTACATAGTAGACGTTTGGTGAATATTTGTTGGATGTATGAATGAACAAGACATGACTCTTGACCTCAAGAAGCTTACATTCTAGTGAACAAGAAACAAAGACCATACAAGAAGAAGTGCTCCTATAGGGATGAACACAGTGGGAGCAAAGGTACCAAACCCAGTCTGGAGGTGGTTTAAGAAGGCTGGGGACTAAAGAATTTGGTCTTCCCAGTTTGCCAAAGGCTGTAGTAAGGCTGGGATGGTGCGAAAACAAATATTTCTATCTCCTAGCCAAATGGTTCTGCTCAAGAGACAAAATGTGTTGAACTGAAGCAATGTTTTTATTCTCAGTCAGTTTCCACTAGGTTGCTATAACTTAGTTTTTTCTTCATGGTTGGGTATACCTTGACCATGCCTATTCTTCCATTTTATTGTCTATCATTAGAGTCCAAATATAAATTTCTGTAAATAATTTTAATATACCTTTTTTTATCACTGCTATAGCATTGTGGTTTCTGATCAAGTATTAAAGTGAAGCAAGATAAGGAGAAGAGGAAAAATAGCAGTAATAGCCATTAGAACAATGAACCAGATGGGGGCAGGGGTCCTGTTGGGTTACTGAGTTACTAGGGGGCCCCTAATTCTAAAAACTGCTCTAATACTTAAGAGAATTTTTCTCATCAGAGAACAAACTAGAAGTTTAAATAAAGCTGTCAAAGCCTTTCACCACAATCATTCTACTCTAAATAAGTGAGGAGAAAGCTGACGCTCAAGCCCAGTTGCTAGCTGCGCTTCTACTTTATTCTGTTATAAAATAATTTGTATTCTATCTTGAAAATCCCTTGGCTTAGGCCTAAAAAGAAAAAAAATATATTCTTTTAGGAAAAGAAATTATCTCTAAATGAAAACAAATTATGCTGTTGAGACATTACATTACGGCTCCTTGTTCCCAAGTAAACCAGAAAGGATTCTCTAGCAGAAATTTTCAACTACGAGTACCTCTGACTCTGAACATATTGTAGCGCTCACAGATTCCTGCAGGAGCAATGCACAGATGGCGGTATTATATTGAGATTCTTGAAGGGCACTCCGTGTGTTGATGATACCAGTTTATGTACGTGAGTGACATAGCTTAATTTGACAAATAATAGAATAGAAGCCATTTGGGCTATTAAAGTTTTCATTAGGGCAAATGCAGAGTGGTTTTGTAAAGTTTTTGGGTAAATATGTTTATCTCTGTTAATGGTATGGATGCTTTGCAACAAAGAATTGCTGAATGTAAATTGAGGCTGATGGTGGTCATACATTATGTATAATATTGAAGAGCTGTGCCACAAAAGCCTGCATTTCCTGGGTAACAAAACATTTAATATGGAAACTACGTATATAATTTCCCAAGGCAGCTCAAGAGGTTAAAACTGATGGATCATATACTGAAATGAACTGTCTAAAGAATTCATCCTGTTCTTTTTTTCCAGTGGGAAAGGCGAAACATTCATTTGTTCAATTCCTTAATGCTTTAGACTAGAATTATTCTCTAAACAGGGGTGGTGCTGTTTCATAAATTCATAAAATTTTTCTTACTGTGCATGTAACATTCATTCCTCTCATTCTTTCAGTTCAAGTAGCAATGTTTCTAATGAAAAAAATTTCCAACTAAATGTCTAACAGAATGATTTTGTGTTCTCTTTTCACAAACTAAGTGAATCACACAGGAAGAGCAAATAAATCATTCTCTTTGGGGTGAAACGCATTCATATTTGATAAGTGATTTGAAAGTCAAATGAGATTTTACATAAACATCTTACATTTTTTATGGACTTATTTTATTGGTATTCTTTCTAGGAAAGATCATTACTAAAGAAATATGCAGTTATCCGAAATATGTATGACAAAGTTACAGTTATACATTAATTTGTGTTAGAGAAACAAAAAAATCTTGCAAAGTGAACGTGAGACAGAACCTAGTGATAAAAGTTTCTAGGAGAGTAGTGTTAAAGACAAAAAATAAAATGTTTTGTTTTATGTGAGCATTGGACCACTACCCTAGGAAATAAATCCAGAAGATATAAAGAAGAAGGGGAAACAACAAATTACTCAGAGAGAAAAATATATATAACAGAAAATGCACTAGTAAGTCTCTGTTTTCAGGATGTCACCCATATCTTAATGTGGCCCCTCTGGAGGGCTGCCAAACCAGAGCTGGACTAGAAATGTGGTTATGTGATCTAAACTTTGTTTCATATTCTTACTCCACCACTGAAGTTCTTTTCTACTACATTTAAATAATCAACTGGTAATTAGTTCAGCATTTCGTATGTATGTAGAGGCCCTAGGCTCTAGTGAAATCTTATAAAACTGTTCATAACATATCACAGTGGAGAAAAAAGCAAACTGACAAACAACCTGCGCCTCCCCCCCCGCCACCTTGGCTTTGCACCCTCCTGGCTAGAACTATATGTAAAAGCAGTGAAACTCTATTTTAGTGTGACGGCTGCTGAGAACAGGGGTGATGCACAACTACCTTAGAGAATAACCAACGCCAGATTGGACTTTACAGCATTTTGTTGGGAGGTGTAGGATTTATATTCGGGGTATAATCTTGGCACATAGCAACATATATTTATTGCACGTCTACTCTGTGCCAGGTACTGAAACTAGTCTCTATGGAGGATGCAAAAATGAATGGAACACAATTATGTCTTCAAGAGGGTTGCAATCCAACTAGGAGATATGAAACATTACAACCAGCTATAATAAAGGTATGTCTGGTGTGAAGCTTCTGTTGTCTGATATATTCATAGCCAACTTCAAAGAAAAACAGCTAAAAATTGTTACTTTAGATACACATGATGCATCCCGATGCTTTGAAGATTGGATTTGAGACCAACACCAAAATCCAGAAGCGGTCTGGGGCACAAGCTCTGCCCAAGACAGGAGTCCAAAATTGGTGAGTCCCTCACCAGCCAGCTTGATTAAGTTCACCTTCCAGAAGTTAATGTGGCTGAAGTTGAAGAAGTAGAGATAAACGGTCACTGTCATTGTGACAGCAGAAAACTAGAATAAGGAGCAAGCAATGACGTGCTACTTGAGTTAGAATGAGGACAGCTAGCTGAGCTGATCGCTAGAGCTGCTTCTAAGCCTGGAGGGTCCAGAGCACTGCTATGCCCTGGGTTCAGGCTCTCCATTGATTTGAGTGTAGAGACTGTGGTTCTTTTTCTTACTTCCCTACAGAGTTTTACAATGTATTCTTTTTTTTTTAATAAATTAATTTTATTTATTTTTGGCTGCCTTGGGTCTTCGTTGCTGTGCGCGGGCTTTCTCTAGTTGTGGCGAGCAGGGGCTACTCTTCGTTGCAGTGCGCAGGCTTCTCATTGCAGTGGCTTCTCTTGTTGCGGAGCACGGGCTCAATAATTGTGGCTCGCGAGCTCTAGAATGCAGCCTCAGTAGTTGTGGCTCATGGGCTTAGTTGCTCCGTGGCATGTGGGATCTTCCCCGACCAGGGATCTAACCCCTGCATTGGCAGGCAGATTCTTAACCACTGCGCGCAACCAGGGAAGTCCCTCACAATGTATTTCTATCAATTAGGGGATAACCTGGGTGTGGCTATTCCTCGCACACTGAAAAGACCCTCCTAACACCACAAAGACACGGGAGGGTCAAAGGGTTAAATGAAATACTTAGCAGCAGGATCATTCTTACCTTGTAGTTTGGGCACCAGACACCTAGAAGTCCCCACAGATATCGAATAAAAGAAGTGAATACAGTATAATGAGAGTTGAGAAGAGTGGAAATTACTCCTTGCTGAGAGAATCAGAGACAAGTTTTTATGGAGACAGTGTCATCTGAACAGAGCTTTGAAGTCAGAGGGTGCCTCGTTGGGAATGAGGGAGGGACTGCTGCTCCAAACATATTCTCTAAAAATGGGACTTTTAAATGGTTTTAAACTTATTATGTTGTCATGAAAGTTTTTAAGGGCAGAATGAAAATACGTTAGAGAGGACATTAGGAAAATAGCAGTTAAAGGGTTGTACCGTTTGAAGGTACAGTGGTCCCTCAGCATCTATGGGGATCGGTTCCAGGACCCCTGCAGATACCAAAATGCGAGGATGCTCAAGTCCCTTGTGTAAAAGGGCATAGGATTTGCATATAACTTACACATATCCTCCCATATACTTAAATCACCCCTCGATTACTTATAATACCTAATACAATGTAAACGCTGTGCAAATAGTTGCTGTATATGCGGCAAATTCAAGTTTTGCTTTTGAGAACTTTCCAAAATTTTTTTTTCAAATATTTTCAATCCGAGCTTAGTTGAATCTGCAGATGCAGAACCCGTGGATATGGAGGGCCTACTTTATTCACTGCCCCATAAACGCAAGGAATATTTCTCACACCTGGGTCTCTACTCCTCCCCCATTAGAACCGGTTTTCGCTAATGTTTGAGGACTAGAGAGAATTCAGACGTGAAAATAAGAATTCCAGTCAGCAGACAAATTCTTAGTGGCAGGAAAAGTAGGGAAGTAAGGAAGTTTAGCTTCTAATAAAGCACCTGAAGGAGGATACTAGTGGGAAATGAGGTTGGAAAAGTAGATTCAGATTTGAACTTTATTCTGTAGGTATTTGTGCTGTAGGCAATTATGATTTCTAAACGAGGGAGGGATGTCAGCATCGTGCTTCAAGTGGATTAATCTGAAAATAGCATAGGAAGTGGATTTAAAGAGGGAAAAAAATCATAGTGTACGGGGGCAGGGGTGGGGCAAGTTAAGAACCCAGCGCAAAAGCCCTAGTGAAAGGTAATGTGGATTATCATCAATGTAAAACTATGTACTTTCCAGTGTTACTATTTACTATTTGTGTAAGTGTCTTGCATTTATAGGCATCCTCATTATTTATTTATTACAGCCCTTTATGGTAAGTCAGTACCACAGCAATACTACACATCTTTCTTTAATTTATAGAAATAAGATTGCATGCAAGATGCAAAATTCCATAACAGCTTGTTTCTTCAACAGCACATAAGGAAAAATAAAAACCACTCCACACACTGTTTACTATTTCGGGTAGAGATGTTTCTGAAACCTAACCAGTCCCAAATTCTTTTACAAAGTAATGCTTTTTTCTCAGATGCTCTGAGAATTCTTAGATTTGAAAGAAAACCAAAAGCAATCTCAAACCTTTGGATGTTGAGTTTCATATGTTAATATCTCAGTGCATAACATTACACCGTTTAGGATTTTACAGACTCACATTTCACCCTGTGAACTTACATGAATCACAGCAGCCTGCCTTTAACCATCTGAAAGCAAGCTCATGATGAATGGTTTTCGAGTGTTCTACTCAAGAAATATTTGAAAAAGACAGCCCAACAGTATATTGATAATGGAATCAAAGCTTTTCTTTTGGGCTTCCCTGGTGGCGCAGTGGTTGAGAGTCTGCCTGCTAATGCAGGGCACACGGGTTCGAGCCCTGGTCTGGGAGGATCCCACATGCCGCGGAGCGGCTGGGCCCGTGAGCCACAACTACTGAGCCTGTGCGTCTGGAGCCTGTGCTCCGCAACAAGAGAGGCCACGATGGTGAGGGGCCCGCGCACCGCGATGAGGAGCTGCCCCTGCTTGCCGCAGCTAGGGAGAGCCCTCGCACAGAAACGAAGACCCAACACAGCCAAAAAAAATAAAATTAATTAATTAATTAATTTAAAAAAAAAAAAAGCTTTTCTTTTCTTTCTCCTTTTTCTTTATTTTGCAGGATTTCTGCTTTTCCTTAGACAAAGAACCAGACCGTTGATTCTCTATATTTTCTCTCTGAGACAGAAACGATTGAAGATTATCACATTCATCATATACTCCCATGGGAACTAGCTGCAACTCCTACTCAAGAAAGCACATGAGAATTCAAGTCAGCTTGAGAAGCATGTGCTAGGGATAACTCTGAACATGAATTAAATTTTTTAAAGCCAACTCAAGAATGAAATATCTTAATATTAGTTACAAATGACTTGTGATATTCTCACAACTAAATCATCTCAACACCTTGCTTAGTTGACAGCTGCAGGCCTTGATGACGCCCTCACCAGTAAGCATTACTCAGTGTGATTAAAGCACACACAAAGCATACTCCCACACCATCCGGACGTGTGCACCTTCTCAGTCTTAACTAGACATAGACTCTTATATTTTTTCATTTTTACCACTGTTTTCTGAACTTCAATTTTTTCAAACTCTATCAACAATTACATACGCTTGTATGGAATTTGCTCTTTGATTATATTTGATATATATAAGTATATATATAATTTGATATACTTATATAATTTGATATATAAGTATATCAAATTTGCTATTTGATATATATAAGTATATTTAATCACAACGAATTTTCACTTAGAAAATTCGATTGGTTATTAGTTCATTTTGATTTATTTTCATGAAACTGATTTCAGGCTAATAAGTATTCTAAACCATAAAGAGAAAACAAGAAATATTCAACATATGTTCAAAGGTAGAGTACCTTCTCTCATCTAAAATCATGAGGAGAATTTGCACGCCACTTACAATTTTATCTATTAAAGAACTCATTTGGGTAGTCCTACCATTAACTTTTAAAAAATGATACAAGCTGTACAACATTCTGAAGCCAGGAGAAACAATTGAGTGGAGTGTCCATTAGTCCTCGTTTGTTGATGTAATAGCTTGTTTCAGGATGGTTTTCTGGAAATACATATTTATTATATTTTAGTGTATTTTTGTGGTTGGTCCCATTCTTACCATTCTGACACATGTCAAAGTTCATTTGTTTTTTTACTCAACAGATATTTTCTGAGTGTCTACTCTGTGTTCTAGTGGTGGGAATTCAACAATGAGTAGAACAGACACAAATCCTAGCTCATGTATAGCTTAGTTTCTAGTTGGGGGAAGACAGACCATGAACAAATACGTAAGTGAAACATACTGTATGACAGATGGTGGTAAGTTCTATGGAGAAAAGAAATGCAAATAAAGAAAAGAGACAGTTCTGAAGTGGAAGTTGCATTTTTAAATTGGGTGGTCAGGGACCTCACTGTGAAAGTGGTATTTCAGCAAAGACCTGCAGGAAATGAGGGAGTGAATCATGGGGTGATCTGAGGGAAGGAGACTCCCAGCTAGCAGGAACAGCAAGTGCAAAAGCTCTGAGGTGAGCATCTGCTGATCTGCCCAGGGAACAAGAGGAAGTCAGTGTAGCGACAAAAGAGGAGGAGGACACACCATTAGGAAGGTAAGGGGGTCTCTCATGGGTCATTTCGAGGGTTCTGCTTTTGAATGAGACGGTAAGCTATTGGAGGTGTTAAACAGAGCAGTGACAAGATTTTGTTGTGACTGACAAACATCAGTGGATGGGATACAGTAAGAGTCTGCAGTCACTTAATTGATGACTTCTAGAAGGCCAAGGTACTTTATGGAGCTGGGCTAAGATTTAGTGTCTGAGGAGTTTCATAGTTTGGGTATTTTTTCAAAAAATAAGAAAGGAAGGAAAGAAGGAAGTAAAAAAAGTCAAGTATGGTTGAGACATAGAGTAGACACTTTCATTATAACGACATTATCCATACTCCTGACAAACCTGGTAAACTAAAACAACCTGGGGAACATATAGTGCATTTATAGTCACAATAAATAGATGACAAATTCTTTGTTTTTGTTTACAGCTTTCCTTCAAGCCAGGACAAGCCCTGCTACCCTGTTTGTCAGTTAAACTGTCTGCAAAATGCACAAAAATTATATTTGGGAACATTTCCTTGGTGACCTGGAAGTTCAATTTAATTAATTAACGTCTGTAAAGGGCTTCAAGATCCTGAAGAACACAAAACTGACCTAAAAACAAGTTTTCAATTATTGCAAGAAGTACATTATTTGATGCCTCTGTTTTACCTTTGTATATTATCTTAGCGATAATTTCTCCCACATACCATTATCAGTAGATGCCGTCTCATATGGACTGTATTAGAGAGCCTGTTCTGAGACGTAAAACAATAACTTTATAAAAGCTAACCATTGCATTGGTCTTTATTAAATTTGACCCTGTTTTACCAGCAAAAATTTAAGAAAGAGTTCTTTTGAACAGTAGTTCTCAAAGTGTGGCCCAGGTACCCCTGGAGGTTCCAGGACCTTTTTAGGTGTTCTGCAAGGTCAAACCTATATTCGTAACAATACCTAGATGTTGTTTTCTTTTCTCACTTTCATTTCTCTTATGAGTGTATAGTGGAGTTTGCTAGATGCTACCTGTGATGTCTAAACAGAGAATGCACGAGCCAATATGAGAATCTAGTTTCTTCTGTTAAGCCAGACATTTAAGAGATTTGCAAACACATTAAAACAATGCTACTCTTCTCACTACTTTTAGAAACATAGTTATTTTCACTGGATATTTGACAAGGCAAATAATCTTCCACGGAGACTAGAAGAATTTAGCAAAAAAAGAAAAAAGTGACTTGCTTCTTTCATCTGAGGACATATGGATACTGAATTAAACACCTGGCCCCAAAGGGTTAATACCCCTAGACTCCAGAATGTTAAATTGATATGCACAAGTAAAGCTCTGTTGAATGCACATTACCACAAATGGAATAGAAGTAACTTACAACATATCTAATAACTGATTAAGGAGGAGAGACAGGAAGTAGGAAAATCAAGCTTATAATCAATAGGTCATCCAATGAGCACCTACTTGGGGAATTAAAAGGAAGCAATCTTAAAATATACCTCTGATTTCTAATTTTCTTAAAAACAAAACAAGCATTCAATAAAGTCTTATTGCATTAGGTAGATAGAAATAAAAGCAAGAGACTTTAACTTGCAAAGACCTCACTTAGAGTGGATTATTAGTTCTTATATTTTCTTTAGAGCAACTTATCAGCAAATCTTTATTAAGTGCCAACTATGTGCTAAGCTCTCTCTGGGCGTTGAGGATTCAGTGGTCTCTGGCTCATGAAATTTATATTTCAGGGGAGAAACAGACAAGCAAACAAACGACCAAGATAATTTCAGATGTAAGTGCCAAGTAAAGGAATAAAACAGGCCGCTGTGCTAAAGAGGGATTAGTTGGACGGCAGAAGTAAGGGAACAGGGTGGGGAGTGCTGATTTGGACCGGGTGTGGGAGAATCTCTCGCTGAAGTGGTGGTGTTAAGCTGACACCTGAAAGACAGGCCGAGGCTCTCTGGCAGGAGAATGCAGGAACCAGGCCCTGGGGAGGAAATGAGCTTGATACCTATGGGAAAGAAAGAGATGGCTAGTGTAGTTGGAGCCTAGTGAGGAGAAGGGTCGTGCGTGGTGTGACCCAAAATAGGTAGAAACTACCTCATGAAACATTTAAGGACTTTGAATATTATTCTGAGTACAATGAAAAATCGTTGGAGAGCTTGAGCTGGTCACATGATTCAATTTGCATTTTGAAAAGAATCAGTCTGGCTGCTCAACTATGGGACATGATTACAGAGGAGCAAGAGTAGCAGCCAGGGGGCTTCCCTGGTGGCTCAGTGGTTAAGAACCTGTCTGCCAATGCAGGGGACACGGGTTCAAGCCCTGGTCCGGGAGAATCCCACATGCCACGGAGCAACAAAGCCCGTGCGCCACAACTACTGAGCCTGCACTCTAGAGCCTGCGAGCCACAACTACTGAGCCCACGTGCTGCAACTACTGAAGCCCGCACGGCCTAGGGCCCATGCTCTGCAACAAGAGAGAAGTCACCGCAATGAGAAGCCTGCGCACCGCAACGAAGAGTAGCCCCCGCTCACCACAACTAGAGAAAGCCCACACGCAGCAACGAAGACCCAATGCAACCAAATATAACTAATAAATTAATTAATTAATTAAAAAAAAAAAAAAAAGAGTAGCAGCCAGGAGACCTGTTAGCAGATGACTTATCCCCCTGGATGGGGGACTTAGACTACAGGGGTCGCAGTGAGGAACAGGAGAAGTGGACAGATATGGGACAGATGTGCTCTTTGTTTTAAAGAGTATATAAAACTTGTCTGGCTTGTTAGGAGGAGTTTTAACAAATGGTAGCTCTTACGTCACCCGCCCCATTTTTAAACACAAAGCTTGAGAGATTCACCAATTTGTTTTAGTTCACAGGACTAGTAAATTCAGCCAGTGCAAACCATTCCACTCTCACTGGGTACTGTTATACCATCCACAAAACACCTTACCTGAGGTGTTTTTTCCTTCTAATCTTTTCTGTCTTTAGCTGCCATTGTAATCTTCCTCAAACATTGCTTTCATCATGTTTACCTTGCTGATAACAGCGTTATATGTATTCATGTAGTTATTGAGTAATTGCAGCGAACTAGGCTTGTATGAGTGGGTGGGGTCACACACCTAAGTTATGGTTCTTGCCTCTGGGATTTTATTTTATTTTTTTATTTTATTTTTTTAAATAGATCTTTATTGGAGTATAATTTCTTCACAATACTGTGTTAGTTTCTGTTGTACACCAAAGCAAATCAGCCATATGCATATGCATACACATGTCCCCAGCCTCTGGGATTTTAGAATTTACTTGGGGAGACGATTAACCCATATGAAATAATAGAGACAGAGAGAGAGATGGAAAAGAGATGGCATAATTAAGAAAGCTTTCAAAAAGGAGGAAGGACTTGTTCTAGATCTTGAAAGAGAGAGAATTTTAGCAAAGAGAAGGGCAAAAAGGTACCTGGTGAAAAAAAGGAGCAAAGACACGATATCCTAGCTTTGTGGCACAGAGTGGAGATTTGCCTGAGGAGTGGAAGGCATCTGCTTTGGGAAAAGGTGGGGGACGAAATCTCAGGACAGGATGGTGCTTGACCACGTGTGCTATATAAAGCTGGGAGCCAAACATTTGGACTTGATGCAGTTATTAAAGATGTATCAGCAAGATTCAGTCTTAGTGAAGGCTTAGCTGGGGCCAGTGATCATTTCCCTCTCTAATTTTCTAAGGTAATTATCAGTCTTTAAGTATTCGTTAGGAACTTAGCTTGTAACTCTTTGCACTTCTAAAATATGTCATCTGTATGAGTGCAGCCTCTATTGCGGTAGGTGCAGGGTAAATGTTTGATGATGATGAAAGACACGTGTAAGGAAGATTTCACTCGGCAACAGCACAGCACCTGAACTGAAAAGAAGAAAGCCAGGAGGTAGCGAAGTCCTAAGGAAGCCGTTCTAGAAACACAGGTTGAAGGAAGGAATGTAGAAGAGGCAGATATGAGAAACACTAGGAAGTATCACTATAAGGAACTTGCATGCAGAATGGGTTAAACATTAAGTTTTCAAATTTAATGTTCTGAAGGATCATGAGAGTGATCAAGTGAGATGGAAAAATTGGGAGAGGGAATTCATTTGGGGAATAAGATGGGGAATTTGGGTTTGGACAGGCATCTGAGATGATGCCTGGATATTCATTTAGAAATGGTATGGGAAATTAGCTAGAGAAGATGAAGTAACTGTGTAGAGACAGGGCTGAAGTTTTGTTATAATTTCATTCACTGCAAGAAATAGAGGCCCTACTATGTGCTAGAGGATATAGAGTAAAATGGGGCAGGGACTTTGAGAAATTAACAACCTAGTGGAGAAAACAGATATGCCAAAGAGGAACACAAAAGTCTAATGAAATAAGTGTCCAGAGGAGACTATGTTGCTGGGGTAAGTGAATTCAATAGCACCTATTCAGCGGTAAAAATTTCCCACCTGAGAAAACTGATGGAGGGTCCATGAGAGCATCCATAGGTGGTTCCTCCTGTTTAACTTTCCCTGCTCTGTGTCCTGCTGCTTGGCCACCATTGTCTGGATCCAGGATTGGCACCCAAACAAAGGGAATAGTCTCTAAGCAGACATAAAGAAGGCCAGCCACCAATCAGGTGGCCCCATCAGGAAAATTATGTCCCATAAAGGCCCTCCCTATTGAATAATGAATGACATGCATTCAGATCCTCTCTCTTGGGATGTTTGAAACGCAGCTCACAGGGAGTGGTCACTAGAAGCAGAGACAGTAATAGAAGCTGAGACTGTATGAGAAAGAAGCAGGGGGGCGCTGATTCGGGAGAATGGCAAAATTACTAGAGTATGGGCAATGGATGCTTGTTAATGAGGGCCTGACCAAGGCACCAGAGCCTGTTGCTCGGATCACAGGACTGCAGTTGATTCCTGGAAGGGACAGAGTTCTGGCTGATGATATGATACGGTTTCTAAGTTTCCTAATTTCCTTTAAATAAACCCTCAGCATTTGCAGTGTTCTGAGCATGTCCTGGCATTTATATTTCTCATAAGAGCCCAATTAACACAAGGGTATTCCTGTTGTTTGGCTTTGAATTATATCACAGGGTATCCCGTGAAGAAAAGGGTAGTATGATCTTCATTAAGCAAGATCAAAAGGATGTGTGTGTGTGCATGTGTATACGTGGCTGCCTTCCCAGAAGAGTATAACAGTAGAGGGTAGAAACTTCAGTTACATCTTAGAGCAAGTCCTGGAAGCCCCAAGTTTATATTTTTGTTATTCCCTCTCTCTTTTCCCATTGTGATCACCGTGCGGCCTGTGCACTTGTCCTTGGGGAGGCAAAGAAAGGGAGAGCCAGAGAGGCTATTCAGTGTAGCCACCCGGGCTTGAGGAATAGAAATCCCCAAAGCTAGCAGAAAGTGCAGCTGCCAAGAGAGAGAATTTGAGTAACTAGATCAGAGTTTCTCATGTCCGACTGCCAACCACCAGTTTAGGATCACCTGATTGGTTAAAAATGAAGATTTCCGCGTTCACCTTAGACCAACTGAATGGAATATCTGGATCAGGGGCCTAGGAACTTGCATTTTAGGTAAGTATGCCAGTGATTCATGAAGTGCTTTCCCTTGAGACCCACTGCTCTAAGCCCTGGGTCAAGGAAAGAGTGTTGGGGAGAAGGATGCTTTCTCCGAGAGAGCGCTCAGGACCAAATGGTGGAAAGGCTTTGTCATGCATGTGTATCATTACTACAGGTGAGAGAAGGAAGAAGAGAGAAAGTGTGTGAGGTGAGGCAGAGGGTGTAGAGTGCACAGAACAGAGAGTGGGATACAGGTCTGTTTTGGCAATCCTGAGCCCAGATGATAACTGAGACACGTGGATGGATATAAGTTTCTGCTAAGCCAAGAATTTTCACACTCAGCATAAAAGTGCTATAGAAAGCTTTTCTCTCTTCTATATACAGTCCTTTTAAGATTATGGAGCACCAACTACAGGGAGAAACATTGTATTAGTAGCTGGTCAGAGAAACACAAGAGCTTATCACGTACTTGAAGCTGGACAAAAATAAATCTGTGATTTACATTGAAAGAGTGACTACAAAGCAACGTACAATAAGTGCAAATTCATTCCTTAACAAAAACTGTGTCCATTATGTGCAGACTTTTCTAGACTCCCTAGGGTGTGGTTTATCAGAAAGTGATGTGGGGTGAGTTTTAAAAGGCAGATTTTGTAAGAAGTGTGAACACAGAGATTACAGAGACTTTAAGGCATTGTGTCTAAGGAAGGATTTAGATTCACACAGTTCCAAAGCAGGGTACATAACTTCACTCATTCGACATTCCATACATTTACTGAGTGCCTATTGTGTTTGTAGCAGTAATGTAAAACAGACAAAAATCCCTGCCCTTATGGAGCTTATATTCTGACGGGAGAGAGACAAGAAAACAAAATAAGTAAGTTATAGTGGTATATTAGAAGGTGATAAGTGCTCTGGAAGAAAAATAAAACAGGAAGAGAGAGAGGATTTGGGAGGAGGAGAGATGCAAGAGATGCAATATCAGATGATCTTTTTGGGAAAACTCGTTAGAAGACATTTGAACAAAGATTTATAAGTAAGTGTCAAAGGAAGCTTTGTGGATATACAGTGTGTTCCAGATAAAGAAGCAGCACGTGCAAATTCCCTGCAGAAGCCTGCCTGCATTTTCAAGGAACAGCCAGGAACCAGCATGTAAGTCTGGAAGTGAGGAAGGTGGACTATTGGGTAAGAGCTCAGAGAGGAAAGGAGGCAGGGGTGTCAAATAATTTAAAGGCCCATGGAGACCTGGAGAAGATGCATGCTTTTATATTCAGCAGGATGGGAGCCCCTCTGAGTGGAGAGCAGAGGGAGGCGAACGCGATCTGACATGAAGGATACTTCCTTTCTAGCTGTGTGAACTTGGCCCCATTTTTTTTTAATTAATTAAATTAATTAATTTATTTATTTTGTGGCTGTGTTGGGTCTTCGTTTCTGTGCGAGGGGCTTTCTCTAGTTGCGGCGAGCGGGGGCCACTCTTCATCGCGGTTGCGCGGGGCCTCTCACTATCGTGGCCTCTCTTGTTGCGGAGCACAGGCTCCAGAACCGCGCAGGGCTCAGTAGTTGTGGGGCTCACGGGCCCAGTTGCTCCGCGGCCTTGTGGGGTCTTCCCAGACTAGGGCTCGAACCCGTGTGCCCTGCATTGGCAGCAGATTCTCAACCACTGCGCCACCAGGGAAAGCCCTGGGCCCCATTTTCTAACCTCTCTAAATTTGTTTCCTTCCCTCTCCTGTGGTAAACTAGGGAAAAGCATCGGACTTCATGGAGGTTGTTGTGATGATTAAATAAGATGGTATGTGCAAAACGTTTAGCATCTACCTGAACTAGAGCAGGTATATTCTTTTCCCTTCCCTGTTTTCCACCTCCTCTCTTCTGCCTCTTCCACCTGGTACCAAGGGCCAGGAGGGGGAGGCAGGAACCAGCCTTGCAGAGTACAGCCCACGTAAGAGGTAGGAAGAAAAGGGGGCAGTTGGTGTCAGGCCTAGGTTAACAGACTTACTAGTTGGAATTTAACGTAACTGTGTTATTCTTCCTGTTCTATGAGGCAGAGTAGAGGGCCAGAACTGAAAGTAGAGACTCAGATGGGTGGTCCTATTAGGTATAGGCGCTGGTCTGCCAGGCCTCAATTCTTAAAAGAAAACTCCCCCAAACCTTTCTAGGTAGTTTATCAACGCAGGCTCTGGGTATGCTAGCAGTTTTAATGGTTCCATTGTTTAATGTGTTAACTCCCTGAACGTTAAGTGATTAATCTGTCTTCTAATTAATGTTTGAATGATTCTCCTCAGGTCTAGACTATTAAGGGCACTTCTATTTAAAAATAGTCTGTCGCCTGCTTGTGCCGTCAGGGGCAATAGGTACATTTGAGGTCGCCGTTTTGAGTGACCCTTGATGGCTTCGAAATATCCATAAAGACAACAACGAAAAACAACAGACCCCCCCTCCCCCTTAATTAGTGATGAAAGGCTTTGTCGCGTTTGTCTGAGCCTGGGGCTAGGTTCCCAGCCCCAGAGTGTGGAGAATGGTATTCACCAAGGCGTGCTCAGAAAGCCCCGGGCCGGGGAACTGGCGGCCAGGTCTCTCCGTAAGTCACCCAAGTCGCCTCCCACTTTGGGTGACTGCATGTTTATTTACTTGCAGTAAATGATAGTAAATGAATGTGCCCAAGTGTAGGCCGACCCCAGGGGTGGCGGGATCTTCGCAGCTCCACCGTATGGACCCGAGAGGGGCGCGGTAGGGTGCCTGTGGCGTCTCCCGGGTGCCCGGAGCGGAGCGCGCGCCGGCCCGGGTCCGAGCCTGCGACTGCGAGCTGGGCGCTGCAGCTGAAGCCTGGGGGCGGGTCCCGCGTGGGTCCGCCGGTGCCCCCTCCCGCCCACCCGCGCGCGCCGAGGCACCGCCCAGAACCACCCCGCCTTCGCCGGCCGCGCGCCCCCAGCCCTCCACCGCCTCGGCCGCCCGCCCGCCCGCTTCCCCCGCCGGCCCGGCCCCCGCCCCTCCTCCGCCGGCCTGGCCCGCCCCCTCCACGGCCGGGCCCGGCCCCCTCCCTCGCCCCGGCAGCGCTCGCAGGCTCGCTCTTCCCTCTTCCCACACCGCCCTCAGCCGCTCCCTCCCCGCACTCTCGTCTGGAGAGGAATCGAGCGCCGAGCGCATCGATAGCTCTGCCCTCTGCGGCCGCCCGGCCCCGAACTCATCGGTGCTCTCGGAGCTCGATTTCCCTAGGCGGCGGCCGCGGCGGCGGAGGCACAGCGGCGGCGGTGGCGGCGGCGGCGGCGGCGGTGGCGGCGGCGGCTCGGCCAGTACTCCCGGCCCCCGCCATTTCGGACGGGGAGAGATCGCGGCGCAGGCACTGAAGGCGGCGGCGGGGGCCAGAGGCTCGGCGGCTCCCAGGTGCGGGAGAGAGGTACGGAGCGGACCACCCCTCCTGGTTCCTACCGGGGTCCCGACCCTCCTCTCCGGCGCCGGGCGGGGCTGGCGGCGAGTGAATGAATTGGGGGTCCCCGGAGGGGCGGGGAGGGGGCGCGGGCACGGGGCCCGGGCGGGCGGACGGGGTGGGGGGGGTCTGCCGGGGGAGGCGCGGGGACGCGGCGACGCGGGGAATGAGGAATGGGCGGTGCGGGGCTGAGGAGGGTGAGGCTGGAGGCGGCCGCCGCTGGTGCTGCTTCCTGGCGGGGAACCCCTTCCTTACCCCCTACACTCCCCGAAGCCGCGGCGGAGCGGCGTGGGTGAAACCTCGCGAGGCCGGGCGGGCCGCCCTCGGGGCGGTCGGGTGCGGTGGAGGTTACCTCCGCTGCGCTCCGCCTCCCCTCACCCTCGCCGTCCTTCCCTCTCCCTCTCTCTCCTTCGCTCCCGCACCTCTTCCTCCCTTCCCAGCACTCGGCTGCCCGGTTACTGCCTTCTCTGCTGCATCTCGCATCTCTAGGACGAGGGTATAAACTTCTCCCTCGAGCGCAGACTGGACGGCTTGTGGTCCTTTTTTCAGGTGTAGGGGGATATATGAGTAAGAGGGGAGGTCGCGTTTGGAAGCGCGGAGGAAAGTGCTTAGAGACCACTGTTTGAGGTATTGTGTTTGGAAAAAAATGCATCTGCAGCCGAGTTCCTGACTGCTCCCCTCCCCCATGTATGGGCTGTGACATTGCTGTGGCCACAAAGGAGGAGGTGGAGGTAGAGATGGTGGTGGAAGAACAGGTGGCCAACACCCTACAACATAAAGCCTGTACTTAGTGAAAAAGAAAAACTTAATCCCAGAAGGTCTGTTTTGCTTTGTCAAGTTAAAACACACGCAGCAAAACCGCAGAGCAGAAACAGGGCTTTTTCCTTACTAGTTGAGTGTAGACAGCAATAGCTAAAATTGTATTTGAAGTTTAATTTGCCTGTTGTTGTCCTTTCCCCCATCTCTTCTGTATTACCCTCATGCGTACAAATTTGACCCCCATCCCAGGAGTTATTACAGTACTCCTAAACGGCTGTCACACAATTTTTTTTTTTTTAACTGACCTACCAGAGGAGTTAATTGTAGCAATCTGCCAGCCGACTGCCTGAAATACTCTTAGGCATGTGCATGCTGTAGTTGAAGTCCTCAACTAGCCTTCCTAAATCCTGATATCCACCAAAATAAGGGGTTAAGAACAGAAAGGTATTTTCTAATTTTTTTACACAATATACATGTTACATTGTAATGGAAAAAATCATTCAAAAAGAAATCACAAAGGGAAAAAAGTCCTGTTCATAATCATCTCAGAATCAACCTTATGAGTGATGTCATTCTTAGGTGACTAAGGTCCAAAATGCTGACTCGGGCATTGTAGTTAGACTAGAGATGACAAATATGGTTGATAACAATACTGTTTACTTTAGGACTGTATCCATCCACAGGCATTCTTGGTTTTAAGAGATAGTAGACGAAATAATAATTCATTTGTTTTATGACAAAGTGAAAATTCTTTTCCTGAACAGACTGTTCAGTTCTGTTCCCAGTTCCACCGCTTGCTAGCTTTTGTAGCTTTGGGTGAGGGGCTCTTCTGGCCTATGATCTTCTTTGGGAACCCAGTTCTCTCTAGTGGGTTTAAATATACTTGATTTTGAAATCTAAGTCAAAGATTTTTTCAGAAATAACCGCTGCGTTTAAGAAGTAGACCAGAAGGTGTGTGTCTTTCAGAATTCACACATGTATGTACAACTAAGCTCTAATCCAGTATTTGTCACAGTCTCTCTTAGGCTAGCAAACTTATTGGTCATAAGGACCTGGACCCCTTTACACTCTTAAAAATTATTGAAGATCCCGATTTGGAGTGTGTCAATATTTAGCACAATAGAAATTAAAATTGAGAATTAAAAAATATTAATTCGTTAAAAAAAGAAATTAATAAGCCCATTACTTGGTAACAGAAGTAGAATTTTTAATGAAAAGTAACTTTTCCAAAACAACACAAAAAATTGTGAGAAGAGTGGCATTGTTTCGCACTTCTCTAATTATATGGTTTAGTAAAAGACGGCTGGATCCTCACATCTGCTTCTGTATTCAGTCTATTATCACACATCTGGAAAATTCTACTGTACACTTGTGAGCGAATAAGAGTGGAAAGGGTAAATCACATCATAGCATTATCGTGAAACCAGTTTTTGACCTCTTAGGCCCTCTCCAAAAGTCTTAGGAACCCTAATGGGTTCCTGGAACACATTTTGAGAACTACTGTTCTAGGCTATCCAAATTTTATTGGAGGGGTGGGCTGGGCAGGGAACTAGAGGATACATTTTGGTGAGATTATCCTCACCTATCCCATTTGCTGCGGTCAACATTAGGAATGAAAAGGGGAGCAAACAGGATGCGATACATGTTTGTGGTGCCTAGACAAGGCTAGGTGGCACAGAGCAGGCCAGGGAGAAGCTGTGAGACGACAGCTGTCTGGCCTGTCTGCTCTCTGTGAGTAGGTTCAGGAATAGCGTGAAGAGGTAGTTAGTACGTTATCACTTGGAAAAACATATTACTTTTTGGGGGGCAGGGTGGTGGGGTGCCTATGGGATAATCTTGGTCTTCGGTAATAGGATGCTGCATGTATATAGGGTTTTATATACAATATCTGTACATTCATTAATTTTGAGCTGCTTTACCCTGTAATAAATTATTGTTCATTGACTGCCATTCTTTCTGCGAGTTCACTACTTATTTGTAGTAATATCATGTAGTTATTGAGGGAAAGGAGATTAAAGTAAATAAATTCATTTTCATTTCAAAAAGTTGAAACAGCTGACTAAAAAAATATTTTCTGGCTTGGCGCCGTTAACCTTACAAGTTGTCGATATTTATTGCTACTGTTGGGAGATGATGTATGAGAAACAGAGAATAAAAGTCATGTGGATTACTGAGAAATACTCATATCTTTTAAAAATTCTCTCATTAAAAGTGTGCTTGTCTTTAAATATTATATAATTATATTTTTCTTGTGCAAAGTGCTATTTTTCAGCACTGATATAGCATTATAGATTGTGATTGATGATCAGATCATCTGTACTGAATAGTTAGTTAAAAATTCTCGAAGTTCTCTTAGTTTTTACACCGTTTTTTTCCCCAGCAGATAATGTACAGATTAAAATGTCACCAAGTATCGTCCTTGTCTGCTTTGGCATCTCAGTTTTTATTTTCCCAGTGTACTGTCCAGCTTTATTTGACAGTCCTCCCCCCACCCCCATCTGATTCTTGCTAACTGTCCAGGAGAACTACTATGATGACGCTTTTAAAAAGTTTTCTGTAGCTGTTGGCCCCAACAGAGGCACTCAGCGTGTCCACTTGTAACTCTTAGGGGCCCGAGTCGATGAGGAATACTGTGGCGATAGCTGTCAGCAAGTTTTGTGTGAGTGTGTCCTCAGGGTCAGGAGCAGCGTGCTTGACACTTGTACTGAGTGAAGTCGTGGCCTGCTCGTTCGAGAGCCATTACCTGCTGCCGAAGAGCAGACGGGCTCTTGAGATAGAGTGACCTGAATCCAAGGTAAAAGAACTATGTACTCCGAATGAGTTTTTCTCAAATGCTGATGGAGGAGTTTGTCAACGCCATACAATTCATTACAATACACATCAGTAGTCACCTGGAGTTTTTGTCATTGAATTTTGTGAGGTATTTTGAAATAATGTTCCGTATAAAGGTGAACTTGTGTTAAGAGGTATTGATAGAGTGTTTGGGTTATATTAACCTCACGTGTGGCACATGTTCTAATTGAGTCACATTTCCATTTTTGTCATAAGGCCTGCTGAAAATGACTGAATATAAACTTGTGGTAGTTGGAGCTGGTGGCGTAGGCAAGAGTGCCTTGACGATACAGCTAATTCAGAATCACTTTGTGGATGAATATGATCCTACGATAGAGGTAAATCTTGTTTTCATATGCATATTGATTTGTGCAGGCCCGTCCTTTGGGTACAAAAAAAGGTTTCTCTGATCATTTTCTGTGACTACTCATTACAAGGTAGTTATACTGATAATACTTTTATTAAGTTATCTAAAATGTACTTGGATTTCAAGGCAATACTCTGATATTATAAGTAACCATAAATATGAGACACCAGCCTGTTTTCTCTCAGGACAATAATACTATCTGTGACGTTCACTCTGTGTTAGTGTATGTGCATTTTGATTGGAAGTGTATCTCAGAGTTTTCTCACAGGGTGAAAATGTGAATTTACATCTCATCTGTAAGATGAGACATATCTAACAGTCTTTTTTTTTTTTTTTTAATGTGGCTATTATTTTTATGGGGTTTTGGTATTTTTTTTGGTATTTTGATGTCACATGTAGAGTTGATTTATACTGGTGAAGTGTAATCGTTTGATGATTGAATTAAAAACACTGAATTAGTAGTATTTTCATATTTTCTCTTCACATTGAAGTAGTGGAGAACCTACAACTACCTGATGCATTTTAGAAAGCTCATTCTTTACGTTTATATGTATATCAGGTGATATATAAGAATACCATCACCAATCCTTACCTTTGCTTTACAGCCCTTTTTCAATTTATTCAAGGCAATGTTAGAATTGTTTTTTTATTACAAATTAATGAATAATTTTCAGACTTTTTCAGTTTCATAAAAATGTACTAAAGGAATGGCCAACAGCAAAATGATAGAATAAAGGCCTAGCAGAGACCTTGAGAGGTCACGTAGTATGTTTCCCACTGCCTTCTGGCAGCGCTATACTCAGATGATCTCAAGCAGATAAGGATTTATTTAATCCCAAAGACCTGCAGGAGGGAATGGCACACAACTGTCCTTGTTAACTAATTTCCAGAATGTAATTATTAGCTATTTCATGCATAATCTGAATCTTCCTGTTAAGTTTAACATAATATCAGCTCATCTTTGGAATAGATTAATGTTATTAGATTATTTCTTAGACTTCTTTACCCCAGGGTAAGCAATCCTAATCCCTTAGCTTTTATTCTAGATCTGGTATACCAGTTTATTTAATCAGCTCTGAAAAATTTCCCATAACTTTCTCTGAGTCCCAGCTATAGGGTCTAGAATCGGTCAAAAATGCCCTGTTAAGGTGCTGTGTAATGTCTTAAAAAAAACACCTTGACTTGCACTTAGGTAGGTTTTGAGGGCATTGTTGGCCTTGGGAAGATGTTATGCAGTGTAGAACTTTGAGGATTGATAAGGAAATGTCAATATTTCTGGTACTGGAGGGAAAAAAATGAAGAGATAACCCTTATTTACAAAGATCTGATTAAACATAGAAGCAGCTTCATTGGCTTCCAAGTTTAATAATTTGCATTAGTTAAAAGGGAAGAGTCTAACTGAAGTGGACCACCTATGTAATAGTCTCTCTGTATTTCTCTTGGTAAGTCAATTCAATGCTAATGGTTTTGTTTATTTTTTACTTTGAGGAGGATTAAATAGTTCACCTATTTCTAAAGCAAGGTTACTCATCGTACTCCACCATTTAAATTGGAAGTAAAAGGACATTTTAACAGAATTGAGTTAAGCATGGCAGTTTTCTGGGATTCTGGAATATGATTTTAGCAGAAGTGCCCTCCATCTTTTCTGAAAATCTGAAGAATTCCATTACACTCTGTTTCCTATCAGAGGTCAAGAATGATGTATAAGAATGTGATTTAAAAAAGAAAGGTTAGGAAACCTTTTGGTCAAAATTATTAAAGTGCAATATAAATCTTAAAGAAATAAAGCTAAAAGTCAATCCTTTATTTTGGGGGAAGGTAAAAAAAGTTTATCAACTCAAACCCATTAACTCTGATTATGATTTCTGCCAAACCAGAAGACTTGACCCAGGGAAGCATTGATTACCTGTGAACTTTGAAACTGACATTCCGTCACTAGTGTAGCCACCTGGGAAATGGTTATCAGAGATTGTCTCTTATCTCCCAAGTTACAGTGAGTCTCTGAGGGAACTGACACATTGAATTCTTGTTGTAGTTCAACAAGAAGAAAAGCAAGAGAATTTAGTAGTTTATTTTCATAAGTGGTTAAACAAAAATACTGACATGACATTTCTGTAAAAAGTTGAAGGGTAGTGGGTATCACTACTGCTGTTAAGTTTCTGGTAGGTGAACAGTGTAGGCCAGAGAAAAATAAGAGAGGTCATAGACTTTGCACATTTGGAGTTCTCATCAGTTTTTCTGCATTAAACAAATGGAGAGAAGTTTAGGAAAAAATTTTAATTAACTAATACCATATTTTCTAGTGGTTTAGAATTTTCAGAGATTATATTGGGTTGGCCAAAAAGTTCATTTGAGTTTTTCGTAAGATGTTATGGAAAACCCCGAATGAACTTTTTGGCCAACCCAAAACTATGAGCTAGGTAAGGAAGGTGGTCATTGTTTCTTTCATTTTATCGATAAAAATGGTCTCTGAGAGGTTGTAACTTGCATAAGGATACTTAAGCTAGCAAGTGGTGGAATTTTAGGTTTTCTGAGACCAAGTTAAATGGAATTTCCACTGCACCCTTGTATATAGCTTTTTAAAAATGAAAAATTAGCCTTCAAGCTAAAAATATTTAGTGTTGGAGGCTGATTCAGATTATTAATATATCAAAATTTGAACTTAGCGTACTATCTAATGGCATCTTAATAGCAGAGATATGATATAGAATTAGGTATGACACATAGATGGAGCATGTTTATATTTGCACATGATGATCACTTTTACTTCTGAAAAGATTTTACCTTTATCTTTTATGAAGCCCACTGAAGAGTTCCAAGAGATAACGAAATACCTTGTTAGTGGTGCAGGATTGTTAAAAACTCAGTCCCCAAACACAATACCAGGCTAGAAATAATATATGTTTTTATAGTTTGGAGATCATGTTATTATAAAAACATGTTCTCTGAAATGTGTTTTCTAAGGTGGAATTTGGTGGAAGCAGAAAAATGGAAGTAGAGATCAGAACTGTCAGTTGGTCAGTTAACAAATGTATAACAAGTATCTACTGGGTACAATATAAAAATAGACACAGAAAGAAGTATTTTTTCCCAGTCTCCAATTCACTGACATCTGTATGCTTCTGTTAATGTGACATTTCTAATTCAGTCCAAGTATTATGCCCTCCTTTGATGAAACAGTTTTCTAGTCAGTAAGAAAGAATGGAGTCATAATTGGATTGATTTGTTCCCTCTTTAGTGCTCTGAGCCCTTGAGTGTTTATTCACCAAGATATATCAGTTTCTCTTTTAAAAAATTTTTCCGTGTTAATTATGGAATTGCTGACTAAGATATTTAAATTATAGAGAGAAAATTTGTAATACTAAACCAGTATTGAAGAGTGGTGTAAGAAAAGCACTGTTTAATATTGTAAGCTGTTATTTTTCTGTTTTTTTGGTTTTGTTTTTTTAACATATGTATCAGTAGTTATTAACAAGGAATAGGTGGTGACTTTGCCCCTCGGGACATTTGGCTAAATCTGGAGCTGTTTTTGGCTGTCACAGCTTGAGGAGGGGGCTGCTACTGGCTTCTGTAGTGGGCAGAGGCCGGGGTTCTGTTACTCCTCCTGCAGTGCACAGGAGGGCCCCCCAGCAAACAGTGACGTGGTCCAGAATGTCAGCAGTGCTGAGGTTGAGACCCCAATACTGTGCATTACATATAGCTTTAAACGTCCTGTAAATTGTGAGGCTCAAGTCCCTGAATATGGTTTATGTTAGATTTTTTAACATAATATAGATTTAAACCTTACATTTTCTAAACTAACAGTATGTTATATTAGCTTACACTAGCGTTCTGTTAAAACATTCTGTTTTTAAAACAAGGTACAACACAGCAATTTTGTAAATCCATTTCTCTTCAAGACTGTGGCCACTCTTCCCCCCCCTTTCAAGTGAGTGCCCTCTACTGGTCAACTTATTCACTTTTATAATAAAAAATGAAATCCTAAGTTTGGATATTTTTTCTATTTAAACTGTGGGTATAATCAATTTATAACTATATAAATTTTATTTAAAAGACTTATTTTGTATGACTAATGTTTTAACAATCTAAAGTGTCAAAAAAAAATCTAAAGTGTCAGTTTTACTTTGCTAATGTTATTAAGATTACCGTGTGGACCAGTTAGGCCTAACTAATTAAATATGTGGGTGAATATTTTTGACTAAGAAAGGAAATGTGGCAATGTAGGAGAAAATAGGGTGGTGCCCTTGTTAGCACTGCTTGAGGTCACTTTGTCTGAGGGAATAAGAAGGGGCACTGTGGCTCTGTGAATTTCTTTTCATGCACACAGGAGGTACCTTAGAGAGTTCAGAGCTTAGGGGTGTGTTACATGGGGTGTTAGGAAGGGCTTATTCAAAAGTGGCAAATTGTGAAAGTTCACATGTTGTAAATTTTTATAGGACTGTAAAATAGTTGAGAACGCCTGATTTTTAGAATAAACTAACACAAAATTCAGGCACTGTGTTTCGGTCAATTTAAGAATAAGTATTTACTTAATAATAACTATTTATTGAGCCCTGAATGTTGAAAATTATTGGACATATTTTATTCTAACTTGGGTTTTTATAAATACAAAGCTTTAAAAACATGCAAATGAAAGTTGGCAATGGAAATAAATGAAAGGAAAAGAAAACTTTATCCTTTATCATTTGGCGTCTCTTAAGAGTCTGGTTGAAACAATGCAGCTAATTTCTTAATTCCATAAATGTTGTTAGTGCCTACTCTGTACCATGCAGCCTTCCTACGGTCTAGAGATACACTGAGGAGCAAAAGGAACCGCATCACTGCCTTCGTGGAGGTTATTAGTCTTAGATGTATTTGGAAGAGCAGTGTTTCTAGACAGTGATCCTAATTATATTTAACTTAATTTAGAGGCTTTATGCTTTAGGAGGGCAATAGATTTCTTATGTCTCTTAATTATATTGTCTCATAGTGCCTAGGTTTATGGAACAGTTATATTATTGTGATCTTAATGTAATAAAATTAGAAATGGGTAGTAAAAACAAAATATTTGAGAGGATTAAGTAGGGCTGTATTGCTTACCTTAGGTAATTTTTGAACTTTTTACTTTGAAAATTTCAAACCAATGGAAAAGTAGTGAAAAATACTAACAGTGAATACCTCTTAACCTTTAAACTAGGCATAGTTACTTTATGTGTGTGTGCCTGTGTATGTACACACACATACTTGAATACATATTATTTATTTTTGCTGCACTTTTTGAGAATAAGTTGCGTATGTTAGGACCCTTTACCTCTAAACACAGGGGCCTATGAACTGTGGCCTGCCTGCTGGCCACATACAGCCTGTGTCTGTTTCTGTAAAGTTTTATTGGGGCACAGCTGTGCTTGAGTGTTGACATGTTGTCTATGGCTGCTTTTGCACTACAGTGGCAGAGCTGAGTGGCTGCAACAGAGACCAAATACTGTCTGGTCCTTTACGGAACAAGTTTGCTGACCCTCTTCTAACAACAAGAATAATTCATTGTATAACTACAACGCAGTGACAAAATTTAGGAAATTCAACATTGATACAATGTTTTTTTTTTTTTTTTTAAACATCTTTATTGAAGTATAATTGCCTTACAATGGTGTGTTAGCTTCTGCTTTATAACAAAGTTAATCAGTTATACATATACAATATGTTCCCATATCTCTTCCCTCTTGCATCTCCCTCCCTCCCACCCTCCCCATCCCACCCCTCTAGGTGGTCACAAAGCACCGAGCTGATCTCCCTGTGCTATGCGGCTGCTTCCCACTAGCTATCTATTTTACATTTGGTAGTGTATATATGTCCATGACACTCTCTCACCCTGTCACATCTCACCCTACCCCCTCCCCATATCCTCAAGTCCATTCTCTAGTAGGTCTGTGTCTTTATTCCCGTCTTGCCACTAGGTTCTTCATGGCTTTTTTTTTTCCCTTAGATTCCGTATATATGTGTTAGCATACTGTATTTGTTTTTCTCTTTCTGACTTACTTCACTCTGTATGACAGACTCTAACTCCATCCACCTCATTACAAATACCTCCATTTCATTTCTTTTTATGGCTGAGTAATATTCCATTGTATATATGTGCCACATCTTCTTTATCCATTCAATCTGTCGATGGACATTTAGGTTGCTTCCATGTCCTGGCTATTGTAAATAGAGCTGCAATGAACATTTGGTACATGACTCTTTTTGAACTATGGTTTTCTCAGGGTATATGCCCAGTAGTGGGATTGCTGGATCGTATGGTAGTTCTATTTGTAGTTTTTTAAGGAACCTCCATACTGTTCTCCATAGTGGCTGTATCAATTTACATTCCCACCAACAGTGCAAGAGAGTTCCCTTTCCTCCACACCCCCTCCAGCATTTATTGTTTCTAGATTTTTTGATGATGGCCATTCTGACCGGTGTGAGATGATATCTCATTGTAGTTTTGATTTGCATGTCTCTAATGATTAATGATGTTGAGCATTCTTTCATGTGTCTGTAGGCCATCTGTATATCTTCTTTGGAGAAATGTCTATTTAGGTCTTCTGCCCATTTGGGACTGGTTGTTCGTTTTTTTGTTATTGAGCTGCATGAGCTGCTTGTAAATCTTGGAGATTAATCCTTTGTCAGTTGCTTCATTTGCAAATATTTTCTCCCATTCTGATGGTTGTCTTTTGGTCTTGTTTATGGTTTCCTTTGCTGTGCAAAAGCTTTTAAGTTTCATTAGGTCCCATTTGTTTATTTGTGTTCTTATTTCCATTTCTCTGGGAGCTGGGTCAAAAAGAATCTTGCTGTGATGTATGTCATAGAGTGTTCTGCCTATGTTTTCCTCTAAGAGTTTGATAGTGTCTGGCCTTACACTTAGGTCTTTAATCCATTTTGAGTTTATTTTTGTGCATGGTGTCAGGGAGTGTTCTAATTTCATACTTTTACATGTATCTGTCCAATTTTCCCAGCACCACTTATTGAAGAGGCTGTCTTTTCTCCACTGTATATGCTTGCCTCCTTTATCAAAGATAAGGTGACCATATGTGCGTGGGTTTATCTCTGGGCTTTCTATCCTGTTCCATTGATCAATATTTCTGTTTTTGTGCCAGTACCAAACTGTCTTGATTACTGTAGCTTTGTAATATAGTCTGAAGTCAGGGAGCCTGATTCCCCCAGCTCCATTTTTCGTTCTCAAAATTGCTTTGGCTATTCGGGGTCTTTTGTGTTTCCATACAAATTGTGAAATTTTTTGTTCTAGTTCTGTGAAAAATGCCAGTGGTAGTTTGATAGGGATTGCATTGAATCTGTAGATTGCTTTGGGTAGTAGAGTCATTTTCACAATGTTGTGATACAATGTTTTATCTAACATATAGTCCATATTCAAATTTTATCAGTTCCCAGAATGTGCTCTCAGCAATTCTTTTTTTTTCTTCCTGATCCCAGGATCAAAAATCAGGTGTCATGTCTCACAATCTAGAACAGTTTCTCAGTTTTTCTTAGTCATTCGTGACAGTGGCACTTTTTGAAGAATTCAGGCCAGTTGTTTTGTAGAATGTCCTCTCATTTAGTTTTGTCTGATTGTTTCCTCTTGGTCAGATTTGGATTAAACATTTTTGGTAGAAATACTGTGTAAGTGATGTTATGCCCTCCTTGGTGTATCACATCAGGAGGCACAGGATGCTGGCTTGTCCCATTATTGATGATGTTATGTTGACATTGGTTAAGGTCATATCTATCAGCTTTCTCCCTGTAAAGGTATCTTTAGTTCTTTTATAATTAATGTGTACTCTGTGGGGAGATACTTTGAGACCATAAATACCCTGTTCTCCAGCATATTTGCACCCAGTGGGATGTAGTAGCCACTGATAACTCTAACCAGAACAAACTACCACCATAGTGACTGCAAAGTGGTAGGTAATCTACCTCTGTCATTACTTCTGCATTTATTATTTGACATCTGCCATAAGTAAGGTTTCTCTCTTTTCTCTTCCCTCTCCTTATTTATTTGGTTTGTCTTATTTGTATCTGTACAGACTCAAGGATTCGTTTTTCATTTGATGTGTTCAAGTCTATTCTTGTCATTATTGATTTTGGTGCTCAAATATATATTTGATTTGGCCAGTGGACTCCCTTTCGAGCTGGCCTCTGTATCTTTTTGACACATCCCCATCAGTTTTTGAGCTCTTTCTTACTTTCTGGCACAGTGTATTCCAGGTTCCCTTTGTTCTTTCCCTGTCCCTACCCTGGATTCAGCCATTTGTCCAGAGAGCCCTCATTCCTTTTACTAGGGAATGATATTTAGAAATTAAGTCCTGGATGTTAGGTGGTGTTGCTACTGGAGTGTCACTGCTTCTAGACCCTTTTCAACAGACAGAGCTGAGCAGTAGATTTTATTTAAAAATCATGAGTTCATTCTTCCTCCATGTTTTCTTTCTCCCATGATGAGAACACTGGTTCTACCTTGTATAAGTTTTAATGTTAAACATTAGACAGCTATTGAATTAAAAATGATAATGTCAATCAACACAGATTGAATAATTTAACATTAGGTTAGCTTTTTTATTTGTGGAATTGGGATTAAATATTTTTCTCCATTGAGAAAAGTAGGGATCCTTTTCATTTTCAAAGTATTCTTAAACCATTTAGGAAAAGATTGAGCTATTTGGCTACATAAAGACAAAAACACCTTTAACAAAAATCCAAGACAGATGGAAACCTGGGAAAACTACTTGCATCATCTATCAATCAGGAAGCTCTCCTGTATTTGAATTAGAGAAAAGCAAACATCCAAACAGGGGGAAAAAGGCATATAAATAGCCAACCTATCGACGCTCACACAAGAAGTGCTGTCGAAACATATTAAAAGATACTTCATTAATGTAGAAATGCAAGTTCAAACAATAAATAACATCTTTTATTTTCATGTTGGCCAAGATTAAAATGATAACAGGCCTGGAAAGGTGTGGAAAATGTATGTGTACTCTTTATGCTGTAGTGAGAGTATACCTTCTTATAAACTTTCTGGAGGTCATCAGTTTGGCAGTATGTATCAAAATGGAAACTACATGTCCTTTGACCAATTGATTCCACTTACAGAAATTTATCTGAAAGATTCAGTTGGATAAGTGTTTAAGATGTATACCCAGGAGTGTTATTGCAGTGTTGTTTATAATTTTTAAAAGTGGAAATAATCTACACTTCTACCAGTAGGGAAGAGGTGAGGTAAGTTATGGTATCTTTGTACAAATTATATTATACAGTTGTCAAAAGGATTAGGTAGATCTATAGGTACTGACATTGAAAAAACTGTCCATTATGTAGACAAGCTGTATTGTAGCACTTTGTGTAGAGTATGAGTCTATTTATTTAAAAAACAATGTGAATGTGTACTAAAATATGGTAGGACATATGCCAAACTCTGTAGTGTTTTTGTTTTTTTAAAAATGAGCATATACTGTTTGAGAGGGAAAAATAAATCCTAATTTTTGAGGGAGAAAAGTCACTAGAGTATTAGATACCATCAGATTACTTCATATTTACTTTCTTCCCCCCTTTTTAAAACCTCAACAAATTGGATAATACAGATGTATTACAGATAAAGAGGTACAGTTAAAGGAATTGGTATTAGGCCAATTAAAGAACAGCTGAGAGATATAATAATTCAAAATATGAAAATTATATTGTGCATCTGTAATTATTAAGATTGGATCCATGATTGATCCAGCTTCACATTCTGACCTTGGCATCAAGTGATAATTTGTGGGAGAATGCCACATTACTTCAACAGGTTACAGATGTAGGCTTATAATATCCTTATTTTCAAAATCTGTTATGCAAATTTTCCTTGAGTTTATTCAGATTTTACCTCTTGGACATAGTACACATTTTATTCTCTCTAGTCCTAAGCTAAGATTCAACATTCTTATAATATCAAATGTCCATTATTTAGTAAAGAAGTCTTTGTTTTCTTTATCCTTACTTCTAATGAATGTCTTAACCAAAAATTCTGTCATGAGACAGAAGGTGTTAAGCTCTTTTAACACCCTTGCTCCCTAATCAATACAGAAATCCTTCATAAACCTCAGAGTTTTAGCTCTTTTTCCCTGGAGCTTGTCCAGCTCCATTATATTATTTTGAAATACAGTGAGTGGTTTTGGAAAAAGCAGTCCAAATGTAGATGTCCAGTGATTTTTATAAGGGCAAGATAACTGCTGTTGCTATACAGTTCCTAGTAGCCAGTGGCCTGCCCCCTACCTTTTGGGCCTATAATAGCATGTACAATGTAAAATATGAAATAATACAGTTAACTTTTTAGAGCACTTTTTCATGGTCTTTAATCCTAACCTGTATACAAAGTCCTCTGCATTATTATTTACCCACTTTTACAGCAAAAGAAACAATAGCTTAGAGTAGAGATTAAGTAGTTTGCCCATACTCAACGCCGCAAGTAAGTGGAGTTCTGCAGGTGACATAGATTGAAGATTCAGGAGTGTATCTTTAGCCTAGACTTCGGCCCTGAGCATCAGCCCTGTATATCAAAGCTGCCTACAGGTCACAGCACCAGAGCAACCCACGAACATACGGAATTCAACATGCCCCAAATTGAACTCATCTTTTCCTCTCCCCTTCCCATTATGTTCTCATCTCTAAACAATAAGCTCTGCCATTAAAAAAAGATCGAGATATAATTCACATAACATAAAATTCATCCTCTAAAGTATACAGTTAGGTGGTTTTTAGTATATTCACAAAGTTATACAACCATCACCCCGTCTAATTCTGTCACATTTTTATCACCCCATACCAATTAGCAGTCACTCCCCAATCCCTTCTCCTGCCAGCCCCTGGCAACCATTAATCTACTTTCTGTCTCTGTGGATTTGCCTGTTCTGAATATTTCACGTAATTGAAATCATACAACATGTGGCCTTTTGTGTCTGGCGTCTTTCATGTAGGATAATATTTTCAGGGTTCATCTATGTTGTCACATGTTTCAATACTTCATTCCTTTTTATGGCTGAATAATATTTTCTTGTATGGATATTTGTTTATGTATTCATCAGTTGATGGGCATTTGGAGTGTTTCCTCTTTTTGGCCATTTTGAATGATGCTGCTGTGAACATTGCTGTAAGTGATGTATGAGGGTTGTTCTGTCAATTTCACCCATTAAGTATTTCTCAAAACTGTTTAATCTTCTCCATCTTACTGCTTTTGCTGCCTTAGTTCAGGTTCTGTCATTTCTTTTATTATTTTATTTTTGGCTGCGTGGGATCTTCCTTGCTGCGCGTGGGCTTTCTCTAGTTGTGGCGAGCGGGGGCTGCTCCTCGTTGCAGTGCGTGGGCTTCTCATTGAGGTGGCCTCTCGTCGCGGAGCATGGGCTCTAGGTGCGCGGGCTTCAGTAGTTGTGGCACATGGGCTCAGTAGTTGTGGCTCGCGGGCTCTAGAGCGCAGGCTCAGTAGTTGTGGCACACAGGCTTAGTGGCTCCGAGGCACGTGGGATCTTCCCGGACCAGGGATCGAACCCATGTCCCCTGCACTGGCAGGCGAGTTCTTAACCACTGCGCCACCAGGGCCAGGTTCTGTAATTTCTTGTAAAAGTTTCCTAAACTCATCTCCCAGCCTCCAGTCTGGTCTCATTTGTCATAATAATGCTAACAGTGGACATTGTTGATCTGATCCTCCCTCCTACTTAAAAATCTTTTAGTGATTTAGTGTAAGATATAGTTCAGAACTTCTTAAGATGGCAGATTAGACCCTCCATAAGCTGGCCTCTGCTTGATGGTGCAGTTTCACTTCTACTTACCTATAATCCCTCTAAGCTAAAATTGTGTTGAACTTCTTGGTTCCATGTATTCAACATGCTGTTTCCTGTTTTTGTGCATTCTCTTTGCTCCTTCCTGCCTGGAGTGGCCCTCCTGTCTTTCCTAATTCATACAAGCAAAGTTGATGTCTTCTCCTGTTTGTCACCATTGTACTTCGTTCTCCATCAGGTGTTGCATTTATTTCATTGTGTTTAAATTACTTGTTTACATTCATATCTCTTCCACCAGACCTAGCTCTTTGAGGTTAGAAACTATAATGCCTGGCACAGTATATGACATTCAGAAGATTTTTACTAAGTGTTCCTGTGATGCAAGGGAGAATGGAGTAGGTAGGAGGGAATGAACTAACAAATAAGCCTGTGCTTATATATACCCAATTCCTTGTTTCTTTCCTATTATAATTCTAACATACCAGGCTATTGTGCATGTTTTTAGCTGTCTTTGAGAACTAGCTGTGTACAACAACTTTTGATGGGTTATAACCAATAGTGTAACACATCATTCTATGATAGATTCAAATAATCTTTTAGAAGAGTAACAAAATATTTGAGCATTAAGAGGGTAAAAGTGAGTTTCTCGTTTTTTCCTATAGGTGTTATTTAGCAGTACATGAAAAATACTTAGAATAACACATTAAGAAAATCTTACAAACATTTCAAAAGTAAATCCTCAAATAATACTTCAGCTGACATTTCCAGCAGTCCTATTCATATTTACAAGAGCATCTGATGGAATCAACAGCATGAAGATGGAGATTAAATGGGATAAGGCTTGTAATATGCTTATCACAGTATCCAACATATAAATGAGGGCTCAGTAAATGTTGGCTGTCATAATTACTATTAATAGTAATATGGTTACTTTTAGTAAAAGTTACTAATTTCTTTAGTTTTTTTTTTTTTTTTTTTTTTACTATACTATGTCTTCCCATGACAGGGTTAACTTTAACTGCCTGAGTTGGAAAACTAAATTGAATATGTTGAAATATGAACATACTGAGTAACTTGGTTACTGTGAATTATAATAGAAAAATGACAAAATGATGTCCTGGTCAGTGAGTGTATCTCATTCTTGAAAGATATAGTCTTAACTTGCAAAGTCCTCTATTGGGTCTGCAGATGAGTTTCTGTACATAAAACAACACTTGAAGGCATGTTAATAAATTGGAAAACACTTTTAAAAAATTAAGCCAGTACAAAAAAGACAAAAATTCCAAACAGGTAATGGGAATAAATATGAAAAAGAAAAACTATGTAACATTACTAGTCCCCAAAGAAATAGATATTAAAACAATAGGATTTTTGGTCTAACAAGCTGACAAAAATAAAAATATGAAACCTATTGTTGAGTGAGTGGTGATGGAATGGGTACACCCTTAATGCCGTATGGAAAAGTAATACCATGAGCGTCATGTGCGCCCCAAATCAGGTTTTCCCTGTCTTAACATTGTGCCACATTTACTTTAGTTCCTTTTTTCTTTTTCAAGATATAAAACTTAATACAGTTAAAGGCCTCCGTGTTCTCTGTAATCTTATTCTCTTCCCTCCCCCAAAATGTTTAAAAATCTATATATTTTGTTTATATTTTGACATTAATAGTAATTAAAATTTTTAATATTATATAAAACTTGCTTGAATACATTTATTAAAATACTCTTAATGTATAATTTTAAAATTTACAGCTTCATTGTTTTAATATAATTTATGATATCTTAAACTTGTGTTTATTTTTACAGTGTCTGCATATATTTACATTGAATGGGTTTATTCATTTCTTCAACAGACAGTACTGATTACCTGCTGTGTTTAAGACTGACACACAGGGTGCACAGTGGTGAGCAAAACAGATGTGAGCCCTACCATCATGGAGTTTAAAGCCAAGTGGGGGGTATAGACTTGAACAATTACACATAAATACATAGTTACAAATTATAATAGGATCACCAGCTGCTATGTGGAGAATAGACTGTAGGAGTAACAACAACTGCTAGGAAGCAGTTGCAGGAGATTGCATGAGACAATCACATTGGACTAGGGTGAGGGTGGTGAGTGCTTGGATTTGGAGTATATTTTGAAAATAGATAAACGGCATAAGATTGTGGGTATTAAACGCCTATGTAATTTTTTTTTTATGGTATGATGATTTAGGATGCCATATTAAGTATATCTCCATTTTAGCTATCGTTTTAAAAAAATAAACCATATTTTCTTAGCATCTCTTACCAGAAGTGGCATTACTGTGTCAAAGGCTATGAACATTGGTATGGCTCTTGATAAGTACTGTACTTGCTTTCCAAAAGGATTGTACCTGTTACTGTATCACCAGAAATGCTTGACTTCTATGTTTAACTTTTGCCAGCATAGTGTATTTCACTTAGAAAAGTTTTTTTTTTCTTTCTCTTTTTTTTTTTCCTACTACTTCAGTAAATTAAAAAAATAGTACTTTAGTTGGGAGTAAGGGGAAATCTATGGAATAACTTTCCTTTATTTAATATTTTATTATGTTGAGTTAGTTTTTAAGTGGCTTTCTTTTATCCTAGTTTCCAAAGGATGTTAGTAACCTTTGTATCTGATCTAAAAGTTTATTCTGTTTGAAAGGCTGGAAATAATACTAATGAAAAATGTAAAGTCTTGATTCTTTTCTTGCTCTGTCTTTAACTGGTTTCATTGTGGAATTTATGTGGTTTTAAACTGGTTAGGCTTTGATAACCTGTACTTTCTCAATGGTGATTTTTTTTTTAAATATAAAAGGAATAATATGTGTTGAGAGTACTTTAGATTTGTGATAAGGTATTTTATTAGCTTAGAGCAGGGGTTGGCAAAATGTAAAGGGTCAATTGGGTCTTTGTCACATAATCTTTGTTGTTGTTTTTTGTTTTTTAAACAACCATTTAAAAACTGTTCTTGGCTCATAGACTGTACAAAAACAGGTGGGCAGGATTTGGCCTGTGGGCCACAGTTTGCTGTACCCTTATTTAGGCTCTCATGTTGGGAAAGATTCTACATTGATGCATATATTTTTTTCTACTTCCATATACTTTTTTTCTTATGGCTAAACAAAATCTTTAGTATTTACATATCATTTTTGTTGTGCTTGCTGTCTGCTTTGTCTTAAAACCTGTCATTTCTTTTCAGATCAGATCTCGCCATTTAACACTTTTGTTCTTAAGTTTTTACCAAGTTGCACTGCCTTTTTATATAGCTCAGCGACTAATTATGCTTCTAAGGATGACTGTAGTTAAAATTAACTTGGGGGCTTCCCTGGTGGCACAATGGTTAAGAATCCGCCTGCCAATGCAGGGGACATGGGTTCAAGCCCTGGTCCGGGGAAGATCCCACATGCCGTGGAGCAACTAAGCCCGTGCACCACAACTACTGAGCCTGCGCTCTAGAGCCCGCGAGCCACAACTACTGAAGCCCACGCGCCTGGAGCCCGTGCTCCACAACAAGAGAAGCCACCACAATGAGAAGCGTGTGCACTGCAACGAAGAGCAGCCCCTGCTCGCTGTAACTAGAGAAAGCCCGTGCGCAGCAACGGAGACCCAGTACAGCCAAAAATAAATAAATAAAATAAGTAAATTTATTTTTTTAAAAAAAGAAATGCAAATAAATAAATAAAATAAAATAAAATAAAATAAACTTGGGAAATACTGAATTTTTAACCTAAACCTGTTATTTGTAATCAGCAGATTCTTCCTCATTGTTTATAGGCAGGTTGTGGATTACTTTTTTTCAATAACAGAATGTGACTCAGAATTTTGCTTTCAGTATCTTTGGGGTTTAGAAGGGAAAAGATAATAGGAATGAATAGGGACTGCTTTCCCAGTTTCTCAGTCCCTTTGATGGAGTGTTCATCATGGGAACATGCTATGAAATGCATGCAGAAACTACTAATATTTCACATTATATACTTTTGAAACACAAAATGTTTGAAAATTTTGTAAATGGGAGTTCACTGAGGTATACATCTTAGAGGCGATATCTTGTGGGCACGTGCATAATCCTCCAGCCACACCTTGGGTATAGATTTGTGTGGCTCCAGAAACTATAGTCTTTAATTTCATTGTTGATAGAAAATTTTAAAGATTAAAGAAACCATTAACCATAAGGTTAACTTCAGCTAGTACTGGTAAGTGAAGAATGCGAGGTGACAGCTCAATAGGTGAGGAAAAGTCTTTGGTCTGTTTCACATGTGCCGTAGCCACACCTGGGTAATGAATGGATTGACTCCAAGAAACTGTACTTTGCTCTCAATTCCTGCTCTTTCATTCTACTCCAAAAACAATGGTTTTCAATTTATAATATACAGGAGTTCTTTCAAGGATCAATAGTTAATTAAAGGAATAGGCTAAAATAAAATGTCAACCAATAAATAAATAAATTAAAAAAAGAAAAAAAATTAAAAAAAAAATGTCAACCAAATGTTCACATCTTTAGTCAAGAGCTTCTTGTTTAGAAAATTAAATATCCATCCTTTTTTTGACTGTTGAGATAATTGGTTTTTATTATAGAAAATTTGGAAAATACAGTTTACTTTAAACGATAAGTGCGAGATCATTCTAATATGGTAATCTTTCACACTTTTTAAAATTAAAAGGCAAAGAAAGAAATACATTTAAAATAATATCTATTACCACAAAAAAAGGTAAGCAAGAGATCAATTATTTCTTAGATTAATTATCTCCATCAGAGACATACCCTTTGTTAACATTTTGATGTACATACCACGAGTTTTTTAATATATGTGCAGATACATTTATACAGATATGTAGAGATACCTTATTGGGATCATGCTACATGCGTATCTTTGTATTCTCCTTATGCTGTGAACATTTTTCAAACACTTTACCAAAAACATGATTTTCAATGACCACTTTTTTAATGATAGATTGGTTTGTGAAGTAATTCATGAACTAAGGGTGGAACAATAAGAAACAGTGTCCTTGGGCTTATACTTTATACCCATTATTAGCCCTGCCTCTGACTCCATGACTTCACCTTGCACCAGCCCTTTTCCTTATTTTTTGAAGCCTATTTTGGCAGAGAGTGTGTGAAATCTTTTAGGCATGAGTATTAATCAAAAGTCAGAGGAAAATCAGATTTTCATTTCAAGATTCTGTTATGTCACCTACCTTCTTTCCTTTACACCATCTTGGAGTTGCGTGGTCTCTAAGATATCCATCTCTTTCTCTCTCCTTCAACCACTCCCTCTCTTTTTACTAGAGGTCTCAGAGAATTTGCAGACAGAACAATCATTCTCTTTAGCATTATCATAGTATCTATCTGGCTGTTAAATATTGTTCCCAGGACTGCAGAAATGGATTAAATAAGGGCATTAAAATTCTCAGAATTGACCGTTCTCTTATGTATTCCTTTGAGTATAAATAAAATAGATACATGACAGTTATTTGTAAGTTGCTTGATTTTTCTTGCCACCTAAATCATCCAGAATAGTAAGAGTTGGTAGAGCTATCCCATTTTGTAAAAATTATTTTCCTTTACAGAGAATTTGGGTCTTTTTGTTATTAATCTGTGCACTTGCATTGTTGAATCTCTGTGTAACACCTTTTAAAAAAAAAAACCTTTTTTTAAACTGTGGTAAGATACACATAAAATTTACCATTGCCATTTTTAAGTGTACAGTTTAGTGGCATTAAGTAAATTCACAATATTGGACAACCATTAGCTCTGTCTGTTTCCAAAACTTTTTCATCATCCCAAACTGAAACTCTGTGTCCATTAAACAACAGTTCTCCAACTCCCCTCTCCTCAGCCCCAGGTAACCGCTATTTTATTTTTTGTCTCAGTGACTTTACCTATTCTAGGTATCTCAGTATAAGTGGAATCACAGAATGTTTGTCTTGCTGTGTCAGACTTATTTCACTTAGCATAATGTTTTCAAGGTTCATCCATCTTGTGGACTGTATCATAATTTCATTCTTTTTTATGGCTGAACAATATTCTACTGCGTGTGTGTGTGGCCCCCCCCCCATTTTGTTTATCCATTCATCTGTTTAATGAACACTTGGGTTGCTTCTACATTTTAGCTATTGTAAATAATGCGTCTACGACCATTGGCATACAAGTGTCTGAGTTTCTGCTTTCGGTTCTTTTGTTTATATACCTCGGAATGGAATTGCTGGATCCAGTTTCCTCTGCACCCTCACTGGCACTTGTTATTTTCCTTTTTTTAAAAAAATAGTCACCCTAATGGGTGTGAAGTGGTACTTCATTGTGGTTTTGATTTGCAATTCCTGAATGATGTTGAGCATCTTTTCATGTGCTTATTGGCCATTTGTGTATTTTCTTTGGAGACCTGTCTATTCACGTACTTTGCCCACTTTTGAATTGGGTTGTTTTTTTGTTCTTAAGTTGTGTCTAACACCTTTTTAGAAGTAAAAGGTGCACCATAATAACCCAGACTGTGTTTCTCCCTTCTCAGGATTCCTACAGAAAACAAGTAGTAATTGATGGAGAAACCTGTCTCTTGGATATTCTCGACACAGCAGGTCAAGAGGAGTACAGTGCAATGAGGGACCAGTACATGAGGACTGGGGAGGGCTTTCTTTGTGTATTTGCCATAAATAATACTAAATCATTTGAAGATATTCACCATTATAGGTGGGTTTAAGTTGAATAAAATAAGTTGACATTGAGGAGTAATTGCATCTTCCATTTTTTGAGTCTTTGCTAACTGCCATGCACAAATTTGCACAAATTATCTAATTTAAATTTTAAAATAATTTTTGTTAGGTAATATCCCTGATTTACAAGTGAAATTCTTAAGGATTAGAGCAGTTGAGCAACTTGTTCCAGATCACATAGTAGTAGTGCTAGAATTGAAAGGTAGGCCTGTTTGAGAAACAAGGCTTTAAGCTAGATCCATCATAAAAATGAAAACCATGAACAAAAATGTGAAAAGGTTAATTGAGATGGCGCCACTCAAATAGCCTTAAAAATCTGTATAGTGTAGAATTTCTTGGAATCAGATAAATGTTGGCCTTAGATAATTAAGGAAAAAACACAACTCTGCAGTTATAAGATTGAAGTATTAGAGCAATACAGTTTTTAAAGAATCTCAACAAATTTGCATAGAAGCGACTATTATTAAAACGTTCATATAGAAATCAAAATCTTTCCACTTGGTGCTCTCTTTTTTAAGAATGAAGGTAAAGCATTATGTTAATGTTGTAATTCCTATTTTTATAAAAACATTCTATATGTGTACATTTAACAACGTATATAGTATATGTTTCTAAGATTATAATTTTAAAAATTAGGCATAGCACTTTTTTGGACTAGAATTTTTCAATATTTGTTTTATTGTGACCTACCTGCATATGAACCTACTAGATTGTAGTTTTACTATATTTCTAGGTATTTGATCTTTTAAGAGACATAGAAGTTCTCTGTTTAGGATAGAGAAAAATAACTAGGAGGAGGAGAAAGGAGAATTTGGTGTGATTGGAACTAGGAATTACATTAAAAGTCTTTTAACCATATTTTATGAGACAAAGTTATGAATAGTTTTTGAAAGATTTTTGTTACTAATTCCTCTGATGTAACTTTGTTTTTTCCTCCCCAGAGAACAAATAAAAAGAGTTAAAGACTCTGAAGATGTACCTATGGTTCTAGTAGGAAATAAATGTGATTTGCCTTCTAGAACAGTAGACACAAAACAGGCTCAGGACTTAGCAAGAAGTTATGGAATTCCTTTTATTGAAACATCTGCAAAGACAAGACAGGCAAGTAAAATTGTAATAAATACAAATCTGTTCTCTCAAACTATATCAAGTGATTTAAATCATTAATCACTATTTACTAATATATATTCTAATAATGTCATTTTGGGAGCAGGAAGGCATGAATATTAATAAATGTACATACCTGATAGCATAACTTTCATATCAGTTGATGTAATTTATCAATTTTCTTCCATTATAGTAAAATAGGAAATATAACAATATTTACTTGGTAAATGTTCTCTTAAGGATATGAGAGGGCAGCATTTCTTATTCCAGTGTCCATGGTATTATCTTTGGCTTTGGCTTTTTTCTACGTTGAACAGTTCATCACATGTTATAGTCAGGATTTGAGAAACGTGGGAATTTTTTTTTTACTGTTTTATTTATAAAGTCAAAGAACAGGGAAACAAATTTTGAGTTTCCTATTTTAGAAGTGCTTTTAAGAGTATTATGTCATATGTTTCTAGATTAAGTTTTGTTGTATTTGAAGAATTTTACTTAGGTAGAATTTTTTTTTTGAAGGATATATTTTTCAGGAAAGTTTTTATTAAAGCAAGAGAATATTTAGAAAGTAAATAGAAATTCTCAGTTATTCATTTACTGTGTTCTGAGAAAAAAATACCACCAGATTGATCCTGAATTTTGTTTCAGAAACTATCTTTATTTTAAAAGTAACTTTTTCTCTAGGTAAAATAAAATAATTGATATTATTTAGCCTATTTGTATGAAATAAGAGTTTAACATATAGAAAAAATGAATTCCTAGAAAGGAAAATATAAGGTTATGATGGAATATTAATATGTTTCATACAAGATGAACATTTGTTTGGGGCCTTGTCTGGTTATTTGTACCTATGAGCCCAGAAAACCAATTTCATGGAATTTAACTTTATAATGCTAGAAGTTAAGAAGAGTGATGAACAACTTATTACATGGTTAAGCTTATAAAAACACCTTCTAGACCTTTCACTGAACTTTGTGAAGGGGTAAAAATTTAAAAGTAAACCATCATTCAGCTAGTATATATGTCTATTTCCCTAGTGGAAGATCATACATACCACTTTCTAGTTGTACAAATTGGTACACAGTGGAAAAAAACAATGAATTCTATTTTAAGTCTTCGTTTTGGGATTAAAAGCTGAATTAGAATAGTTTTTGACCATAATACAGATTATCTTATTCTAAAACCTGATTTATAAGTTAAAGAAATACTTGGTGTATACATTACTTCACTTTACTTTGGAGGAATTAAGATTTCATTCATATCATTTCCAGGTCCCAAAGACTGGGAAGAGGTTTGGTTTTTGTCTTCTTTGTGTTGGTCTTCTCTGACCGTACTCCTTGATTTCCCTTGGGAGGTACTCAGAAAATGTGATTATAATACTATAATTTTTTTTCCCATTTTTGTATGAAACATTTTCAGATATAAAATTGAAGGAATTTTATTGAAAACATTTGCAAACCTACTACCTAGATTACACTATTAACAGTTTATTAACTTGCATTAGTTGTAACTTTTAAAGTATACATTTTAGACTAGTGGACACTTTAGTTTACACTGTACAAAGAAAAGAAAAACTCTAAGACTTTGCCTGATGTTGTAAAGGGTTGCAAATAAAGCAGTGCTTCTCATACTTTAATATGCACAAGAATCAACTGGGCTTCTTACTCAAATCCAGATTCTAATTCTGAATTAGAATTAGGGTCTAGGTTGGAACCTGTGATTCTGCATTTTTAGCAAGCTCTCGGGTGATGCTGACTTTGGTACATGGACCACATTTGGAGTAGAAAGGTAATAAAGGACAGTAAGAGGAGGAAGTCTTGTTATTCCTGCAGTGTTGCCCTCCACTCTCATTTGATAAGAGCCTAAAATAATAGCTCTGTCTTCTTTCCTTGTTGTATGGTTACTATCTCAGAAGTACTGTTGATTCTTAAGTGTTTGACATTAATGCTTTAATATACCACAGCATTCATAACTAATCAGAAAACTACCTAGTTTCCTTTTAAAGTAGATTTTTAGGTTTTATACTGGTTTTGGGGGGGGCGGTTGGGGGGTGTCGGGTAGGGAAGGGGATGTAGTGTGTGTGATACCAAGTGGATTAACCTAAATTTGCTTTGTAGGCATTTTTATGGATCATCCAGAAAAAATATACAGTGATATAATACAAAGGAATACTTGTACTTTATTTCTTAACCTTCTAGCACTCAGCTTTTCTTATATTTATGTTCTGTTTTATTGATATTGTTATGTAATTTATGTTGCTAAACTATAACTTAGATACTTAGTTTCCTAGATACTTGATTTCTCTTTATTACATGGACTTGTTGATTTGCCTTTCAAAAGTTTATTCATCTTTCTCTTTTGAAATTAATTTGATATTTGCATGCTTTTAGAAGACTTTAATTATTCCAAGTAACTGAGAAAATGAAATATGTAAATTTTCATAAATTTTAATTTACATCTCCAGTTTTTGTGAAAATTTGAAGCCCTATTTTCTGCAGAGTGTTTTGTTACTCATCTGCTATTATTTATTTATTATTTGAACAAAATGAATATGCATATCCTTGTTGTATTTTATCAGCAGCTACTCGGTTCATGCCCTAAGTTTTGGTCTTGAGCACGAACCTAAAACACAAACAACAAAAATTATATTCAAGTTAGCAGGAACAGGACATTCATTTAGAACTTTCATAGATATAAGTCAGGGGCTGGCAAACTTTTTCTGCAAAGGGCCAGATGATAAATATTTTAGGCTTTGTGGGCCACAGGTGCTATCAGTTGCATTTTTTTTTTCTTACAACCCTTTAAAAATGCAAAAATCACTCAGCTTGTGGGCAGTACAGAAATATAGGCTGTGGCTGCATTGGATTTGTGGGTTGTAGTGTGCTGACCAAGTTGTAGTGTGCTGACCGTTGATTCTCTGGGGAACTGTATTCTTTGGCTAGACACAAGAAGTTAGGTCAGACTTTCAACTTAAATTTTACAAGCTAACATTAGGAATTTTAAAGTAAAATTTATGTATTCTGTGAAAGAGAAAGAGGAGTTTTACTCTAGTCTTTTTAAAGGTAAGGGTTGTAGGCTATATATTTTACCAACTTACTTTCTTATTTTAAAAAGCCCATTTTATGGCTAGAATACAGTGAATTATATTTTTAACTATCATTTTAGTCCACATCTGAAAGGCCAAAGTAGTTTTTATTTTCTGCAAGTATGCTGTATGTGGTCCCTGTGTTCCTAGTGTATAAAGGCTGCTACCTAGGTCACATCTATCTGGGCAGTTAGTAATTGACATATTTTTCTGGCCTCTTTGGGCAGTGTATGGCAGTGTTTGCAAAGGCTGTTGAAACCAAAACATTGACACCGTGGTAATCAGCTGTGTGTTTTCCAGTCTGCTAAAATCAAAAGTGGGGATCATTCAGTAAAGCAGATGACAAAAGCAGAATTCTCAGAGTATCTGCTACTCCTGATTCAGCTTTTTTGCTTTCTGGAGGTCTCAATTTGAGCATAATGTGAAAATTTGTTTTACGAACTTAAAAATGTTGAGTGATTAATTTTCCAGGTTTTGTTAATTTCTAGATACTTAAATTTAGTTGTTAGAATACCTCCATTAAAGAAAGCTTATCATCAAATTGTTTTAACAAAGCAAACCAAACAAAAAAACTTTATGTGCCATATTTCTGTTTAATAATAGTTGGTTTCTGTACATAAGATCAATAATTTGAACTTTGCTTTTTATGAGTTAAAACTAGACAAAACAAGTACTGAGCACCTGCTGTGCACCAATGCATAGTATAGCCTCCCAAGTAGTAGTATTGCTGCATTTCAGTAGTTCCTGAGGTGGGCTGTTGTTTGGCAAGGTTTCTTTCCAATTCAGTGATGCAAAGTTGATTTTTAGAATACATCTTGTTCCTCCCACTCCTCTCCCCCAAGCAGGGCTAGTATTCTTGCATCTGTCTATAGTTAGGGTATTTGAGGTGTTATTTATTTCCTTGAAAGAGCTTTTGCAGATAATAAACTATTCAACTACAACAAGTACTTGTTTAAAATTAAATCGCTTAGTGAAAGCATTATAGGCACCGGGATACAGAATGATGCTGTTAACAGTTCTTTCTCCTGTATTGAAGTGCTCTATTTCCATAGTCTCACAGTACGTTTTCAGATAATGGCTGAGCTCCTGGTTTAAAAAAATTTACAAATGTATCTTTAACAACTTACTTTAAAATTTACATATATAAACACATGCACTGTTGTTCTTACATGCACTTCTGTTTCACTTGTTCTTAAAGTTTAATAAGTGACATCTGAAAATGAGTATATGTGGCAACAAGCTATATGCCCAAGAATAAATCATTGCGTGCCAGTTAAGACCTTAGCAACTAGCCAACAGTAGGTATTAAACATCTGTTTCGGCTGTACTTAATCTTTTAAAATTACTTACAAATTTTGGAATATGAAACCAGTGTTCTGTGCCAGTGGTTTAAGGTATATACAAGGATCAATAATGTTCTCTTCATGTCCGCATGCCTTTAAAGCATATTATCAAGAAATAAGTAATTAAGTCTGAGAAAATATGGTAAATAACAGATTCTTTAAAATCTAATTTAAATTTTCTATTAGTAAAAATGAGAAATGAAAAAAGTCACTCTGGAATAACTATCTCTCAGTGTTGTTAATTATCTTAGCCTCCGAGGTCCTGATACTGAATTCTTGGTGGTGGGTAGTAATCTCTTCTTTTTAATTACTGGCTTCCAGTTCTCTCTCTGCATTGCGGGAAACAAAAATCATATATTCTGATATTGGTGATGGGGATGTGCACACTTAAAAAGTAGACACGTTCAAACTAATTTTAGAAATAAGTTACAATCAAAATTTGCTTCTGCTAAATTAGTAGAGGACAAAACCCTGTTTTTTCCTCCATCATAGTATATTTCAGTACTTCTGCATTGACCTTATAACTTTTTTTTAAACAGGAATATAAGTTTTTATTCTTAAAAAATATGAGCTTTACCTGGTTTGTTTTATTTATATACATATGTTTTAAATTTCTTGCATTGATTTTCAAATTGAAAGAGAATCATTTGTGAAAATATCTTAAATGCCAGCTCATGCTTTATATTTTACATGCTTTACTAGAGTTATTTTAGTGCCTTAAATTATTTATCTAATTTAATAATGAGAATTTCTAATATGTAATTTTTAAGGACTTATGAGTAAAAACAAACCATCTCCTCTTAAGAATTACTGATAAATATAAAATATTACCAATTTTATATATGGGTACAAAGTGGCTATCTCATTTAAAGTACCAACATATTTAATGATTTTAAAAAAATAGTTGGAATTTTTATTTTGTAGTTGGTTTAGCTAGCTAGTCGATTAAATTGATTTCATTAAAAATATAAGATATTCAGATTTTCTTGGGCTATAATGACTTTTGTATTAGTTGAGTAGAAATACATCACAAGTTGGTATAAGTAACTTGAGACGTACATTTTAATATATAATCAACATATTATTTAAATTCCTACTGCTTAACTGAAACTTAATTTTTTATGAATTTTAAATTAAAGTTTTACTTTAAAGGTAAATTACTGAGTTCCACTGAAGCAGTTCTTAACATATTCTTGAGATTTATAAAAATTAATGTACCCTCAAGAATTGACGTGCCCTTTTTTTTTTCTTAACTATTATAAGCAATGGATGTGTACCTGCTAATATTAAGCCTTAGCTGTTGGTTTACTTAAGTTAATACTTAAATGGCTGATTCTCTGTGCCTGATTGAACTTAAAACTACATATCATACTTTTGATACCTATTAACTTTTTAGGAACTGAGTCCATTTTGTCGCATTTGGTTCGTAGAAAGACTGATGTTAACAATCTCAGAGAGTTAAAATATGCCAATTTCCATAGTGACTAATTCATTCTTAAGACTGAAAGAACAGAATAAGCTTAAAATTAAAGGTGCGGTAAAATACACTACTAACATATTTTTTAAACACATCTTCCTTTTAGAAGAATGGAACACACATACCATATCTTTTAAGTTAATTTGTATCACATACAGATTAATGTTTATGTGCATTTCTCTTTTAGATGTTAAGTTCCTACTTTGATGGTTATGTTTTTCTGGACAAACTAACAGTACAGTTATCTAAACATTTTGTCCTCTTGGCTACTGCCTAATTTCCTAGACTGGAAAAGACATTAAAAACTTCATTGATCTCTATATGGCCATATGATTGTGTTTGTTGTCACAGCTTTCTTACCATAGCCTTAAGCAGGAGAAGCCCCCTTTGCCCCTTTAGAGTATGTAAACTAGAGTAGAAGATATGAAGCCAGTATAGTTGGATATTGTTCTCAAAATTATTTTTAAGACATGTAATAAGGATACAAAATGCATTGCTACTATTTTGTGTTTAAACAATTAAAAATATTTTCATTTTATGGTAAACAGCCCTCATTTAGCATTTTTATTTAAATAGTATAGTTCTCCATTCACAGAAGTCCCAGTCTCAGTTCCAGTTTGGGTCCTAGAAATTGACTGGACAAGTTGTAATTGAAGATAGAACCCAAGATTCCAGTCGCTTGATGCAACTATATTTTGAAGTGTTTTGTGTGTGTGTTTAAACAAAGTTTAAATGTCCCTTTTGTACCATTTTTCTCCTCACTCCCCACTTAGAGCTGGGGTACAGAAATCACTTGTTTTCCCTAAGTCAAATAATTTAAATCTAACTTCAGTTTAGGCTTTGATTAATTCCATGACTAGCAAACCAAAATGACTGCATTATTAATACACAGGTACTAATAATACATGTACTTAGGTTTTTCATAATCTCTCCTAACTCCTAATTTAAATTAAAAAAAAAAATTCTAATCCCGTTACAAAACAAAACTGGCTTCAAAGAACAAACCAGGATTTAAGCCCATATTTTAAAATTGAATCCCCCATTTTATTCAAACAATCTGATGTCTGTTTAAAAAAAAAGAAATTCTCAAGTAAAGCTCATAATTCCAAATTTCTTGCACATGGCTGTCCCAATAAATTACTATTACCAATGAAACAGACTTTAAAGAAGTTGTGTTTTACAATGCAGAGAGTGGAGGATGCTTTTTATACATTGGTGAGAGAGATCCGACAATACAGATTGAAAAAAATCAGCAAAGAAGAAAAGACTCCTGGCTGTGTGAAAATTAAAAAATGCATTGTAATGTAATCTGGTAAGTTCAGCATATTAATTTCGGCAGAAAGCAGATGTCTTTCACAGGTAACAAAGTAGCAACCGCTTTAGAACTACCTAGGTGTGGGATTCTAATTTGAAGTATTAAATAAGAAACTTGTAGTTTGTTTCCACAATTAATACATTTATTTATTTGTATTTCTCATTTTATTTTTTTAATTACACTTATTTTTAATCTAATGGGTATTAATTATAATTGAGATGGTTTTGAGGGCTATAGACTACTCTGCATTTGTCATAGAGTCTAGAGAGAAAAAATCTGAGGAACTATACAAAGGAGGAGTAAGTCGAATGGCCCAGAAGGTGGGAAAGGGTCACTCTTACAAGTGTGTGTTTTCTTTTGGACATTCCACAAGCAAATACTTGTTCTGTCTGTGCTCTCTTAACTTAGTGGCATCAACATCACTTTTTTACCCAGATGAGAAACCTGGAGTGATGGGATGATTCCTAAATCCCTCTTTTTCACACCCATTTGGAGGCAACCACAAATTCCTATTATGGTACATTCTAACTTTTATCACATCATTAGTTCAGGCCCCTATCATTTCTTGCTGGGACTATTATAACCTCTTACTTGGTTTACCTGTTGCTGCCTTCATTCACAGTGCAAAGAGAGAGATACTTAAAAGAAATGTCATTTTCTTATCTTTAAATCTAGTTACTGACTTCCTGTTACCTACAGAATAAAATCTCGAGTTTCGTAGCATATATATGGCTCTTAACACTTTCCTTCCCCTCTAGCCTTTGGATTTATCTCTTAAAAACTCCTTGTCTGAAATTTTTTTGTCCTTATGTAAATCAACACCATGTTATTTCTTACCTGCCCTTGCGTCTTGGCTGTTGCTCTTGTTTGGAATGCCAGTGTTCTTATCCCCTAGTCTTACTAGTTAACACACTTTCATGACTGTCTCATCTCTTGTTCTCTAAGAATCTTTCTTTGAAAACCATTAGACTGGGCATAATGCACTTCTTGTGTATTCCCAGTTTACTGCTCTTAACTGTTACACACTTAACCATGTTAAATTGAAATAACCGCTTCTGTGTTTGTCCTGTATGGTAAGAATCTTAGAGAGCCAGAATCATATATTTTTAATCTTTGCATGTCCATGGCCTAACGAGGTTCCTGGCACACAGTAGCTGCCCAGTTGGATTTACTGAGTGGAATTTCTCCACTTCCTTTCTAAACCAACCAATATTAAATTTGGTCTTGCTTAGAAAATATTTCACTCAATAGGTGCCAGAAAGTTCATGCCAGAGCTTAAGATTTTGATGCATATTATTTGTAACATATAATGCTTTGTGAGAACATGAAATAAAATTGTAGGATATCATTTATTGTGCTGATTAAAGGGTTGGTATTCTTTACTATATGAGTTGAAGGTATGAAATAATGTATCTCCCCAAAATATAAAATATACTTCTGAATAGTAGACTAAGTTCCAAAAGATATTATGTGGTATACTAATGAACTAAACTCAGAAGAAGAAACAAAGCAAAATTAATGATTGGCATTAATTTTTATTGAGATTTATAAACTCTTAATATTTTTTGAGTACCATTGTATAAAGCAGTATTTAATTTAGAAGTTGGGATAAAACTTAACATTGCAGTGCAATTTGAAAAGTAAAACTTCTAAAATAACAGTAGCCATGACCAGAGTTAAGTGATAGTCTTCTTTTCTTTTCTCCCATTGTCTTACTATTAGATGATTTTTACAGTAGAACTATTTAGAATAAAATAAGTTTTATGCTTTAATTTTTATTTAAAACAAAGGTGAAAGCATATACTTTTTAAAATTTCATATTGTGCAACCTATATTTCAGTGGCTGTGTAGTCTGAATGTCAAATTGTTGGGCATGATGAATTAAATCCTTATTTTTTCAGTGATCATGAATAGCATTTATATAAGAAAAAAGTGTACTTGGTAATATTCAAAATTTTAAATATTTTTACAAAATTAATTTGACAATGATAAATATATGCAGATTAGTTTTTCTTAGTCCTAAAATGATGGGTTTAAACAAAATAATTACTGGTACCCTATTTTGTCTTTTAAATGTGTATGTAAGAATGTAAAAAGGGTATTCACTACCCTGTTTTGATCAATTTTAACATTTTACTAATTATTGAAATTATTAATAAGATTATATAGAAAGGAGAGTTCAGTGCAATATGAACTAAAAGTATGTGTCGGAATCTTAGAAGAAGGTAGTGTTATCAAATTCTGCCTTCATTGTCTCCTAAATACTTACATATTGTTTTCACCTTAGGATGTGTCTTCTCTATATCCATCTCATGGTTTTTCATTTTATCTGCTTCAGCATTTTTGTATCATTGACGTTTTTCTTCATTATAAAAACAGTGGAAATGGAGTAGACTACATAAGGATGTGTGATCAAAGGGAATTTGTGAAGGGTAGGGGAGTTGGAGTAGATCCTCTCTTAAGATTCCATCCCATTCTAAGAGGTTATGGTTAGAAATTAGTCAAGGTTGGTATTATTTATAATAATAATAATTATTAATTATATCACTGGAATTTTTTTGCTCTTTATGTGTTCAGAAGGTTAGCATGAAGGTTTATATACATTAAGCCTTGATTGTATTGCTGATAAACTGTCTAACCACTTTATCTCTCTCCTTTGGGTGAAACAGAAGTGTATGTTACATCAGTAATGATATCAGAAAGTGGGGAACATCAGTGAGTGCAGTTCGGGGGCTTTACTCTGGGGACTTTTATTCACTAGTATTCAAATCAATAATGCTGGTTTTTATCCCACTACTATTGTTTAAATGTGAGCAAGCCTCTCATTCCCACTCTGTGTTTAATTCTTTAAAAATATTGGTAATACTTTTCTAAACTTTAGATCTGTTGTGAAAATTAGTTAAATGTAACTTGAATGAAAATGCCCGAATTAATTTAGTTATTATTTTGAAATAGTAATTGTAGAAGATCTTAGTAATGCATAAAGGAGAAATCATATTGCTGTTAAATTTTCAGTTATTTTCAAGATAATATAACTTAATGAATGTGTTTATATTAATATTCAGCAGAGGTGGTTAAAATGAGTAAAAAGCCAGTTTTCATTGTTCTTAAAGTGGCTTGATTTATACTTTATTTGTTGTGTATTTGTTCCTAAGACTCCCTCTAGTGTCTAGGTTTGAAAACATCATTAGGTTAACAGGCTTTTGTTGACAGTTACTAATCAGTTAAACAGACATTAAAATACATAGAGGATCATATTTTTTCTTTAATTCTTTATTTTGCTTTTATATTTAATTTGCTTTTTAATAGGGGTAGGACAAGAATTGACTTATGTATAGATCTTGTATAATTCAGGATTGCAGTGTTAAAATCTACTGTCCTGCTACCAGTTTCAAAGTGCCATTTTTCATGTTCTGTATGAATGATTAGGTTGAAAATTATTCTGACTTGAAATCACTTTCAACCATTACTGATTTGGATACCTTGCTTTTGATCACAGCTGAATGTAGGCCAAAATGACCAAATGGAAATTTCTTTGAAGATACACAGCATTTGACTTTATATGTCAAATATTAATATATGACTTTATATTAAGTATTTTGAATACTTAATATACTAAACAGAAACTTAAAAAAATAATGAATTTTAAAAAATCTCCAAATCAGCAGGCTCTACCACCATTTAAATGATTTAGCTCATTTCTCCACAAATAGAGGCATTAAATGTTTCAAAGTATTGTGTCTTGTGTTGTGGTCACTTTCTTTACTTGTTTTTAAATTTTTTTTTTTTTGGCCGCGCCGCGCGGCATGTGGGATCTTAGTTCCCCTACCAGGGATTGAACCCGCGTCCCCTGCAATGGAAGCACAGTCTTAACCGCTGGACCGCCAGGGAAGTCCCCTGTTGTGGTCACTTTAAATTTCCTTCTCATATCATAAGTATATGAACTGAAACTAATGCCTTTAGAAAACTGAAAGTATAATCTAATACTGTATACTTCCTGGTAGTTCTTTAAATCTAATGGATTTAAATAAGTATTGAACCAGAGCTCAAATGCAGTGAATATTTATGAAATTACTATATACTTGCATGGCTTATATCAAATATCTAGAAACTCAGGGATAATTAAGTATAAATACATATTCACACATATACACAAATACATTTGGATTTTGGTGACTGAGGTGTGCCAATATGGAAAAATTAGTAGCAAATTAAGTTCTGGGGGAAAGTCATGTGTTAACTAAGCATACGTAAGATTCTGTGCCATTGATTTTCATTGCCTTTTGTGAAAATCAGTGTTCCCATAATGTTAACAAAATATCCTTGAAGACATTTAAGAATCCTAAAAGTCTGATATATATTCAGTTGTCTAAAGAGAAATGTTACGTATCCTTATTCTTTCTCAATATTAATGTTTCCATTAGTAATAATATATCTTTTCTGTTATCTGTATACCTCAAACCATCATATATATTCACATTTTAATACTTATGTGTTTCAGGGTGTTGACGATGCCTTCTATACATTAGTTCGAGAAATTCGAAAACATAAAGAAAAGATGAGCAAAGATGGTAAAAAGAAGAAAAAGAAGTCAAAGACAAAGTGTATAATTATGTAAATACAATTTGTACTTTTTTCTTAAGGCGTACTTAAGTAAAAGTGGTAATTTTTGTACATTACACTAAATTATTAGCATTTGTTTTAGCATTACCTAATTGTCTTTCTGCTCCATCCATACTGTTAGCTTTTATCTTGAATGCTTATTTTAAAATGACAGTGGAAACTTTTTTCCTCTAAGTGCCAGTATTCCCTGAGTTTTGGTTTTTGAACTAGCAATGCCTGTGAAAAAGAAACTGAACACCTGAGATTTGTGTCTTGGGGTTTTTGGTGCATGCAGTTGATTACTTCCTATTTTTCTTACCAATTGTGAACTTTAGTGTGAAACAAATTAATGAGCCTTTCAAATCATCCCTATTCTGTGTTTTATCAATCACATACTTGGATTAATTACTAATTATAACTTCAGCTGAGATTTCACGATTGGTTTTACTGAAGCATTGAGGGAACACAAATTTATGAGCTTCCTGTAGATTCATCTTGTAGGTTTCATGTCCTGTAGTTTCAGTTACCCTTAATGAATGTAAAGTTACACTGTTCACAAAGGTTTTCTCCTTCTTTCCACTGCTATTTGTCAATGGTCACGTTCCCCCAAATATTATATTTTTTCTATAAAAAGAGAAAAAATGGAAAAAAAATACAAGGCAATGGAAAATATTAAAAGGCCATTTACTTTCCACATTAGGTAAATTCCTATAATACTCTGAATAGCTTTTCCTGTTAAGGCAAACCCAGTATGTAATGAGGATTATAACAACCATTTTGGGGCTATATTTACATACTACTAAATTTTTGTAATAATTGAAAAAATTTAACATGTATTGAATATACAAAAATTCTCATAGGAATTAAATATAGTCTCCCTGTGTCAGATTGCTCTTTCTTAGCGTAAATCTTTTCTTGAACTTCAGTCTTTAAAAGTAGTTTTAATTCTACTGGTAATGATGTTAAAAATTATTTGGGCCAGTTAGCTTAGTAGGTGTTACAGAGACCAACATGGCAAGGCCAGGCCTTGTGTGAGCTTTGAGCTTCACTGAGAGTTTCACAGTATGGACTGCATCCCTATGGTCTTCCAATGTTGTCATGCCTCGGTTGGTCAAAAATGGGGACTAGGAGAGAGTTTGGATAGCTCAGCAGGGTACATTCTCACTATGTGGTAGTCCTACTCAGGAACGTCACTTTCGTTAAAACGAAATGAAACTTTAAAAACATTATTTTTAAATGAGGTTTTAGGGTGGGGTGGCAAGATTTTAATTTTTTTTAAACAATGAAATGAAAGTTTCAAAATCTTGAGTATTGGCTAGTTCTCTTAACACTGGCTGAAGTAACACTTTACAAGTCTGGTCCATAATTAAGAATATCCTATGCTTATAAAATAGATAAATTAATGTTAACAAAATGATTCTTTCAGTGCATTTAAAATGTTAACTTATTTTAAAATATTTGAACTGAGATGGTGTGTTGAGGTGAAAATATCACTGGACAAGGAGGAAGGTGACTTAGATTCTAGTTATGTGTCTTTCATAACTCCAGTTTTAGGCAAATCACTTACTATCCATTTCTTCATGTTAAAAGAAGTCATCTCAAAGGCTGTATCTAGCATTATAACTATGTGATTTACATTCAGTTTACATAAGGATATACCTATTTGTCAGTCTCAGCACAATCTGTAACTTTTTACCTGTGTTACCATCTTCAGTGCCAGTCTTAGGCAAAATTGTGCAAGAGGTGAAGTTTATTTCTGAATATCCATTCTCCGCTTTCAGGACTTCTCCCATATTAGTGTCATCTTGCCTGCCTATCCTTCTACATGCCCCATGACTTGATGTTTTTTCGTTCAATACTTCTAATTCCCCTAACCTCAAGATTTATTGCTGCTTTGGATATCTCCATGAAGGCTTCCCATCAGGTCACATCAAAATGCCCTACATCTTACTTCCTCAGGCTCAACATAATCCGACAGACACTACAATGGGATCTGACCTAAGAGTTAATTTTCAGGTGGTGGCTGTAGCGATTTAATCTCGATCCTTTGAACATCATCTCTTTGCTGCCTGGTCCATCAGGGACAAAGTAGGAATTTTCACACCTGCTATGAGGAGTCAGAACCCTATCCAGTGGAATGAGAATTTAACAACGGTAGTGCTGAAAGAATTCCTTATCTAATCTACAACGAGGACTAGCCCTGCTAATGATACATTACATTGTTTTAAAAACTAAAATTTTGCAATGAAAGATACTTTAAAATTTATTCATAAATCTTACTCTTTAGCAGAATTCATTTATTCAACAAATATTTGAGTGCCTTCTAGATGCCAGGCACTACACAAGGCACTGGGGATATTGTAGTATCCTCAACCAAGGGACATAATCCCTGTCCTTAGGTAGTGCTTATATTCTAGAGCAGTCTATATTTTAGTGAGGCATCTGGCACATGACCCAGATATAATGCATATTGTAGTTTTGCAAAGAAGTGATTTGGTCTCTAAGCTTAGTTTCTTCCAGTTCTGAAGTAATTGTTTTGCTCTGATTCCAATGTAACTGTTTAATCAAGCTACTTTTTAAAATTAAATCGGTTTACTTCATTGTTTTAAAGGAGTAAATTTGAATATTTTTTATTTGGCATAACTATGTGATTCTTTTGGGACAATTATAGTACCAATTAAGTTGTATGTCAGATAATGTTAAAATTCCCTTGTGTGTAGTATGGTCTCTTTGTATAAGTAATTAAAATAGACTTTAAAAATTAAACATTGAATTCTAAAATAGTTGTGTTTATCTGGGTAAAAATAAACAGATGCTGGACCTAATTCACAGAAAAGGAAACTTCTATGTAAAAATCAATATGATTTCTGAGATGCTATACTAAACTACAGGTTTATGGAACATTATCTAGGTAGGGTGTTTACACTTATATAGTACCTCCTCTTGTTTCCACACAAGAGAAAGAAATGGCCATACTTCAGGAATTGCATTGTATAACTGAGGGGATTTTTAGGACTCTTGAATTTTTGATGTAGCTGGGCAATTTTTTTATGGCAGTGGTAATTATCCTTTATTATGTGAATTTTGAATGGTTTAATAAAATGTTTGTTTTTGTAGAGATTTTAAAAGGGGAGAGATAATCCTAGAAATAACAAATGTTATCTAATTATTATAGCCTTAAAGATAAAAACCCTTGTTGAAGTTGAAAAAAATTGCTAAATTACATAGTTTTAGACATTAACATGTTTATGGAAGAATGTAGCAGAAGTATGTAGTAAAATTTGAGTGAATATCTCCAATTAGGAATTCTAGGCTCTATTTTAACTGAGTCACACTGCATAGGAATTAGAACCTAACTTTTATAGGTTATCAAAATCTTAGCCACCATTGCACAATTTTGTCCTAAAATATGTAGAAACTTTGTGAGGCATGTTAAGTTGCAGTTTGCACAAGTTCATCTCATTTGTATTCCAGTGATTTTTGTTTTCTTCTATCCATTTTTTCTAAACAATATATACACATTTAGGTTTTTTTTGTAGGCAGTAAGAACTATCTGCCATTTCCATTTGTCAAAAAGTAATAATTTCTTGATGATTATGTATTAATGATTTTTAACAGCCCATTAGTTATTTTAAAGCTGAGTTTATATTTAATAACTTTGGTGTTGATATTGGGTAGCATGAAATCTGCATTGAGAAATTGAACAGCATAAATTGAACAGCTGTAAGTTCCTTCAGAAAATGAAATTTCTTTCTTTCTAAAGATATATTCACGTCAGTTCTTTAAAAAGATTTGTAACTAGTAATACTTGTTTTAGTTTAATAGTTTTAAGTGCCTGTTTGGGATGATAATAGGCAATTTTTAGATGAATTTAGGAAAAACAAAGTTATTACCTACAGAAATGTCAATCACAGAAGGTCCCCTTTCCCTGTAGAGCTAAATGGGTTATGTAATGTTTTATCCAAAAATTTCCAATTCCACTGTCTTGTGTTTTCATGTTGAAAATACTTTTGCATTTTTCCTTTGAGTGCCAATTTCTTACTAGTACTATTTCTTAATGTAACATGTTTACCTGGAATGTATTTTAACTATTTTTGTATAGTGTAAACTGAAACATGCACATTTTGTACATTGTGCTTTTTTTTTTTGTGGGACATATGCAGTGTGATCCAGTTGTTTTCCATCGTTTGGTTGCGCTGACCTAGGAATGTTGGTCATATCAAACATTAAATTTAAAAATGACCACTCTTTTAATTAAAATTAACTTTTAAATGTTTATAGGAGTATGTGCTGTGAAGTGATCTGAAATTTGTAATATTTTTGTCATGAACTGTACTGCTCCTAATTATTGTAATGTAATAAAAATAGTTATGGTGACTATCATAGTATGTACTGTTTTTTAAATTATTTATTTATTTATTTATTTATTGGCCGCGCCGCACAGCTTGTGGATCTTAGTTCCCTGACCAGGGATCAAACCTGGGCCCACGGCAGTGAAAGTGCCAAGTCCTAACCACTGGACCGCCAGGGAATTCCCAGTAGTGTGTACTTCTTGATGGAAATTTGAAACATTAGCCCCATAATTGATATGGGGTAGTTTATAAGCCACAGACGCTATAGTATCTTAGTAAATCTTTTTTTTTGCAGCTTGTAAGTTGGATATATTCTTTATTTATGAAAGGTGCTGTGAACATTATGTAAAGGTTTAAGTGTTTGCTTGAAACCATGTTAGGTTTAGGTCCTGTGCCATGTGAACTCGTTTAGAAGTGGATGCAAAACAAATCTGCCTTTATGACAAAAGAATAGAATAACATTATTTATTACTTTTTATTGAAGAAGGTAATTGATACACAACGGGTGATTTGTTTTAAGGCCCAAAGACAGCCAGTGGCAAAAATTAATAATGGAAATAATTAGATAGGTATATATATGTGATGCCAGTCGCTGGCAGGCTGTTTCGAGTTCAGAAGTAATCTTACTCTATACTTATTATTTCTACTAACTGCACTTAAATCATTCTTTCTTTTGCAGTGAACCTTGACTCTGTGCTGTTAATGTACCAAATGGGGTCAAAAATAAGGAACTCCTTCAAAAGTTAAGGGGAATAAACTTGCAAGAAATTATTTCGCTTACTTAAATGTGCATTAAACGGCATTCTTTTTTCAGTAAGATGCAGAGATGGGCTAAGAATTGGCAAAAATTCATTAAAAATTAAGTACATTATATTTTCATTCAAAATTGGGTGCTCATCAATTTTTAATTGGTAGTTGGCAGCATCATATAGTTAAATTGCTATTTTAGTATAAAAATTGAGCATAAAGGTTGCTGATAAAGCTCTCAGTTTGAACAGAAGTCGAAACCTGTTTTAGTAAGGCAGCTCAGGTATTTTTAACAAAATGTATTATCTTGACATTTTAGAATTATTTTTGTAGTAGCTGGTATACATAAACAGCTGGCACTGATTCTCAAATTATAGTAATAGTGATCAGTTAGTTTTGTTGGTATCTGAGTAATAGCGTTGTTTCATAGCTCTATATTTCCTAAGGAAGTATAATGCTTCTAGTTCTTTCATTACAAATTTGCCCTGTTCAATAAGTTCTTTGATCTTCTCTGGGTCCTTCACATCTTTGTTTTTAAGGAAAACACTCTTCAGACGCCTTTTAAAATAGTCTGCTCCTTTTGGATAGTCTCGTCCAAGATACAGCAGCTTAAAAAAGAAAGATTATATATTTCTAAACAATCTATGTCTCATAACATTTATAAAATTGGCAACATAATTACTTACATTCTTATAAAGATTCAGTACTTCTCCTCTTAAAGAACTGGCCATTTGCACGTATCATGGAAAGTATTCACTTTTATATTTAATGTACCTAAAGAAAAAGAAAAATTTTTACAAATAACTGCATTGTAGTCTTAAAAAAGAAAGAAAAAGGATTTTACACATTGGTAAAATGGTACCCTTTTTTTTCATTCAATAAATATTTATTAAGCACTTTTATGTTCCAGGCACTGAGATGTAGCTATGAATGCGTCGGATAAGATACCTGCTCTCACAGAACTAACATCTCCAGAGGGGTATACTACAAACAATATCATGAATTGTGATAAGTTCTATGAAGGAAACAGGACAACTAGAGAAAATGGATTGTCAAAGCTGGATATGTAGGTGTACCTCCTTGTATACCAGAGTGGAGTGAATTAGAACTAGATTTGAATCCTGGCTGCATAGTGTTGTACGGGTTACTTAACCTTTCTGAGCCTCAGTTTTCTTGTCAGAAGGAGAATTGCCTTTACCCTGCTTTCAAGGCAAGGCTAAAACAGGACACTGGGAAGAGGCCTGATCAAATCAAGAGTGCCCTCCTAAGAAAGGCTAAAGAGTAGGCGAAACTGGGTGTGAGGGTCAAGCAGGTTCACAACTAACAGGAGATGGGCAGTAAGATCGGTGGTGAAGAGGCCAAGTGAACAACCCATAAGGGGCTACACGAGGAGCTGGCTACATCCAGTGGGACAGATAAGCTTCTTTATTGAGTACTTGGTTCGTGCTGCTAGGGAGAGGCGGCTCCGTAAAGGCACCATGATAGCCTCACCAGAATATAATTCCCAATACTTGTGATGGCTGTGGTGGCTCAATCTTAAAATCCTAACGTCATAAGCGTTCAGCTCATGATAGGCCCCAAGTAAACGTTAACGTCATTTAAAGCCGCCTTTAAAGTTCCGTGATGCCCATTTTCCTATTGACCTAAAAAGACTTTTATACCTTTTTATGTCCCTCGTTAACGTAATTTTTATTTTGAAATAATTTCGTTCCATCTTAGAAGTTGCAGCTCAGTACTACTAAGAACATTTTTTTTCCTGAACTATTTGAGAATAAGTCGCTAACCCGGTATCAAATCAGCCTGAACGCTTTGCAGTGCCATCCGACAGAAACACAGTGCAGCCCACCCATGTAATTTTATGGTTTTTGGTAGCCCATATTAAAAAATAAAGCAGGTGAAATTACTCTTATATTGTTTATATCCAAAATATTATTTCAATGTGTCATGCCAGAAGCGCTTATAGGTACCAATGGCTTCGTTGCTACCATACTGGACAGCACAGCTTTAGAATGTATTTCCTACGAACAAGGATGTTTTCCTGCAGCACAATACAACCATCAGAATCAGGAAATTAACAAACAGTTACATTACTACCATCAAATCCACAACCCCAAGTTTTGGCAGTTGTCCCAAAGATACCCTTTATAGCAAAAGTATCCAGTCCATGATTACACACTGCATTTAATTTTCATGTCTCTAGCCTTCTTCAATCTGAAAAAATTCCTTTGAATTTCCTTGCTTGTCATGAACGTGACATTTGTGAAGAACACAGGCCATTTATTTTGTAGAAATGTGTCTCATTTTGATGTTAAGTCATGGCTAGATTCAGCTTATGTAGTTTGGGCAAAAATATTAAGACATGATGCTTTGTTCATTTCACTGCATCCTATTAGGTGGACACAATTCCCATTTGTTCCATTATGGTTGATGTTAATTTTGATCACTTGATAAAGGTGGTGTTTGTCAGGACTCTCCTCAGTTACTTTTTTCCCTTTGAAATTAGTAATTTGTGGGAGGTACTTTGAGACATTAGTATATGTAGTCCAGAAAAACATTTCCTCTTACAAAAACATTAAAAATAACTTTATTGGGAGGGGATAGGCTTGGGGCATACCACTCAAATCATATACAACTGTAAATGGAGCACCAATAAAACAACAGAAATTGGTGCCTGGAGAGCTAATTTGGGACAGATTGCTCTCAGCATAGCTGGAGGATACCACAGAGATGTTTAAAATGCTCGAAAATAATAGTCTGTGAATGGGAGTGGGTGGCTGGAGAGCAGGAAGGTATCAAAAGAGGCAGGAGGAAATCCTTGGGGATAATGGATATGTTTAACCTGATTGGGGTGAGTTGTAGGCATGTGTCAAATTTATCAAATTGTATTTATGCTTAATAATTGTAGCTTAGTGTATGTCAATTATACCTTAGTAAAACTGTTTTAAAAATAGTGTAGATATATATGCTAGCAAAATGCTAAGAGTAGGGCTGGGAGATACTCAGGTACATGTGGAAGGAGTTACCTAAACCACAAGGCTGCCAATCAGTGGTCAGGATAGGTGATTCAACTGTAACCAGGTCAACAGTTGCAAAAAACAGGGTATACCTCTCTGAGGAGGGAGCCCTGGGGGTGAGCACTTTTTAAATTTTTTTACAAACATACTTGAAAGACTCCTGCTGCCAGTACAGCAACTAAGTGAAGACCTTTTCTTGCTGAAGTTTATACATCTGCTTCTCTGGCTCCTCTTTCTTAGGGAAAAAAAATCACATAGGAGCCAACATTATTTCCATGTTAATGCTTGTATACTTCTGTTTACTAATAATTTATGAGTTAGCTCACATTACAAGCATACAATGTAGCAGAGCAATTTTTTTCTGAGTTCATTAATATTAGCTTTCTTGTTTTCCTCCAAATTGCTATTTTTCTGCTTTTGTCTGTTATCACTTCTGAGCTTTCCTCCAGAAAAGGTAGTCCTTTTCAATCTGCTCCTACAAATGAAAGGACAAAAAAAACTTTTTAGAAGATCTGCATACATGGTTGCAGCTTAGGGACTTTGGGTTTTACTTAGGGTGATCTGAGTGGGCCCTTTATCGGGGAACCTCTGATGTTAGTATCTTAGGCGGTTCTCCTCGGCTGGTCAGATTCCCCAGAGAAAAGTCTTCCAATCTTCTGAGCATTTGCTAATTTAACATTAAGAAGTAGAAGAGGAACCAGGGCCTTGCATTCAGCATTATGTATACCCAAACTCACCTAATCTGCTTCCAGTGTGGTTTTGGTGTACTGATTAGTATGCCTGAGGACACCCCATTCCAGAGACTAGTATTATTTTGTCCAGAAATAAAACTCCAGTCTTCTGTGGGAGTGAGGAGTGCAGACACTTAGGGGTGGTTTTCAAATAGCTTTCACTTAATCCTCTCTGATTTACTTCATTCTTCATTTCCAATTACAGTGGCCCTGTTCCAGTGCCTTTTGAGCATTATGCAGTATAAATTGGGCTCTTCTAGTGTGCTAGGTCACATTCATCTGTTTTGCAGCTTCTAAAGTTTTACTGTTGTCATCTCCTCTTCTATTTTTCTTTTATTTTTAAATTGGTTTACTGAAGATTTAGTGGTTTTGGAAGGGAGTGAAATTAGATGAGTATATTTAACCGGGTACATCAACACCAAATTTCATTTTTAAAACTTTTTTTTTTTTTTTTTTTTTGCTGAGAGCCATTTTTCATGTGTTTTAATCTTACTGAAGAATGATGACTCTTAAGAACCCTGCGCTTTTAAAATAATTGTAAATTAAATCTACATTAGATGTAATTTAAAATTGCAAATTATAAGCTGTTTAATTCCTGGCAAAGAGCACAGCTCTATTTAATTCACAATTTGTAATTTATAAAACTTTTTAGAAATGTGGCTTAAATCATCCTCTTTAGCTGTTGCCCTTTTTACAAATTATACATAATAAAGGACCTGCCCAGCAAAAAAGTAGCTACTGTGACTAAGGTAAGGTAAGGTCCCATTCTGTGATATGTTACTTTATGAGTTAAAGAAGTTTTTTATTATTGCATGCTGACCTTCAGGCATTTCAGTTTATTTTAGCCTTTGGGAGAAATAGGTTTCCTTGGGTTCAGAATTGGTGAAGAATTTTTTTTTGTTTTGTTTTTTTTCCAGTTTGATTCTTGGTCTTTATTCCCTGCTTACATATACACATACTTGTATGACACAAGTATTTCTCTTTTAGTTGTTTAATTCCAGACACCATCTCTTTCAAAATTCATTATATTCACCCCAAGCATCTAGAGTTATGCTAAGTGACCTTGGTTAACTGTATTGACTGCATGGCCAGTATTTTGTTGGCACATTTCTTTTTTTTTAATTTATTTTGGTGAACAATTTAAATGCAGCAGGGACCTGGGGCTGCTCCTTAACCCTGCATGAAGTCATGGAGGTTACTGTTCTTTGTAGAGAGGCAAACGAGTTAGGGACTGAGAGAAGTCCCCCATCACCCTGAGAATCTGGAAGGGGATGGGCATACAGTCCACACTGACAGCTCTTTCCCAGTGACTTGTGGGCTAAGGCAGTAAGACGTAACTAACTCCGGTTCTGGGTTAAGTGAGAACTGTCATGTACCTAGGGGTTATGGTGTCTAGAGCTGTTATTAGTCACTGTTCTCCATGAAGTTCTGACTTGACTCAAGCAGATGAAGCACGTTTCCCCGAAGTAGTTAAGCCTAAAAAGCTTCACACAAAAATTTATCCCAATACACTTGCAGCACCAAAGGATACATAATCCAAGAGGTAGGTGGCAAGAGAGCTTGCCCCCAGAAGCTGGCATACTGCTTGGTCTAGGCCTACCTAGAAGCCAGATTATAAAAGTGAGTTGAAAGGAGATGGTTATATATGTTCATACGGGGGAGGTACTACACCTGTCTGAAGGTAAAAAAGAGAACAGGAAATGGGCCTTCTTATGCAGCTTGTAAGAGAAGTAGTAGAGAAGACCTAAATAAGCTCACTGGTATAATCTCATAGCACAGTGGCCCCCTAGAACACAGTGCAGCCTGTTTTAACACATCCATAGCAAATCCTTCTCCCTAGGAGGGAAGCTGGTGGAATGGGAACTTGAGCAAGTCTCTCCTCTAGAAGCCCACCATTTTAAAGTTATTTGTGATTACCATCACACCTCCTTACCCGCATCAGAGCTGACTGAGCTTTTGTATCATAAATATTAGTAGCTTGGTTGAAAAACTAAAAACAAAAGCTTAGTTCCACACCACACAGCTTCAGAACTCTATATGAAGTCGACATTAAGACGTTTTAATCTTGCTACCAGGGATCTGGAGGCAAGATGTCATAGCTATGACACAGTCTGGATTTCTGTGGGGAGAATAACACTTTAACCCACAAAGACCAGCTCAGCAGTCAGTAATACTGATTTACTAATAATACCTTTAGTCAATGAAAGTGCAAGGGACAGCGCATTATAAAATGAGAATTCAGAGATGAGAAATGGTGGCAATAATTTGAAAGCATTTCATGTCTTGTCAGGCTAAAACAGGGTTTAGATGTAAAATCACAGAGAATTCAGACAGGCTTTGGAAGGACCTTAATTTCTCAATCTCTTAATTTCTTCTGGTTTTCCTGTTGGTCTAAACTGCCAGAGTTTCATGCGGGGAGACTGACATTCGAAGGGCTGTGCTACCGGTTGCTACAATTAATCTGTGACCTTGACCCTGGGCACATAATTTAGCGAGTCTTGCTGGGTCTCAGAGACCGCCACCTGTAAGGAATACTTTACCCAGGAACTGCTTCAAATCATTTCCAGTTCTTGTTTAGAGCGCCTCTAAGGAAAAACGGCACATACCTTGCGTGCCCAGGATGTAAACAGAACCAGGCACAGGGAGAAGAATCCGAAGGTTATTAATTTCGAAATAAACAACCCTCTGGGAGCCAATTTATTTACCTCTTTTTCTAAACTGCTAATCAAGCCCCGCCCCACGCTGGTCTAAGAGGTGGCGGCCCAGGCAGCCGAGCCGGTGTCAGTCACTCGATCCAGTCGCGTAGCCGGCGGCCCCCTTCCTTCTCGAAACCGCACAGAAAGATTCGTCCCAGCTACTCTAGGGAAATAGAGAGAGGGACTGTCAACGTCGGAAGACACGCAGAAACCCTTTCCCACACCCGCTGGTCCTCGCCCAGGGCATACTTCACCGCCTCCAGACCTCAGGATTCGGAAAACAGAATAAAACGCTCCGGCCCGGCACTCACACACTTTCCGGCACGCGGCTGCCGTAAAAGCCTCCTCACGCTCCGACTCCTGCGGCAGTCGACCGAGGCGGGGCGGTGGAAGTGGGTGGGGCAACCTGTCAGAGAAGGGGGCGGGGCGCCGTCCGGAAGAACACCAGCGCGGCTGCGCGGACCGAGACGCGCGGATCTACGCTCCCGCTTTGGCGCCAGTGGGCGGGGCTTGTCGTCCCGACAACCCGGGAGCGTTTGTCCTCACAACCCGGGAGCGTTTGTCCTCACAACCCGGGAGCGTTTCTCCTCACAACCCTGAGCTCCGACTTGGCCGACTACGGAGGTAGTGTCTGCCTCAGCATGGTGAGCAGGGAAAGTGGGGGAGCCGGGTGAAGGGGCGAGCATTGATTCTCCTGCACCGTGTTAAATGATGTAACAAGAGCCTGTCATATTTTATCAGAGGGGAGCGAGTCGGTTTAGGAAAAAGCCCATACCCTTGTGGTGGGGGGCGGGGATGGACCTTCCCCAGATCTGTGGCCTTCTGTCCAGGCTCCGGCGGACAGGTGGGAGTAAAAACCAGTTTCTGCAAACGGGGAATGATCAGTGCGGTCAGATGCTGTCTTAATCTCGACCTTTTGCTAAATTTAAATATCGGTCTCAATTTAGTAACTTCCAATAGTGATAGACATTCCCATGAAATTGCTTTTTTATTGTAGCTTGGCGGAAATGTGTTTTTTTGCCTCCTCATCAATTAATTAAAAGCTTTTTCAATTTACTCTGCTTTGACAAGTTATTTTATGTGGTCTTTTGTGGAAATTTGAATTGTTTCGTAATTCAGGGTATGCAACCTGCCCTGTGTTTATTAAGTATGATAAAGCTTCTTGTTTTGTTTTTCTGCACTCCTCAGCTGTCATGTCTTCTCCAAGAACACAGGCCAACATGTAGCTATAAGATGTTCTCACTTCCCATTTTCTTAAACGTGATTTCCATCTTCTTCTATGATTAAAACCAGAGGAAGTGGAAAATGTAATTAGTTAATTATTTAATTCGTTGATTAAGGGAAAATATGGAGCATGTTCTTTGTGCTTGGCACTAGGCTGAAGCCAAGGACACAAAGGTGAAAATTACCATCTCTCCCTGGTATGGAAGACAAACTTAGCAAATTAATTACAATACAGTTTTATAACTGTAATAATTGAAGTGACTACAATGGAGTAACGCAAAGTTGGAAATGTTGAAATTGGGGCAGGATGGGGACGGGAACAGGAAGGGAAGAGCAGTGCTTTTCAAGCTGTGTTTTAAAGTATGATTATGAATTTATCAGAAGTGATGAGAAGAAATAGAGCATGGAGAGCATTCATGTCAGGGAGAATAGACAGTAAATGGATTTTAAGTGGACTGAAAACCGCTGATAACTTAAGGGAACAATAAGCACCTATTTATTATCTTCCAGTCGGTACATAAGTTTCTTGTTCTTAGATCCCTCTAGGAATCTTTCTCAAAATGTGGTTTCTGGAAAATTTGCCTCTAATAAACCTGGAATACCAGTTAAAATGCAAATTCCAGGAACAGACTGGACTCCAGATCTACATTAGTTTCCTAAGGCTGCCAAGTAACAACATACCACAAGCTAACTGGCTTAAACAACAGAGACTTACGGTTTCACAGTCCTAGAGGCTGGAAGTCCAAGTTCAAGGTGTTGTCAGGGTTATGCTCCCCCTGCAGGTGCCAGCTTCTGGTACTTCTTGGCTTGTGGCAGCATTACCTCATTCTTCACTGGCGTTCTCCCTGTGTGTGTGTCTGTGTCCAAATTTCCCCTTTTTTAACAAGGACGCCAGTCATGTTGGATCAGAGATCCACCCTATTCCAGTATGACCTCATCTTAATTTTACTACATCAGCAAGGACCGTCTCTCCAAATAAGGTAAAATTCAGAGATACTGGGAGATAGGACTTTAATGTATGAATTTTGAGGGGACACAATTCAACCAATAACATGAACTGAATTACAATGGGGAGAGAGAAGTGAGTGTGTACACTTTTAGCCCAGGAATATGCATTTTAACAAGCATCCTAGGTGATTCTTATGCCCTCGTAACTTTGAGAACTTCTCTACTACATGATGCTCTTACGATTTGCAGGATGGGTGAGGATATGTACATAAACTCAACCTGCATCACATTAAAAGCACTGGTGAGAGATGACAATTCCCCCACCTTTAAAATGTGGCTACGTGGGAACAGGGCCAATGCTGTTTACCTATTCTGCTGTATAGTAGTTATTTCAAGATGGAAGCATGTTAACTATTAATTGATAGCAAATATGATAAAAATAAAACGCATTTGTAAAAGTTATGAGAGCCAAGTCTCCATTATTATTCATATCATCTCCAGCATCTCAGAGTGCTTTGTTTGTAAATCATTAATAAATACCTGCTGAACAAATTAGTGAAATATATGCACTTTTCAAGAAGATATAAGCTACTGCTTTGTGTCAGTTTTAACATGTATATTTTATACAGTGATAACCTTATGGCTTGAACCACTAACTTCTCCTGTACAAGTCATCAAATGTGGAAAGTGTATGATCTTATAGTCACATGGTCCCCTACAAATTCCTTACCAGAAATCTAATGAACACATGGGCCAAATCAGGAGATTACAAGTACTGTTACTAAAAACTACTTGTAAATATTGATTGAAATACTGTACTTTCCAAAATCAAAAGAAAGCATAGATCTGCTTTAGGACACATTGCTGAATAGAATCATTTTGTCATAGTTTTGCCTGTTTTAAATTACTGGTTCTCTTTCTATAAAATCAGCAATCTAACTTTACAGAAAGATTGTTTCTTTATAATATGAGATCTTTCCCACACTTTCAAACTTGACATTAGTACCAATACTAATGTCAGTGATTTCTTCTTCTTTAGAACCCTTTAAACTAGTGCCTTCTTGACTGGTGCTCTGTTTCGTGATCGGGCATTTCGTTAAACATGGATCATTGATTGGCGTAAGAAAGAGTATAAAATCTACTTACAAAACATGCTTCAGTGGGTGAACTATCTTAGTCTTTCCTAGACTTGCTTGTAGTTTTGTCTGAATTCTTTTCTAAAAAAACTTTTTTATTTTGAGATGATTTTAGATTTACAGAAAAGTTGCATAGAGGGTACAGAGAGTTCCCTTATACTCTTTACCCAGCTTCTCCTAATTTTAATATGCTAGGTAATCAGGATACTTTTGTTTAAATGTCTGAATTATTTTTTAAATTTATCAATTCTTTTGTTTTTCCAACTTTTAGGGTCCCAAAGCAAAAAAGGTAGGTGGAAATTATTTCTCAAAATCGTTTTAAAGCACTGACATTGTACAAACAATTTTTAAACGTTTTCCAGTAGTTTTATTATAGTTTATAGAGTTTACTAAGCTTAGTTTTTAGACATTAATGCTATTTAAATCATGGAATAATCCCTTACAATAACAGGACGTATTTCAAATTTGACATAAAAAGATAGTTCTAATTTCACAAAGAGTTTTTAAAATACCTTTTAATTTTTACTTGTGTCTAGATTTGAGGTTTTTTTATTACTTGCGCACTAGAAAACTTTGGATTAGGAACCCTTTTCTTCATTTCAGATAAACACATAAAAATTTAGTTCTAAAACCTTCTGTGACTTAAAAGCGAACCCTAAGATAATATGTCTTTAAATGGGTTTCATGGTAACACATACTGAATTTTTCTGTGCTTTGTAAAAATTTGAGTTCATTAAGGGGTGTCTCAAATAACTTTTTCTCTCTTCTTAGTAGATTTATACCTGAAAGTAGAGATTATTCTCTCTTGAGTGGCAAACATAGACATAGTTCATTTGATCTAAAAAAATTTTTTTAATCAGTTGCCAAAGTAGTTGCATGCAAAAATGTGATTTCCACCTATTCTTGAAAAATTGGAAACCTGATAACATTGGACCTACAGTCCTTTAAGGGAACAGTTGGCTAGACTAAGTAGCAGCTACCCCTTTGGGAAATGCATAAATTCTTCAGTTTGCTGTTGTGCAGACTATGACCAAATCCCTTACATTATTTAGCTACCTGGTCCCAATAGGGATTTCGGTTTGGAATGCCAGCATTAAGGCATATCTGAAAAGTCACTACTCTGTTAATTTCCCCACCATTCTCTCTTATGGAATCAATTATACTCTCTGTGTTCTCATAGCACATGAATTTGTCCATACCTCAATTATAATGCCTATCATTTATTGTAATGATTTATCATTATGCGGTGTTCAAGGTCAAGAGCATGTCGTATTAATTTTTGTGTCCATAGCATTTAGTCTGGCACGTAGTAGAAATTCAATCAATATTTGTTGAATGAATATGTGAAACCCCATTTACCCTACCACTACTTTAAAACACTTGGGCCCTTGATTATTTAAGAAGAAATGCTTATATAAATGTGCATTCAATATTTATACAATTCAACATTTCTTCAAAAATGCTATTGAGTGCCATCTATGTTTGCTTTTCTCAGTCACTTCAACCCACTACCAACCTGATACTGTTTTAGGGACTGTGGATATAAATAACTGAACAAAATTTATGAAGGCTCTGGGCACTTTCTTATGGGGGAAGTATTCTGGAGGACTATAATCATATATATATTTGTCTACAATAGTTTATTAGTTTGTGTGGGCATTCATTTTCAGCTTTAGATTGTGAAATCTTAGAGGCATTGTTTTAAATCTGAAAACTCATTGTTCTAATGATTTTGGTACTTAACCATGGATGTATGGGTGCTAAATAAATACATTTGGATTATTTTCGTCATATTGTTCTTTCCCTTAAAGAATGGTGAGATTCATCCTGTGAAATTTGAAACCAAACATAAGGAAAAAATTACTCACTTTTTTTTTTTTTTAATGCTATTCTTGTCTGCTTACATTCTTTTTTTATGTATGTATGTATGTATGGCTGTGTTGAGTCTTCGTTTCTGTGCGAGGGCTTTCTCTAGTTGTGGCAAGCGGGGGCCACTCTTCATCGCGGTGCGCGGGCCTCTCACTGTCGCTGCCTGTCTTGTTGTGGAGCACAGGCTCCAGACGCGCAGGCTCAGTAGTTGTGGCTCACGGGCCCAGCCGCTCCGCGGCATGTGGGATCTTCCCAGACCAGGGCTCGAACCCGTGTCCCCTGCATTGGCAGGCAGAGTCTCAACCACTGCACCACCAGGGAAGCCCGCTCACTTTTTAATTATTTCCATTCTTAAAGATTATGGTTTGGGGATGAGGTGAGCCTGTAAAGGGAATTGCAGTATGGTTAAAAATCATGGAAAGATATATTTTATTTCTGATTTCTTAAAGTTTTATTTTAAGGGAAAAAAGTAGTAAACACATATGGTACAAAATTAAAGTAGCATAAAAATGTAAAAGTTCCTCCTAGCCAAGACTAAAAGAACCACTGCAAATCTTTTCATTCATTTTCTAATCATTAAAAAGTACACACACACACACACACACACACACACACACACAGACACACACCCGTTTTCTCCCCACATAATGGGAGCATTCTGCACCTTCTAGTTTTCACTTGATGATGTTGCATTTTATTAATTCTAGTATACTCACCTTTTCACATTTTAACATGACTGAAATTGAGGTATGTTTTGTGGTTGATAATAACTTACAATCATTGTAGTCCTGAATTGACATATATTTCCTCCAGAGATGTTTGCTTCTGTCAGTCACTTGGGCTTACTACCAACCTAATACTACTTTAAATTCTCTTCCTGAGAGTTTTTGGACCACACTAATAGTATGAGTCAGACTGCAAATCCACATTAACTGACTTGTGGTTTAAATTTTCAGGGATTTTTTTTTCTTCGTTCTATTCATTTTTCAGGATTGAGCTATGCAAGTTTCCTTGTTGAATCTTTCTGTATTGTAGGTTCATTTGTGTTTACCTAATATTCAGCTATATACAGACGTTTCCTTTTATATTCACATCTTGGGCATTTCCTTTTTTGGTATAATATCAATAATTTAAATGTGCATCTTACATCTGATGGCATCATAGATTCTATGGAGTAAATATGTCTTGGGGACCTTTTTTTGTTTCAGCACATTGAGATTATATCACTTCTTTTCACAGCTGTATCACATTCCATTGAAAGTATATCTATGATTTTTATATTGTACCTATTTTTCACTACTACAAACAAGGTAGAAATGAAGATCCTTGTATATAAGGCCTTGCAAACATATGGAAAAATAGTTGTTTCATTGATTTAGCAGTATTCTAGGCAATAAGAGTACAGCAGCAAGACAGAGTCCCTGTCTCCATGAAACTTACATTCTTTTTTTCCCAGCTTTATTAAGATATAATTGATGTATAACATTGTATTATAAGTTTCAAAGTATACAATGTGATGATTTGGCATATGTATGTTTTATGAAATGATTACCAAAATAAGGTTGGTTAATACATCCATCACCTCACATAATTACCATTTTGTGTGTGTACCCGTGTGTGTTGAGAACATTTAAGATCAACTGTCTTAGCCACTTTCAAGTATACAATACAGTATTGTTAACTGTAGTCACCATGCTGTACATTAGATCCTCAGAACTTATTCATTTTAATAACTGGAAGTTTGTACCCTTTGACCAACACCTCTCCATTTCCCCCATTCCCAGCCCCTGGCAATTACCAATTTACTCTCTGTTTCTATGAGTTTGGCTTTTTTAGACTCCACATATAAGTGAAATCATGCAGTATTTGTCCTTCTCTGACTTATTTAACTTAGCATAATGCCCTCCAGGTTCATCTGTGTTGTTGCAAATAAGATCTTCTTCTTTTTTTGTGACTGAATAATATTCCATTATATGTATATATAATATATACAATATAATGTTTATAATATAATATATAATATATTAATATGTAATATATTCAATATATAATATATTACATTATATATAATAATATATATTATTCCAATTGTCCAATAATATTATATATTATATATATATATCACATTTTCTTTATTCATTCTTTATTCATTCATCTGTGGATAGACACCACTTAGGTTGTTTTCATGTCTTGGGTATTGTGAATAATGTTGCAATGCACATGAGGGTGCAGATATCTCTTCAAGAGAGTGATTTCATTTCATGAAGCTTACATTCTTTCTGGGGAGGGGAGGTGAAGAAAAAATATAATTTCAGATTGCTTTGAATGTGCAGAAAACCAAGAAAGGGGTCAGTGGGAAATGTGGGGTAGGGTATAATGTTATAATGGTGATTAAAGAACTAAAGTTTGAGAAGAGACCTGGATGAAATGAGCATTCTAGGCAGAAGAAACAGTTATTGCAAAGACCCATAGTTGGGAATGACCTTGGTGGTTAGAATAGAGTGAGCAAAGTTGAAGTGAAAGATAAAATGTGAGGCGGAGGGATGGTGAGGGTTGAGGGGTGGGCAGAAGGGTTGGGGGAGATAAGTAGGAACCAATTCTTAGCCAAGTAGGCCATGGTGAAACGTCTGGGTTTTATTCTGAGCGTGGGAGAGTTGTAAGCAGAGGAGTGACATGATCTGATTTATATCTTTAAATGGTCAGTGGAGAATTCGCTGTAGGGAAGCAAGAGTAGAAGTAGGAGGACCAGTTAGGAAACTGTTGCATCAGTGTAGGTCAGAAGTCTTTACACCAAGGTGAACCTACTTCTAAAAGTAAAACATACTTTTTCCTGGAAAAAATCTACTGTCTTGAAGCCCCGCACTTTTGCTATTGCATCTTCCCCTTTTGCAAGTACGCTTCTGCTTTACAAAACAAAGGTCTATCTCTCATCCATTCTAAATCTTACTGTACTTCATTGCCCTAGAACCTGGGCTATGAAACTAAAGGACATTTCAAAACACTCATGTTGGCAAGGCTTTCTTTAATCAAGGCACTAATGACTTCTTGTTTTTGTCTGTCTTACAAGTAAGTGGTGAAATGTGGCATTTGAAATATTGAGATATTCTGAATGTCCTATATTTTGTAGTGTGGAGTGGTGGGAGTGGTGGTAATCTTTATTTAGTGACATTGCTTGTAAGATTATTGTCAAATGATGATGCAAAAAAATGCTCTCACAGTGTAATTTATTGATAAAACATTCAGGCTCCAAAAATAATAACATTAGTTTTTTTAATGAAGAAAGATTAAGGGTATCAGTAAAAATGTAAATGAGCTTAATATTTTTACATAGACCTTAAAGTTGCCTTTGAAACTTCATATAATTTAAATTAGTATTATTCATTGCAAAAACTAGGAAATTGTACAAAACTATAGAAAAGGTTGTAACACCTGGTACCCTGTTAAAAGACCTATTGCTGCATTTACATCAGTATGTTTTCTTCAGAAACCACTGTACTTCGTAGAATGCATGAAATAGCAGAAGACATTGATTAGATTGTAGGGAAAAATGCCTTACAGACTGATTAATGCATAGATGAACTTGGAATACTTCGAATTGATTTTATTTGAATAGATTGAGACTGGTGCCCAAGTACCTCCAGGCATGGAACTGTAAAGAATGAGCAAAAAGGGGGCCCTATAGCTCATATCTATACTTATATCCTATTTTAATTTAGGAACACCATATTCACAAAGAAGCTTTGGTTGCCTAAAATTTGAGTCCTGGTTTCTATGGAACATTCAGTGTTTACCCTAAAATATAAATGGTGTTAAGTTCAGGACATTAAATAATTGCATCTTTTAAAACAATGTGTGAGGAAATGGAATCAGGTTATACCTGGCTTATAATAAAAAAAGAGATAGCTTATCATGAGGATGCATATTAACACATTTATTTGTAGAGAAACATGAAGTCAAACTGTGATAGAAAGTGATTATGATATGGCCAGTTGGTTTAACTTTGAAGGCTGGGCTTTGCTAATTAGGTAAATTGATTTTTTTAAAATACTTCGAATGAGCAAAATCTGTAGCTTTAAAGTTTTGATCAATTTAAAATCAAAGCAAGTGGTAAAATAAAATAATTTTTTCAAAATATTATTTTGATTTTCCCATTTCCAGTAATATTGGGCTTAAGATTTTTTGGGTCAAACTTTCTGCTGAAAACAATAAATAATGCTGACTTAAAGGCACTTAAGAGCTGATAAGATAATAAGAAATTATCAGGAGAAAAACTAAATTAAGGAAGGAACCAAAGAAGTAATGGATGCACTAAAACTCTTTTTCATGAGGGCATTTGCAGTACAGGGCAAAACTTGAACTTGTGGTTTTAACAGCAACAATGGGAGCCAAAAACAGTGGAGTGATGTCTTCAATGTGCTGAGAGTAAATAACTGCCAACTTAGAATTCTGTATCAGCTCAAATAGTTTTCAAAAATAAAGGTGAAAGAAAAATGTTTTCTCAGGTAAAAACTGTGTTTTTCACCTGCAAAACAGACTATATGCATAAGGTATAAAACAGTAATCCAAATAATAACATGTGGGTTTAAAAAATAGATACATGACAACAACACATAATATTCATCAGTTGATAAGTAGATAAACAAGATGTGGTATATCCATACAATGAAATATTTTTTCAGCCATAAAATGAAAGTATTGATACATGCTATAGCATGGAAGAACCTTGAAAACATTGTTCTGAATGAATAAAGCGAATCACAAAAGATCACACACTGTATGATTCCAGTTATATGAAATGTCCAGAATAGGCAAATCTATAGAGAAAGTAGATTAGTGGTTTCACAGAGCTGGGGGGTTGTGAGGAAATGGAAGGGGGCGCTGCTAATGGGTATGGGATTTCTTTTGGGGGGTGATGGAAATGTTCTGAAATTGATTATGGTGGTGGTTGCACAGCTCTGAATACACTAAAAGCCATTGAATTCTACACTGTAAATGGGTGAACTATATGGTATGTAAGTTTTATCTCAGTAAAACTGTTTTAAAAAGATATATGACAACAATAATGTATAATTTGGGTAGGGCAAGGATTAATTGAGTTAAGATGTTCTAAAGTCCCTGTACTCTTTGGTAGTATGATAAATGTATTTATATATTAGGTACATAGGTTGACTTTCTAGGATAGCCACTCAAATGATATAAATAGAGTATATAACTTCCAAACCAGTAGAGGGAAAATAGTGCACTAACAAAAAAATAATCAATTGAAGATACCAAGAAATATGAAAAGAAGGCCAGACAAACCCAAAATCAAAAGAGAAAGATTGTCAGATTGGATAAAAAATAAAATCCAACAATAATCTTTTTACAAACACCATCTAAAGAATAAAAATACAGAAGAGTTAAAGTAAGATGATGGAAAAAGCCATGCTATGCAAATAATAGAAAGATGAAAGTTGGTATAACTATATTAATATTAGACATGGTAGACTTTAAGACAAAAAGCACTTCTAGAAATAAAGAGGGTCATTTTGTAATGATGAAGTTTTGATTAACCAAGAAAATATAATTTTAAATTTGTATATACCTAATTATAATGCCTTGAAATATACATTGCACAGATTCAGAGAACTGTCAGGAGAAATAGACAAGTTCACAATCATAGTGGACGATTTCTTTCAGTAACTGATAGAACAAGCATTAAAAAAAATAAAACAGTAAGGACGTAGAAGATTGGAACAACATGAACAAATCATTAGCTTTGTTAGAATAAGAATTAGACATATTTAGAACATTGCACTCAACAACTAGAGAATCTTAAGCACACATATTTTTTTTTCCAAAACTGACAATGTACTGTGACATAAAACTATTCTCAAAGTTCAAAGAATTGAAACAGTTCAGAGCATGTATTATAACCTAATGAAATTAAGATTAAAAATCAAAGAAATAAGTTATAAACAGGAAGTTACAATATGCTGGGAATTTAAAAAAAATTCTCAAGTGGGTCAAGAAGTAATATAATGGAAGTAAAAAGATAATTTTAACTCAGTAATAAGAAAAAAACTTCAAAATTTGTGAATGTGTCTAAAGAAGTACTTAGAGGGAAATATGTAGCCCTAAATACTTACTTTAGAAGATGAAAAATTAATGAAACGAAACCATCTTCAAGAAATAAGAAAAAGAAACTCGAAGTAAGGAGGAGGAAGGAAATAATAGAGACAAATATAAAAATTAATAAAATATAAAACATACAATAGAGAGGATTTATAACCTCATATCTTTCAAGTCTTCACTCAAATGTTACCTTCTCCATGAGGCCCACCCTAAACACTGTATTTAAAATTGTAATTCATCCCTTCCCCAATGACCCCTGCAGTCTGGTGTCCCCTTGATTTCTCCCATAGCACTTTTCATCTTCTAAAATATTTTATAAATTATTTTACAATTTTGTTTATTGTACCACAGAGATATATTGTACAGCACAGGGAATATAGCCAATATTTTATAATAGCTATAAATGGAGTATAATCATTAAAAATTGTGACTCACTATGTTGTATACCTGAAACTTATATTAATACTGTAAATCAACTAGTCCTCAATTTTAAACATTATTTTTAAATATTTTGTTTATTGTTTTTGTCTTTCTCTTCCCATTTGAATATAAGTTCATTAAGACAAGGATTTCTGTTTACTGATATATCTCAAATACCTATCACATATTAGACTCTCAGTATTTCTTAAAATAGTTGAATGAATAAATAGGCCACAATTTATTTCTCTGAAAATACTGATAAAATTGACAATTTTCTGGTAAATTTTATCAAGAAGAACAAATGGCATAAATAATTAATACAGGCATTCCTTATTTTATCATGCTTTGCTTTATTGCACTTCACAGATATGGCATTTTTTACAAATTGAAGGTTTGTGTTGAGCAAGTCTATCTGTGCCATTTTTCCAATAGCATTTGCTCACTTCGTGTCTCTGTGTCACATTTTGGTAATACTTGCAATATTTCAAATCCTATGACTTGCTAAAGGCTCAAATGATAGTTAGCATTTTTTAGCAATAAAGTATTTTTAAATTAAGGTGTGTATAGTTTTTTAGACACAGTGCTATCGCACACTTAATAGACTACAGTATAGTGTAAACATAACTTCTATATGGGCTGGGAAACCAAAAAAATTATGACTTGCAATATTCCACCACTTTACTGTGGTGGTCTGGAATCAAACCCGCAGTATCTCCAAGGTATGCCTGTATTAGGAATGAAAAGAGAGACATGACTTTAACAATAAATGACATAATTTGAACAGCTTTATATGCCAATAAATTAGAAAATTTAGATGAATTAGACAAATAGAAAAAAAAACCTTCTCACACTGTTTCATGAAGAAGTAGAAAACCTGAATAGTCCTATAATCATTTAAGAAATTATATCAGTGGTTAAAATTTTTCCCAGAAAGAAAATTCTAGGTCTGTAAGTCTTTGTTAGCTAGTCCTTCATTCAAAGATAAATTATTTCACTTTTATACAAATCCTTCTGGAGCATGAAAAAAGAGGAAGCATTCCTAATTAATTTTGAGTTACCGGGGTAGCCTGAGAATAGCAAGAGAAAGGAAAATTGAAGCCCATACATGAACATTAATACAAAATGTCTAAACAAAATGTTAGCAAGAATGATAATAAATCATGACCCAATTCAGCTTATTCCAGAGAGGCAGAATTGGTTTAATGTAAGAAATTAAATGCATACAATTAGATGGAGTTAAAAATTCAATTACTATGCCTTACCATTTAATAGCTTAAAGGGTACCTCTTTAGCCTGATAGAAGTATCTATATTTTAAATAAACAAAAAACTGCCAGAGAAGCAAAATACTGAAATTAACAAATATTGACTAGGATAATGATTATGAGAGTGTAAATTGGAATAATTACTTTAGAAAACTCAACTTCAACAACATTGAAAATGCACATACCCACCAGTTTTACTTCTAGGTATACATTGTAGAGAAATTCTTGTATGGACACCAGGATACATACACTCAAAGGTTTATAGCAGCATTATTCATGATAGTAAACTAGAAACCATCCAATGTCAATCAGTAGAAGAATGGATAAATAAATTAATGAGTTACTATTCAGCAGTGAAAATATACAGCTACTGCTATATCGCCCCTTGGGTGAATCTTACAAACCATAATTTGTATCTAAAGAAGTGAATCACACAAAAGGACAAATATTGTATTATCCTACTTATAGGAAATATCTAAAGTAGTCAAACTCATAAAGACAAAAAGTAGGATGGTGATTGATAGGGGCTGGGTTGGGGGCAGAAGGGGAGTTAATGTGTAATGGATACAGAGTTTCGGTTTGGGATGATGAAAAAGTTCTGGAGTTGGGTGGAGGTTATGGTTGTACAACAATGTAAATGTACTTAATGCCACTGACCTGCACACTAAAAAATGGTTAAAATGGTATATTTTATGTTATGTATATTTTATGACAATAAATAAGTAAATTACAATTGTATACATAAAGTATAATTGGATTTATGAAAAAATTCAAAGGTAAGAAAACTATTGTTTAGGAATATATACATATGTAATAAAACTTTAAAGCAAAACAAGAAGAACATTACAAATATCAGTGATTATCTCTAGGAGTAATTTTTTTGGTAAGTCAATATAATTTTTGGCATATGTTGTGGAAAGAATTCAAAGAACTGCACGATACAGCTGTAACAAACCTATTCCCATCGGCTTTTTAATATAAACCAAATTTCTCATTTCTTATAGCTATAAAAATTAAAATAGAATCTGTCTGAATCCTTGTTTCATTCAGCAATAGCTAACATTTATCCTTGGATCATGAACTAACCAGGAAAACGAAAAAACCCAACAATCTCATCAAAAGGCGCATATCTACTAAAATTTTACTTTTTATGTTTTAATATTTACCTATCAAAATTTGTAATATAAAATGTTGCTTTGTTCAATTGTGTACCGAAAATAATTATAAAGTTAACTCAATCCAGAGCAAAATTTGTATTGCTTAGAAACTTAGAGTCAAGGAAATTAAAATTTTCATACATATTTTTATAACATAAATATGATAGGAAGATCAACAAAAGTTGTTCAAGTGTATTACACTAGGATAAGATTCTGTGGGGGAAGTGGAATGGAAATATGAATTCAAAGAGAAAAGGATTAAAATTTTTATTAAAGAAAAGCTTGTTCATATTTTTTTATTTGATATTGGCCGTCAAATCACTATAGTATGTATCGATAGATCCATTGGATATATTTTAAATAGTGATGGATATATTTAAAGGAGTGATGTAAAAGTTTTCTTTTATATATGATATACTAGAAAGTACAACATTTGAAGTTATTTAAACTTGTGGTAAAAAGTTTTCAATGTCAACTTAAAAATGTGTGAAGGGGGTACATAGCTTTTCAAAATCCTTTTAGGGACTATATGAACAAATAATTTTTAAAGTTACTAATCAACTACACCTGAGGAGGAGAAACCAGAGAAGAAGTCTAAGAAGGAGGGAAGAAGCAAATTCAGATAGTACCAACCTGAAGGCCTAATGAAGAAAATATTTCAAGATGGAAGAAGAAAACTTCGTCAAATAATGATAACAGATGAGTAAAATGAGGGCCGAAAATTGGCCATTGTCATTGGAAACATGGCCATCTTAAGGTTCCATGACAAGAGAGGTTTCAATGGAAAAATAAAAATGAAAGCCTGATTAGAATGGGGTATGCAGAAAATGGGGACGTGAAAGCAGTGGGCAACTCCCTTTAGGCAGTCTAATATAAAGGGTAACAGCATTGGAGCAAAAGAGGAAGAGGGATGTGAAATCCAGGGAGGGAGAGATCTATGAATAACTAGAGGTGTTAATTACAGGACCCAAGTCTTATATAGGCAATAAGGGATAGGATCTAGTGTACAAGTGGTGGATTCAGACTTAAATAGCAGAAGGTACATCCAGTTCATCCAGTGTAACAGGAAGGAAGGAAGACAAAGATAGAGGTAGATTAAAAGATCTGGTGTGTAAAGGAGCGTATTCTTAAAAGTTTCTAGTGATGTAAGAGGTAAAGTCAACAGTTGAGAGTAGGAAAGAGGAGAGGATTTTGGAAGAGTGAAGAGAATGAAATAACAATAAGAATACTGTATGGTGCTTAGAGCCTGTTTAAAATGTGTGCTCACAAATTTGAGCTCATGTATTTCTCTCTGGCAAGGTTCAGCTGCTCCTATTGCTAGCTCAGAATAAGTGGAGAGTTGGGTTTAACTAGAACTAGGAATTTGCCGGCTGAGCTTCTCAGAGGGAGAGGAAAATAGGGAAGGCAGAGATATATAAGTTAGTGATTATGTGATGAACTGTGAAATCTAACCAGAGTAAGGAAGAAGTGACAGTATGCGGGGGTTGATGAATGGTGAAAAAGTGATAGGGCTAATGGATTAGAGACCCCAGTGGAGCATCCTGCAGTAGGTAAGCCAAAAAGCAGGTGGTCATCCAAGAGTCTGTGTATCCCTAGGATTAACCACTCAGTTGATTCCTAAATTTAGGTGGTGCACTTCTCTTTCCATACTCTCCCCTAGGGAAAATGGAGGGGAGGCGGTCATCACCAAGATAGTCCTCAAATCTGTATTCTGTAGCCCTGATCTCTTTGCTACATCTCAGTTCTTCAGTTTCAAAGCCTGCAAGCATTGCCTGGATGCTCCAGCAGCACTTCATACTAATTAAATTTCTCTAAACAGTTTCTCTTTCAAGTTTGCATCTTCGGGACTACTATTCTTCTTTTTTGATTCTTCTCTGACTCCTTCCTCTCCATGACTCCAGTTTTAATCATTATCAAATAAGTTAACTTATAAAATATTTATTGGATCCATTCCCCATCAGCATTTCCATTGTCATGACTTTATTAATTATTGTTAATAGTAGCCAAAATGTATCATCTTTACAATCATTTTTTTCCCCTAACACCAGGTTTGTTTTCCAGATAATAGCCACAGACCTGGAAAACTTTTAGGGGGTTTCCAATTCTTTTAGCATAATGTCCAATCTCTACAGCATAGGCTCCAACCTTCTTTTCCATTCTTATGTCCATCATTACCTCTTCTTGGGGTTTTCCTAGGGCCTATCCAGTGCTCTCCCAACTCCATATCTTATGCCTGCCTTTCCCTCTTCTTGGAGTATCTTCCTCTCATATCTGAATGTTAAAATCTTTTGGGCACAAACTTAAATATTAGATACTCTATAAAAATTTTACTTGATCCCAGCTGTTGAAAACAATTTGGCCTTACTCCACACTTGCAAAATAACTCTATATCTGTTAGTCATAAAAATATCTTTAATTTTTATAGACATGTAGCTGTGTTAAAGATATTTTTACATATATTTTATTTTAATCCTTACAAAAATGAAATGAGGTTTTATTTAGCACCACTTTAAAGATGTGAAAACTGAGAATGAGAGAATTAAATTGTATATACTTGTCACTGTCACTCTTGCCTTTGAATAATTTATATGTTAATTTTCCTACTTGTTTCCATACTTTGTCCTCAAGGCACTGAGTCAAGGCTTTGCACTTAATAGGCAGTCTTATTTGAATGAGTAGAAGACTGGATTCATGAAAGTAAAAGTGTTTTTCATAATTGCTAGTTGAGGGATATGTGTTTTTAAGTAATTTGAGTACATGTGAATAAGCTTTTTAAAAATTGTGGCCTTTATTAAGTCTGGCAGTAAGAAAAAGAGAATCACCAAAGCTGACCGGTTGAAGCAGCTACAAGAGGAGGAGGAGAAACGACAAAAGGAGGAAGGTATAAAACACACAGTGATAACTATTGTCATATGCAGGTAATACTAACAATAGGTTTGTATTTCTGTCATCCAGTCAATACTTTTTAAAAACAGTTTTCAAAATTTTTAATTTTTTGAATTTAATCTGTTTTATAATAGCTATTTACTATTTAAAGGGTACCCAGAAATTTCTGTTAGTACACGCCAATCATTTTCAGGTATATCTTGAAGGAGAGTTGCCAGTTAAAATACAGGATGCCCAGTTAAATTGAATTTCAGATAAACAGTGGATAATTTGGGATAATTTGCCTCATGCAATGTTTAGGATATACTTGAACCAAAAAAAGAGTCCATTGTTTATCTGAAATTCAAATTCATCTGAGCATCCTATATTTTTATTTGCTAAATATGGCAACCCTATCTTAATTAAATTAAGTATAAGACGTTTATACTTATTGATTAAATTAAGAGCATTGGTACTGATTGTGCAGTAAGAATTCTGAAACTCAAATTAAATATGGGGAATATACACTAGCAAGAAATACACAGAGCAGCCTAAGTTCTTATAGTTTAATAATATTTATTTGTCAAGTTTAAAGAGGACTTTCATTTGTTAAAGAATGTCCAGTAAAAATTAATGAAAATTTGGTCATTTAAAATAATAAAAAGTGACTTTAAAAATCTGAATAGTTTATAAAAATAGAACTACCATATGACCCAGCATTCCCACTACTGGGCATATACCATATGCCCAGAAAACCATAATTCAAAAAGAGTCATGTACCACAATCTTCATTGCAGCAGTATTTACAGTAGCCAAGACATGGAAGCAACCTAAGTGTTCATCGACAGATGAATGGATAAAGAAGATGTGGCACATATATACAATGGAATGTTACTCAGCCATAAAAAGAAACGAAATTGAGCTATTTGTAGTGAGGTGGATGGACCTAGAGTCTGTCATACAGAGTGAAGTAAGTCAGAAAGAGAAAACAAATACCATATGCTAACACATGTATATGGAATCTAAAAAAAAAAAAAAAAAGGGTCTGATGAACCAAGCGACAGGACAGGAATAAAGACACAGACGTAGAGAATGGACTTGAGGACATGGGGAGGGGGAAGGGTAAGCTGGGACAAAGTGAGAGAGTAATATTGACATATATACACTACCAAATATAAAATAGACAGCTAGTGGGAAGCAGCTGCATAGCACAGGGAGATCAGCTCAGTGCTTTGTCATGACCTAGAGAGGTGGGATAGGGAGGGTGGGAGGGAGACACAAGAGGGAGGGGATATGGGGATATACATATGCATATAGCTGATTCACTTTGTTATACAGCAGAAACTAACAACATTGTAAAGCAATTATACTCCAATAAAGATGTTAAAAAAACAATCTGAATATTTCAGATGGTTGTAGCTTTTAGCATGAAGAATATCTGTTGATTCAGATTCAGGTTTTAAATGTCTGTTCTTAGTTTCCATGTTGATTTTTTAATGTATAATCATATAAATCTTTTTTGGGTGACTCATGATAATAATACAGTATCAGGATCTACATCTTGGGGAATGTTTTATTATATTGGGTTAAACTCATATTCTTCAACATATATTTCATATTTTGTTTTTTAATAGTGTAAGCAAGGGAAGATTAAGATAGTTACTTCTGATGATGTAGATGTCACACGGTTATGGAAATCTTCTGAAGATTTTACCTCTCCTTAATTACCCATGATAGATTTGTCATTTTTCATTGATTAAAATCATTATTGGATTGCTATAAACTTTTTGGAGAAGAGAAATATCATTGTGGCCCAGAAATTTTGAGAGTCATGTTACTTTTTTTTTTTTAATTTATTTTTATTTATTTATTTTTGGCTGAGTTAGGTCTTCATTGCTGTGCGCAGGCTTTCTCTAGTTGCAGAGAGCGGGGGCTACTCTTCGTGGCAGTGCACAGGCTTTTCATTGAGGTGGCTTCTCTTGTTGCAGAGCACAGGCTCTAGGCACACAGGCTTCAGTAGTTGTGGCACGTGGGCTCAGTAGTTGTGCCTTGCGGGCTCTAGAGTGCAGGCTCAGTAGTTGTGGCGCACAGGCTTAGTTGCTCCGGGGCATGTGGAATCTTCCTGGACCAGGGCTTGAACCCGTGTCCCCTGTATTGACAGGCGGATTCTTAACCGCTGCGCCACCAGGGAAGTCCGAGAGTCATGTTACATTTTTGAAAGAAATCTAGCAGTTTTATTTCTACCACACAATAAAGGTTGTGACTTCTATCAAATATTCCATTACTGCATCTTAAATATTTGAAATAACTTTAAGGGCTTAAAAACAGACTAAAGATTTCTTTTGTTGTTGTTCTTTAGAGGAAGCCCGTGTGAAATATGAAAAAGAAGAAATGGAAAGACTTGACATACAACGAACTGAGAAAGAAAAATTGCGAAAACTTGAAGCAAAAGTAAATAAACATTAATGCTATTATTACTGAAGACAAACTATGTGGCTATCAGATCTGTTTGGCCATTTAACGTCATTCTCCCCCATAGCTACCAGTAATATTTAGGCCTATATGAACTGGTTTAATTCATTTGATCCTACCATAAAGTTATGGTTGGTAAATTATTACCCACATTTCACAAATCAGGAAATTGGGGAATAGAGAGATTAAGCAGCTAATAAATTTCAGAGCCAGGACTTAGACAGAAGTAGTCTTGCTTCAGAGCCCATGCTTGTAACCATTAAGTTATTATTCTCAATCTGTCGTATAGATAATTAAATAGGGACCAAAAAATGTTCAAATTCTACCTCTCCTTTTAAAATTTCACTTCTCTTTTTCACCAGAATTTTTCATTATTGGATCAGTAGTTCTGTGATATTTTAATCTCAGGACAAAACCTCATTACTATTAAAAAGTGAAGATCCCCAAGGAGTTTTTGTTTATGTTTATCAATATTTACTATATTAGAAATTAAAACAGAAACTTAAAAACATCTATTATATTAATAGAGATTAAACATTGTTAAACATAAACATGAATAAAAAGTAAATACATTAACATTTAAAAAAACAATTACCGTATATATATATTTATTGAAGTATAATTGACATTTTAAATTATATTGGTTTTAGGTGTACAAAATAATGATTCGATAGTTGTATATATTGTGAAATGATCCCACAATAAGTCTAGTTAACATCCATCACCACATATATATATATATATTTTTTTTTTTTTTTTCTTGACGTGGCCCATTTTTAAAGGCTTTATTGAATCTGTTACAATATTGCTTCTGTTTTATGTTTTGGTTTTTTGGCCAAGAGGTATGTAGGATCTTAGCTCCCTGACCAGTGATCGAACCCACACCCCCTACATTGGAAGGCGAAGTCTTAACCACTGGACTGCCAGGGAAGTCCCTATATATTTTTAATTAGGGAAATAAGTGGCATTGTCTATATTTTTAAAATCTCTTTAATCCCTGACTTAACAGAAGACAACTGGATCTCATACCTACTTCATCATTCCATCTGTTACAATATGTTGTTCTGACTGAAGTATGTGAAGAAAATCTGGCATCACACAGATATGTAGTTGGAAAAAGGAGGAATGTTGTAACAGCCTTTCAGATAATTGTGGATATTCTTCTTTGATACTATACTGAAACTAGATACGTGGTAGCACCTTAATGTGGAATCTGAAACCAAATCAACGAACTTTACATACTCTATTATACTAAAACCTTGATCTCTTCTTACACTTTGAGTAGATCTTGTTTCCACGCATGATTTTGCAACATAATGCACTGATTGCTTGGAAAAAATTGGTTCACTGAATTATTTGCTTCCAAATGTTGACATATTTTTATCATTCATTATCCAAAAAAAAAAAAAAATCATATGCATTAGTATCATCTCCAGTCAAATCAGAAAAGTTTTTAAGGATTGGGAAACTGTCAGGCTCCCTGGTGGTGGATATAGGTTTTCTAAAATTCAAGTTTTTATTTGAAAGCTTGAATTTTATCACTGGCAACAAATACTTTGAGTTGTTTCCTGAAAGTGACATGCTCAATTCATTCATTTTTGACAGAATGTCTGACAGAATACTCAAATAGTTGCATAAATGTTTATTTCTGAAGATAGCATTGTCCTTTGTTATGTAGCAGAAGTGCTCTATGCATACTTCCCATTTTATCACACAGAATATTAAAAAGGCATATACTTAAGGTTTGACATCTAATAAAATTAATAAATTTCACTTCTTCATCAGGTCATTCTTATGTGAAACTGACTGCTATCACCCCTCTCCCCTGAAGAATATGACCACTAGTATAGCTTATGCCTTGATTTGCGCTAAGGCGCCAGCAGTTTTAAACCATCTTGCAAATGTGTACACTGCAAAAAAAGCGAATAAAGTCTTAGTATTATTATTAAAATAGATTTGACCTCACAGATCCTGAAAAAGTTTGGGGGACCCACCAGGATTCTGCAGATCACACTTCGCACACCACTGTTTCAGATGAAAACTTTTGGAAATATCAGTTACATTTAAACTGATTGTAGTATTCATCTTGAAATTAAATACTTGTCAAGTAAATTTTAGGTGCTACTTATGAAACACAAAGCTGAAATTAAAGAAGAGATCAATGTATCTATCCCCATGAAACAGGATCTAGAAAGAAGAAATGAAGAGCTTGAAGAACTTTATTTATTAGAGGCATGTTTTCCTGAAGCAGAGAAATTGAAACGAGATAGTAGATTGCTTTCTCAGGTAAGACTGATATTATTTATTTAGCTAATACTTTTGTACCACAAGAGGGAGTTATAATCCAATATCTGTTTAAATAACAAGAAACTTTAAATTTGTCTATAAAAAAATCTCTAATCTGACAAATCTCTCTCACATTGCTTGTAGCAAAGTAAATTCATATAGCTCTGTAGAAATCTATTTGTCAGTAATAAGATCCTTGAAATTTTTATATCCTTTTACTCTGATTTAATTTGGGACAATCTATACTGAGGAAATTATCCTAAATTAAAATATAAAAAGTTTGAGCCTAAGGCAATCTAGTGTTGCTCAAAACAGTGTAACTTTGGAAACAATGTAGATGATTATCAGGATAAAAAGGAAAAACTGTAATAATATGGCAAAAGATTATAGTATAATTTAAAACAAAAAAAATTGTAAGTACAATATGATTACAAATGTAGAATTTGCATAGACTACAAAATGAATGGAAGGACTAATACTAAAATGACAGTGGCAGTTAACAATTAGTAGTCATTTGAGAAGTAGAAATTAGCTCAAGTGTTGGCTTTTGTACATACAGGAGCTATATGATTAGAGAGGAAAGCAAAACAAAACCAACTCGTAAATACTTTTTTAAAAATAAAAGTATGACAGTAAATAGAACTTCTATTTATTTGAAATATTGAGGCTTTTAAATTATTTTGATGAAGAGGAATTTGGTTATTTTAGAGATATCTCAAGTAACTAAAGTCATAATATGTTTTTTGCCTAATATGGAAAACAAGGTTATAAGCTTCAAAAAAGAAGTAATTTAATCTTTGGTTAAATTTTCATCAGTGTGAACCTTCAAACATTTTTATTCCACAGTGGAAACACTACATTCAATGTGATGGGAGTCCTGATCCTTCAATATCCCAAGAAATTAATACTTTTATTAGCTTGTGGAAAGAGGAAACCAATGAGACTTTTGAGGCAGTGACTACGAAGAGTAAACTAGTGCTAAATGTAAGTATTTAAGTATTATTCTGTAATTTTAAATTATGTAAATTACAATTGTCTGATATTGACTCTAAAAATAGAAATAAATTAAATAAAGTATTTTTCAGTTAATAACACTACTACTTCCTTGGCTGTGGAGAAACATATTTGCTCATCTTTTTGTTTTCTTTTTTATTTTTGGCACTCCTAAAAACCTCTTGCCACCTTAGGTAAGATCAGCCTAACATAAATTTGAAACAGTAACTGTATGTATATCTAATTCAAGAAAAAATCAAGTTGCATCCATTTATGTAGATAGCTCGAGTGCAAAAATGTATGGTTTTATCCTCAGCCAGAATTGTGCACCATTCAGTGATTCACTACACGTTTTTTTTAATGTTAACTATGAGCCAGGCACCTCTTTTAAGCACTGGAAGTACAAAGATGAATAAGAATATCCTACCTTCTGTTTCTGCAAATAGGATGGATAGGCTAACCTGAGGAGCTACCACATTACCAATGCACTTAAAAATGCTAGGAAAAAAAATTTAACGACATTTAAATCCATTGCCTAGCTCAAAAGAAGGCAAAGGAGAATCTTGGAGGCCATAAAACAATTCAGAAAAGTGGGCAAGTCTCAAAGTCAGTGGTCTCCCAGAGAGTGTCTATTTGTTAACCCCTGGTGGCTTAGCACTGGTTTAAAGGGCAATCAGGAGGCAAAGCCTAGGGTACAAGGAAGGTAGCAAGTTGGATCAGAGACACTTTTATGGCTGGGAACCTCAAAATGGTAATGTGGATAAATAGGGGAAAACCTACTTTGCAAAGGGAGATGTTAAGAGCTTGATTGGCTCAACGTTTAGCTTAATGAAGGGAAAACAAAAATGTCTCTACTGAGAATTCTTAATAATGAGTGAGTCAGGAATTAGACTGAAGAATTTATCAGAATACAGCACAGAGAGATAAAGAGATGAAAAATATCAAAGAGTAGTTAACAGACATGTATGATGGAGCAAAAAGGACTAAATGTATATTGATAAGGAGTACCAGAAGGAGACAGAGAGACATAGAAGAATGAGGGAGACAATATTCAAAGAGATAGTGGCTGACGATTTTCCAGAATCCTCAGAAACCCAACAAATCCCAAGTTAGGATACAAAGAAAGGAATCCACACTTAGACACACCTACATAATATTAGAAACTAGAAGGAATTCACTCCTCTTGGTCCTTTTATCCTCTAATGCTTTTTGTTTCCATTTCTGCCATGTTGTGCTTCTTGTCACTGTGGTTTACTTCTCCATGTTGCTATAAAATGGAATAACTCCAGACTGTTACGGTCATAACATGCTCGCCTAATTTAATCTGGAAAACAAGCTTATGAGATTCATTTTACATATGAAGAAACGGGTTGTGACTTGCTTACGGTCCCCTATAAGACCTTAGATGGGCATTACTCTGACTTTCCAAAGACTCCAAAGAGCCTTCCATGAAGTGTTTGGATGCTGATGGATTCATCATACAGTATTCTTGCCATTGCATATTCTCTCTCCCAGGGAAGCTGCCATAGCGTGATGCTGGTCCAGGAATCTGCTGCTCTTTCATTAGCAGGAAGGCAGCAGGAAGTAGTACTAAAGTTCACCAGTGATGAGCTGGATGTGACACCTTCCTGTTATGAATGTGGGATACAGAAGCAGAAGTAATGAATAGTAGGGAAGATGAGAAAAGGATAAGTGAAACAAAACAGGAGCTAGATGAGGAGAGTAATCAATAATAATAGGAAACTAAAGCAGGAAGCCACAAGACTTAACAGAAAGAATTGGATAGCAGTGATCGCATGGTAAACACCAAGTTCCAAATTATCAAATTTATTTATTTGACAAACTCTTATATAATATTTACTATGCCAGGCTTTCTCAGCCTGGTTCAGTTTATTCATGTTGTTGCTGAATTCCCCCAGTAACTCTGTGAGGTATGCACCGTTATCCCCATTTTACAAACAAAGAAGGCGAGGCACAGAGATGTTAAATAACTTGCCCCAAATCACACCACTGGTAAGAGGTGGCAAAGATGGAAGCCCAGCTTTCTGGCTTGAGCCCATATTACCCAGCTATCTCTCTTAATTTAGAAATTTTCTGTATGTTATCTATGTCAGTGTTCAAAATTAAACTTTGCTATTTATTAATTGTTCCTTGATCATGCTGTACCTTAATTTCTCCCAACACTCTAAATATCTCTCCACTTTCTTCCTGCTTGTGTGATTTCTGAGAAGTTGGATATAATTCTTAACTTTGTTCCTCTAAAGGTAAGGTGTTTTTTTCCCTTTGGCTGCTGTCAGGAGTTTTTCTTTGTCTCTGATTTTCTGTATTTTGAAAATGGTATGCTTAAATAGGTTTTTTTTTGGCATTTATCTTGCTTGGTGTTCTCTGAGCTTCCCGGATCTGTGGTTTGGTGTCTGACATTAGTTTGGGGGAAATTCTCAGTCATTATTATTTCAAATATTTCTTCTGTTCCTTTCTCTTTCTTTTCCTTCTGGTATTTCCATTATGTGTGTGCTTCCTTTTTTTTGTAGTTGTCCCAAGGTCCTTGGATATTCTGTTCTGTTTTTTTAAGTCCTTGTTCTCTTTGCTTTTTGGTCTTTTGAGGATTCTATTGATAAATTCTCTTGCTCAGAGATTCCTTCCTCAGCTGTGTCCAGTTAAGGAGTAAGTCTTTCAAAGACATTCTTCATTTCTGTTGCAGTGTTTACGATCTCTAGCATTTCTTTTTGGTTCTTTCTTAGGATTTCCATCTCTCTGCTTTACATCGCCCATCTATTCTTGCATGCTGAATACTTTATCCATTAGAGCCCTTAGCATATTAAAAACAGGTGTTTTAAATTCCTGGTTTGATCATTATAATATCCTGCCATGTCTGGTTCTGATGTTTGCTCTGTCTCTTCAAATTGTGGTTTTTACCTTTTGGTATACCTTTTAATTTTTTCTTGATAGCCAGACATGATGTACTGGGTAAAAAGAACTGCTGTAAATAAGCCTTTAATAATGTGGTGGTGAGGTAGGTTGGGGGAGGGGAAGACTTCTATAGTCTTGTGATTAGGTCTCAGTCTTTAAGTAAGCTTATGCCTCTGGACGGTGAACTTCACAAGCGTTTTTACTTTTTCTTATCCCCTCTTAGGTGAGAGGGAATGGCTAGAGCCAGCTGGAGTTGGGTATTTCCTTTCCCCCAGGTGAGTTCGGCTCTGATAAAATTCCAGCAGGTTAGGCTCCAGTTAATTAATTTCCCCTGAGATCAAGCCTTGTTAAGAACAGAGTGCTCAGGCGTATTTCAAAATGCTTCCTTTCCCCCTCCTCCTGCCAGAAGCAGGAGGGAATTTCTTTCCCCCATATTTATCGTGGGGACCTGGTTGAGCTCCTGCAGGTAAGTCTCACAATACTATGGGCTCTCACCCTCCCAAGACTTCATCCTCCGGGAGGTTTTTTTTTTTTTAATTTATTTTTATTTTTGGCTGCGTTGGGTCTTTGTTGCTGCGCACGGACTTTCTCTAGTTGCACTGAGCAGGGGCTACTCTTCGTTGTGGAGCGCAGGCTTCTCATTGCGGTGGCTTCTCTTGTTGCAGAGCATGGACTCTAGGCACACGGGCTTCAGCAGTTGTGGCATGCGGTCTCAGTAGTTGTGGCACATGGGCTCAGTAGTTGTGGTGCATGGGCTTAGTTGCTCTGTGGCATGTGGGATCTTCCTGGACCAGGGCTCGAACCCGTGTCCTTTGCATTGGCAGGCGGATTCTTAACCACTGCACCAGCAGGGAAGCCCCCCTCTGGGAGTTTTTAACTCTCAGAGTTTTCCACCCTGAGTTCCCAGCAATTCATTGTTTACAGTTCAGGTTTACAAACCTGGCACTGGTTCCTGCAGTGGTTTCTGCTCCTGACATTCTGCTCTGATAAACTGACTCCCTGTATTCACCTGTAGGTCTCTCCAATCTTGGGGACAGGGATTTGCTCTGTGTCCTCCCCTCTTTTATGGAACAAAGAATAGTGGTTGGTTATTCAGTCTGTTCAGCTTTTCACTTGTTAGGATTGAGTGGTGTCTTCCAAGCTCCTTACTGGTGGAACCAGGTTGCCTCAGTTTCCTCATCTATAATATAGGCACAATCAACAGTACCTACCTTATAGAGTTATGATGGGATGAAATGGATTAAAACATATAAAGCATTTAGAACAGTTCCTGGCAAATAGTAAGCATTCAGTAAATGTTAGTAATTCTCCTCCTCCTCCTCTTCCTCTTCCTCCTCACTCTCCTCCTCCTCATCATTTTGTTATTGTTTCTATTGTTCCACAGTCTTAAGTAGTGACAAGCTGTGCCTCCTCTATCAGCTCGCTAATGACAGCTCTGTTACACATAGTATAGAATTCTTATAGTGGAGCTTTTGGAGGAAATATTTTATTTTTCCAGGATCTTAAATAATAGAATAAATACAGAAAAGTATTTTTATATGTTTTACTGGTGATGTGTTCCTCAATTCAAAAGTGATAAAACGTCCCCCATTTCACTTTTTCTTTGTGTGTCAGATTACTTCAATCGTAAATTTTTACTTTATATTTTTACTTTTACTTATAGTTAATTGAGAAATTGAAGTTAATTTTATTGGAAACTCCATCATATGATTTGCAAGAGAAAAATATAATACAGTACCAAGGATCAATTCTAGAACTGCAGGAGCTCCTTCATCTTAAGTTTAACATAGCCACAGAAATACTTCTCAGAGTAAGTGTGATATTTTGCTTTATATGTTATTATTGACTTTTGTAAGAGTTAAGATTTTATATTATATAATTTTTAAAGTCCAGTGTCCTTTATTTTTTTTGAAGATTTAAAAGGTTATGGAAAAGTCAGTAGAACAACTTAAGGCACATGTATTTATCCAGATTTAACAACTGTGAATATTTTATTTTTAAAGAAATGAAACATTATCAGTGTAGCTAAAGTCTAGATTTTTTTTTCTTATACTTGCTAAAGTTTACCAGGACCATTATGAAAATAAATTCACAAAACCTTGTATGTTAGCTATACACTCTAGATAAATCAGTTGACACAAGATTACAATTACTGGTAGTCACTCTATTTTTCCCAAATGTCTTAGTACTAATGATAATATTCAAATAATTATAGAGCCATTGTTATACCTAAGAAAATTAATAATTCCATAATGTATTCCAATATCCAGTCCATATTTAAATTTTCCCTAATATTCCATGAATATCTTCTATAGCTGTTTTTGTTTTGTTTTGTTTTTTAAATCAGAAAACAGTGTAAGGTCACACCTTGCTTTTGGCTGTTTTCTCTCTTGGTTTCTTTTGGTCTAGAACACAATCACCTTTATAGGCTTGGTAGAATATGTTCTAATTATAAAAAGAACTGTAGGGCTTCCCTGGTGGCGCAGTGGTTGAGAGTCTGCCTGCTAATGCAGAGGACATGGGTTCAAGCCCCGGTCTGGGAAGATCCCACATGCTGCGGAGCAACTAGGCCCATGAGCCACAATTACTGAGCCTGCGTGTCTGGAGCCTGAGCTCCGCAACAAGAGAGGCCGCGACAGTGAGAGGCCCATGCACCGTGATGAAGAGTGGCCCCCACTTGCCACAACTAGAGAAGGCCCTTGCACAGAAATGAAGACCCAACACAGCCAAAAATAAATAAATAAATTAAAAAAAAAAACTGTAAAGAAGGCTTATTGTTATTGTTAAGTTTATTCTTGGCAGTAATATTCATATTATAATTTTGCAGCTATTTTATCTATATCGTAAGAAAAAGCCAGTAAGGAAATGTATTATAATTATTAGTAATCAAGATTTTTATTCTAAGAGAAAAAAGATATATAGAAGAAAAGAAGATTAGAAAAAAATACCGTAATGTTAAATTTGTAATGGAAGTATCAGTATGAACCAGATTTCTTTTTATTCCATAAAAAGGAACCAGGTCTAATTGTGGTAAATGGCTGATTCGAGTTTGGGGCAGGGAAAGTGAAAGATAAGGTTGTTATTGAAAGATGAGTTTGAGTTATCTTGTGCTAGAAAACAAGTAAATACTCAAAGACTAATGGAGTCGTAGCCAAAGAGAGAGGACTAAAAGAAGCTCCCACTGGTCAAGTTGGGGATAATTTGAATATCAGAAAGAATAATGACTATAATTGATTATAGCAGGCGTCCCCAACCCCCAGGCCAAGGACCGGTACTGGTCCATGGCCTGTTAGGAACGGGGCCGCACAGCAGGAGGTAAGTGGTGCGTGAGCGAGGGAAGCTTCATCTGCCGCTCCCCATGGCTTCCCATCGCTCACATTACCGCCTGAACCGTTCCCCCCCACCACCTCAGTACGTGGAGAAATTGTCTTCCACGAAACCAGTCCCTGGTGCCAACAAGGTTGGGGACCTCTGGATTATAGAACCTTGAATAAAATAAAAATTCATGAGTCTATAGTGACATTCCAAAATGGAAAGGAGAAAGTGGAGTGGCGGGTAGAGAGAACAGTTCTTTACAGAAGAATACCACCTGATGAATGTGGAAGGAATGATCAGTAAGATAATAACCATTTTTCAATCCCCAATGTAATAATTGATAAGGATCATCAATGGCTACCTCAGTAAGTAGGCGGAAAGTTTGGGAACACATTATTCTCATAGTGCCAAAGTATTAGACCACAGATTACTTATTGACTAGGATAAATGTACTTTGCAAGGGGAGATAGGGGTAGTCACCACGCTAACTAAGTGATGAAGTCCACATTGTTAACAGTAGAACATCATATGCCTCCTGATAGGATGCAATGTGAGGAACACAACATTACCTATTGTGCCTTCTTGCCGAAAATTGTTCATCTAATCTGATTAAACCTACCTAGACCTAACTTCCAGTGTACAAAAAATAAAGGGAACAGAGGAGCAAGTTAAACCATGAGGAAACAGCTAGATAAATTCACAGTGTGGAACAGTTCTACAAGGCAACTATCCTGGACACTTCAAAAAGTTAATGTCACAGAAAAAAAAAGTGTGGGAGAACAATCACTTTTATTTCTTTTTTTTTTCTTTTCTTTTTTTTCTTCTTTGGCCACACTGGCACAGCTTGCAGAATCTTAGTTCCCCCACCACAGATCGAACCTGTGCCCCGTGAAATGGAAGTATAGAGTCCTAACCACTGGACCACCAGGGAATTCCCAGAACAATCACTGAAAAAATAAAAAAGCAATAAATTCAACTCCCAGTACATTTAAATTTTTACATTATAGGAACCAAATACATATTGACTTATTTAAGCCCTTTGAAAAACTAATATCTTAAGCAATAGGCATCAAGCTATGTTAGTCTTTATAAAAGAATTCTTAAGAACATCCTTAAATTGTGTGTTTAATGTTGATTATCAAGTATTGGACTAGTAAAACACATGACTCATCTGGATATTTTGTTTTCTAAACTTGGCATGTTCAGAAATAGGCTACCTTTTGCAGTAGTATAATCTACATTTTAATAAGGTAAGGATAAAGAAGCATGTATATAGTTAAAATGAAAAGTCACAATAATGTTAAAATTGAAAAGGGTAACCTAAGAGTAATCCACAAGTGCTACCTGGGAATACAGGAGCAACTTCAATCCTTAGACACCGTAAGAGAAACTGAGTAGAAAATGGGGAGCATATTTAATTGAGTAAATATGTTTTTATCGTTTAGATAATTTTTTAAAACAATTCTTTGTTATTTTGATTGAACCTTATTTTTACCCAAATTACTCTTTTATTTTTACTTTTTTTTCAAGGTTTCTTTTTTTATTATTATTTATTTTTTGGCTGCGTTGGGTCTTTGCTGCTCTGCGTGGACTTTCTCTAGTTGCGGCGAGCGGGGGCTACTCTTTGTTGCGGTGTGCGGGCTTCTCATGGCGGTGGCTTCTCTTGTTGAGGAACACCGGCTCTAGGCGCGTGGGCTTCAGTAGTTGTGGCTCGCGAGCTCTAGAATGCAGGCTCAGTAGTTGTGGTGCACAGGCTTAGTTGCTCCTCGACATGTGGAATCTTCCCAGAACAGGGATCGAACCCGTGTCCCCTGCATTGGCAGGTGGATTCTTAACCACTGCACCACCAGGGAAGTCCCCAAATAACTCTTTTAATATTGAAGGGAATCCAACACCTAAGTGATGAAATAACTTATCTAAATTGCATAATTTATGAGACCTCTAATCTTAATAATGTTTTCTTTTTCTCTTACAGCAAGCTAGTACTTTAGCAGATCTGGACAGTGGAAACATGGAAAAAGTCATTCGAGATGAAAATGTTACTCTATATGTATGGGCAAACCTCAAGAAAAATCCAAGGTATTCCCATGGGTGATACTGTAGGTCTGAAGACATTATAGTCACATGACCAGGCAGATGCCTGTTGCATTGCAGCATGGCATACTTATAAAAACCCATGTTAGAAAGTCAGCCAACTGGGGTTTGACTCAGAGACCTGCCATTTATCTTAGGCAAGTTACTTAGCCTTGTTATGCCTCAGTATATCAACAGTAAAATGATGATTATATCACTTAACTTAATAGGATTGGGCTGAGGATTAAATGTTAACACATGTAAAGGTCATACATAGCATGGTGTCTAGCACAAATATACACTGACTAAATATCAGGGTCCTCCTCTTCTTTTCACCCACTTAACCTCCCTCCCCACCAAAAAGTAGAAGTGGTAGGTGCTTTCTACATGGCAATCTGAAACTTTTTAAAAATTTATCTTTTGTGAACTGTTAAAAATAATACTTTCAAAAAAGAATACTTTTCATATTTATTATTTTTTAGATAATTTAAGTGATGTTTCCCCGATTATTTTCAACAAAATAATATCATTCTGAGGAATGATAGAGATAATGATAAATTCACGATCATTTGGTTGCTGCTTTATCTCAAACATTTCAAAATAATTGAGTTAGTATGACAGCAAGTTTTAGGAAAAAATGATCTGAATAAAAGTTAGGAGGCCTAGGTTCTGGTCCCAACTCTGAAAAGACTAGTCCTGTGACAGTGGAAAGTATTGGACTTTATTTCTGGTATTTAGTAAAAGTGAGGAACAAAGTATTTTCCAAGTTACATTTGCTACAAAATACTCTGTGGTTTAAATCAGAGTCAATATATTAATATAACCTTTTTCATTGTAAAATATGTTATATCCAGAAGGATGAAGGAAATTAATCTATAATTTTAAAAGAAGAAAAGTAAAATGAATATCCCTGTATTAACTATCCAGGCTTAAGAAGAGAATTAGATGGTGTCTTTTACTAAGATAAGGAATAGTGGAAGCAGAACAAGTTTTGTTTTACTTTGATGGTGATGGTGAGAGAGCAGGGGGTGGTCAGTATGATGAGCTCAGTGTCAGACTTGTTGAGTTTGAAGTACCTATGACACATCAAAGTGCAACTGTCTGAAAGCATTGAGAGAAATCTGAGTTGGAGACATATTTTGCAGAGTCATACAGATTGATAGTTCTTAACTTTTGGGGTGTCATAGACTCTTATGAACTTTATTACATATGCTCACACATATGTAAGGGCATTTTGGGACCTTTTAAAGTTCATTCAGGGATGCTTCTTCCCCTAGGAAACATAGAACTCATGTTAAACACTCCTGATAATATAAATAATAATTGAAGTCATAGAAATAATAATATCCAGAGAGAGTATGTAGAGGGAGAAGAAAGAAGGGCTCGGGATGGAGAGTCAAGTAACATCAACGTTTAAGGGATGCTTAGGAAGGAGACCATACAAAGGAAACAGAGAAGGAGCTGCCAGAGATGGAGGAGAAGAGTATGGAGTCATGGATCCCAAGAGAGAGTTTTGAGAAGGTAACATCAGCAACTGGATCCAAATGCTGCAAAGAAAGCAAGTATGGGTCAGGACTCAAAACTGTGGTGAAATTAAAGTGGAGAGAAATACTGCTTAGGTATAAATTTACAACAGACATAGAATTTTCTAGAACCTCATCCTTTTTGTTAAATTAATTAACAGGTACAGAAGTATCAGATTCTCTGAGACACAAATTGGATTTGAAATTCCAAGGATATTAGCAACATCTGACATTGCTCTACGACTCCTACATACTCACTATGATCATGTCACGCCATTAGGCCCTGTTCCAACAGCACCACAGGAACACACGTCCACGGTAACTTACTTTGGCAAAGATGAAGTTAAGAGTGTAGAAGCAGCAGTCAGCAAAGATCTCCAAGAAGAGTATAATGAACAAGAAAATGAGTCTAACGCAGTTCACGAGGAAGAAACAAAAGTTGACGAACAAGGTGGTATTGAAGGACAAACGGTAAGACACTTATTTTTTTTAAATAAGAATTTAATTGCATTTTTTTTATTTTAATTTTTTTGGCTGTGCTGTGCAGCATGTGGGATCTTAGTTCCCCAACCAGAGATCAAACCTGTGCCTTCTGCAGTGGAAGTGTGGAGTCCTAACCACTGGACTGCCAGGGAATTCCCTGAGACATTTTAAATGTATATTTTTTCTTCATGCAACAGGTGTTATAGATTCCCTTGATGCATTCTCAAGATTTTTTCCTAAACAACTAGAAACTGAAAGCTACTTTCTTGCCAATGGCTCAGTTTTGTGTGTTTGTGTTTTTTTCTTGCCTTCTATTCATAGTCACTATTCATAGTTGAGCCTGTTGCTTCTATATCCTAAAGTTGAGGACAGGAATTGCTAATTTTTATTTTAGGTTCACTCCCAAAAAGCTTTGAAGCAATTTAATTTGTGCGTATTTATTATATTTCAAACTCACTTAAGGGAACTTGTGATAAATACTTTCACAAACTGAAGGATTATCTTACATTACTCTTACTTCCTCAGCTTTTGGTTTTGTAAGAAAGAATTATATGAAGTAAAAACTGATATTTTTTAAACTGTTGTACTCTCTTAAAATTTGACATCTTTAGATATAATAATATGTTAGTTGAGCAATTTAATAATCATATTCTGTTAGTTGGTTTCTGTTCTTTTTTTCTTTCTATTTCCAGGATTTTCAAGCTACTTACTTATTAAGGTAGAATAAATTGTCTCTTTAGAATTTATTAATACTTTCTCAGAACTGAGCAGCTTTTTGTTTGGCCATGGACAATTTGCATTTTAGGAAGGACCAGGTTTTCCTACAGGTACTTAAGATATGAAGTGTATTGGTTTATTGGTTTGTTTTCTTTAAACACAGGTGAGGGTTAAGAATTAAATTGAATACAAATTTGAAATCAGAATAAGGATTATTAGATATTCTAAGAACATATTTAATTGAAAAATTCCATTTGATTCCACCAGAATCAAAAATTATAATGATTCTGCAGCAATATAAAAAATGGATAAGACATGATGGTCAGTACAAAGAACAGTATTTAGTGTGTGATTACAATGATGAAAAAATTTAAAAGGCATAAGGGGAGGAGAGCCCAGAAACCTGTATATAGCTGATATTTCACAGAAGTGGGAAATAAGTGATTGGTTCTTCTTTAAAAATTTGTCACTTTTAAAGGAATGTTTTTTGAGCAATCTGGTAGCTTTTATAATGAAAAAATTCATTTTCCCTCTCAGGTAGCATGGTAGCATTACTAGAGTTCAACAGTATTTCCAGTTTTCTTCCCTTTCCTGGACAGGAAGGAAAGAATTACACTGCTCGCCCCTTGAAATTAGGGGTGACCGTGTGACTTGCTTTAGCTAGTAAGATGTGAGTGGAAGTGACACACTGATTTCTAAGGGGGGGAAAATAAAGAATGAGTAAATGGGTGCTGGATGTTACATTATTTAAACGTGCAGTAGAAAATAAAATGAAGACCCATAAACTTACAATAAAATTTGGCAGGATTTTTGACTGAAAATTCATGAAAACAAAGAACAAATTAAAAACTATCAAAACTGTTGTATGAAAAGAGTATCTAAAAATGTTTGGTCTTGATCTGATAAAAATATTGAATAACTTCTGCTCCTCAAGTTCCTTGATCATATTTTATGAAAAACCCATCAACAGTTTACCTAAGAATTTGCCATTACTAATTTAAAAGTTATGAAACAGTAATTAGAAAACATATAATTTGAAATATTACTTGAATTTAGATGGCTAAAGCAATTCTTCCTTATGCATGTATGTCTCAGTTAAAGCAGCCTTATGCAGTAATGACTCATTATAGTTCTGTGTATAAAACTACCAAAAAATAGTTTTATATTAAATATATCAGCATATGAAATCACTATAATATCAAACAGTGCAGTTATATATTTTTCTCCAGGTCCGTCATCTATTAGAGTAAGAAGTCATTTCCTTTACTCTCAGCTGGTGAGCTCAAAGTTACCAAGCTAAGCTTTCCTCAGTTAAATGGCCCTTTCCAACGTGTTTGACTATATCTGTTTTTTTTTTCTATTATTCTTTAATGTTTTATTGAACCATTTCAATTTATAATGATGACTACAGGTATACCAATGCTAATGTTGATAATGCCACAAAAGTACGTCAAGGAAAAGCATTCTACTGAATGGTAATGCATATTTTATGGAATACTGAAGCTCTTCTCAAATAAGTAGCCTAGGAAACCCAGAGTAAAGATCAGACAATTAGTAATATAGCAGAAATAGTTTTACCCTATGAAACTTCACCACAGCCTGGGAAGCTTGGCCGAGAATTGTGTGAATGGTACATGGAGGAACCTGGCTGGCAGAACTTTGTTATCAGGGGATTGAAAAAGAGAAAATTGCCTAGCAGATGAGACTAAACTTAATTTAGTTAGCACCCCTATTTCCAGGAACCAGTCCTCTCATCACACCAAACAGGCATGTGTGTAGATGTTTATGCTTATGGATGTGTGCTCTCCCATCCTTCCAAAACCCCCACGGCATTCTGAAAAGTTAACGTGAGTAATGCTGAAGTAGGGATGATTTCCACAGAAGCAGAAGAATCCCATAGTACTGCCTAAGTGTACCGAGGCAGGTGGGAAAAGCCATCTCCTGTGCTGAAAGGATTGTTGGGGCGGGGGGAGGCAGTGGCAGTAAACTGCAGAGAGTGAAGAATCAGTCCCCCACCTCAGAACCACTTGCCCTGCTAAGCTGGGGAGGAAAGGAAAGAGAGCTGATGGAAACAATTGTCAGCTGGGCCTCCACTTGTCACTAATTTTGAACAGAGCACGTTTTGTAAATGTGAGTAGGCTTCAGGGAGCAAAAATCAGTGGAGGGACTTCCCTGGCAGTCCAGTGGTTAGGACTCTGTGCTCCCATTGCAGGGGCCATGGGTTCCATCCCTGGTTGGGGAGCTAAGATCCCTCAAGCGGAGTGGCAAAAAAAAAAAAAAAAAAGTTGGATTTATAGAGTCAGCAGCTCAAAAGAAGGGGATAAAGATAATTTGGTGGAACTTATGGGGAAAAAAAGTAAAATAAATGGTGGAAAGAAGTAGGAGATCCAATATCTATGTAAAAGAAGTTCCAGAACACAAAGGAAAGGATGAGTTTAATATAATGATTGGCACTGGGACCGCTAGCTAAGATATGAAATAAAATAAATTTCCATTCATACTTCCCTCTACAGACTAAAAACAAAAACAGATTTTATATTTTTTTTAATATTAAAAAAACTAATCAAAAACTCATAAAATAATAAAAGTATTTGAAGACAATGTAGGAAAGTTATTTTATCATATTTACTAAGAAGGTCCTTCTTACTTATTAGTGCATCAAAACCAAAACCGTACAAGAAAAGGAGATTATGAATTCAAACATTTGTATAGCCAAATAAACCTCATTGTAAACAAACTTGAAAGACAATGGACTGGGAAAAATATTTAAGCGTATAAAACAAATGGTTAGTATCCTAATATAAAAAATTCATAGCTGCGGACTTGGCTCCAGGTGCAGCTGACGGGAGCCCCGTCTCCTCAGGACCCGCTGGGGCTTCAGCTTTGGGACATCGTGGGGTCCATTTCTCTCTGACAGGAGCCTGGTCTCCTCAGGACCTGCTGGGAGGTGATGCTGCTGAGGAAAAAGGCCGCACCACACAGCATGGGGGACCCTAGTTCCCTGACCAGGGATTGAACCCACACCCCCTGCAGTGGAATCGTGAATTCCCAACCACTGGACTGGCAGGGAAGTCCCTGTCCTTTATTATAAAAAGGTTGCCCTTGAGAAGCAATAAGAACTACAGCCCTGCAGCCTGTGGAACAAAAACCACATTCACAGAAAGATAGACAAGATGAAAAGGCAGAGGGCTATGTACCAGATGAAGGAACAAGATAAAACCCCAGAAAAACAACGAAATGAAGTGGAGATAGGCAACCTTCCAGAAAAAGAATTCAGAATAATGATAGTGAAGATGATCCAGGACCTCGGAAAAAGAATGGAGGCAAAGATCGAGAAGATGCAAGAAATGTTTAACAAAGACCTAGAAGAATTAAAGAAGAAACAAACGGAGATGAACAATACAATAACTGAAATGAAAACTACACTAGAAGGAATCAATAGCAGAATAACTGAGGCAGAAGAACGGATAAGTAACCTGGAAGACAGAATGGTGGAATTCACTGCTGCGGAACAGAATAAAGAAAAAAGAATGAAAAGAAATGAAGACTGCCTAAGGGACCTCTGGGACAACATTAAACACGACAACATTCGCATTATAGGGGTCCCAGAAGGAGAAGAGAGAGAGAAAGGACCCAAGAAAGTATTTGAAGAGATTATAGTCTAAAACTTCCCTAACACGGGAAAGGAAATAGCCACCCAAGTCCAGGAAGCGCAGAGAGTCCCATACAGGATAAACCCAAGGAGAAACACGCCAAGACACATATTAATCAAACTATCAAAAATTAAATACAAAGAACAAATATTAAAAGCAGCAAGGGCAAAACAAGAAATAACACACAAGGGGATCCCCTTAAGGTTAACAGCTGATTTCTCAGCAGAAACTCTACAAGCCAGAAGGGAGTGGCATGATATACTTGAAGTGATGAAAGGGAAGAACCTACAACCAAGATTACTCTCCCCGGCAAGGATCTCATTCAGATTCAATGGAGAAATCAAAAGCTTTACAGACAAGCAAAAGCTAAGAGAATTCAGCACCACCAAACCAGCTCTACAACAAATGTTAAAGGAACTTCTGTAAGTGGAAAACACAAGAGAAGAAAAGGACCTACAAAAACAAACCCAAAACAATTAAGAAAATGGTCATAGGAACATACATATTGATAATTACCTGAAACGTGAATGGATTAAATGCTCCAACCAAAAGACACAGGGTTGCTGAATGGATACAAAAACAAGACCCATATATATGCTGTCTACAAGAGACCCACTTCAGACCTAGGGACACATACAGGCTGAAAGTGAGGGAATGGAAAAAGATATTCCATGCAAATGGAAATCAAAAGAAAGCTGGAGTAGCAATACTCATATCAGATAAAATAGACTTTAAAATAAAGACTACTACAAGAGACAAGGAAGGACACTACATAATGATCAAGGGATCAATCCAAGAAGAAGATATAACAATTATAAATATATATGCACCCAACATAGGAGCACCTCAATACATAAGGCAACTGCTAACAGCTATAAAAGGGGAAATCAACAGTAACACAATAATAGTGGGGGACTTTAACCCCTCACTTACACCAATGGACAGATCATCCAAAATGAAAATAAATAAGGAAACAGAGGCTTTAAATGGCACAATAGACCAGATAGATTTAATTGATATTTATAGGACATTCCATCCAAAAACAGCAGATTACACTTTCTTCTCAAGTGCTCACAGAACGTTCTCCAGGATAGATGACATCTTGGGTCACAAATCAAGCCTCAGTAAATTTAAGAAAACTGAAATCATATCAAGCATATTTTCTGACCACAATGCTATGAGATTAGAAATGAATTACAGGGGAAAAAACATAAAAAATACAAACACATGGAGGCTAAACAATACGTTACTAAATAACTAAGAGATCACTGAAGAAATCAAAGAGGAAATCAAAAAGTACCTAGAGATAAATGACAATGAAAACACGATGATCCAAAACCTATGGGATGCAGCAAAAGCAGTTCTAAGAGGGAAGTTTATAGCTATACAAGCCTACCTCAAGAAACAAGAAAAATCTCAAATAAACAATCTAACCTTACACCTAAAGGAACTAGAGGAAGAAAAACAAACAAAACCCAAAGTTAGCAGAAGGAAAGAAATCATAAAGATCAGAGCAGAAATAAATGAAATAGAAACAAAGAAAACAATAGCAAAAATCAATAAAACTAAAAGCTGGTTCTTTGAGAATATAAACAAAATTGATAAACCATTAGCCAGACTCATCAAGAAAAACAGGGAGAGGACTCAAATCAATAAAATTAGAAATGAAAAAGGAGAAGTTACAACAGACACCGCAGAAATACAAAGCATCCTAAGACATGACTACAAGCAACTCTATGCCAATAAAATGGACAACCTGGAAGAAATGCACAAATTCTTAGAAAGGTATCACCTTCCAAGACTGAGCAAGGAAGAAATAGAAAATATGAACAGACCAATCACAAGTAATGAAATTGAAACTGTGATTAAAAATCTTCCAACAAACAAAAGTCCAGGACCAGATGGCTTCACAGGTGAATTCTATCAAACATTTAGAGAAGAGCTAACACCCATCCTTCTCAAACTCTTCCAAAAAATTGCAGAGGAAGGAACACTCCCAAACTCATTCTATGAGGTCACCATCACCCTGATACCAAAACCAGACAAAGATACTGTAAAAAAAGAAAATTACAGACCAATATCACTGATTAATATAGATGCAAAAATCCTCAACAAAATACTAGCAAACAGAATCCAACAACACATTAAAAGGATCATACACCATGATCAAGTGGGATTTATCCCAGGGATGCAAGGATTCTTCAATATATGCAAATCAATCAATGTGATACACCATATTAACAAATTGAAGAAGAAAAACCATATGATCATCTCAATAGATGCAGAAAAAGCTTTTGACAAAATTCAACACCCATTTATGATAAAAACTCTCCAGAAGGTTCGCATAGAGGGAACCTACCTCAACATAATAAAGGCCATATACGACAAACCCACAGCAAACATCATTCTCAATGGTGAAAAACTGAAAGCATTTCCTCTAAGATCAGGAACAAGACAAGGATGTCCACTCTCACCACTATTATTCAACATAGTTTTGGAAGTCTTAGCCACGGCAGCCAGAGAAGAAAAAGAAAGAAAAGGAATACAAATTGGAAAAGAAGAAGTAAAAGGAATACAAATTGGAAAAGAAGAAATAAAACATGTCATCACGGCAGATGACATGATACTATACATAGAGAATCCTAAAGATGCCACCAGAAAACTACTAGAGCTAATCAATGAATTTGGTAAAGTTGCAGGATACAAAATTAATGCACAGAAATCTCTTGCATTCCTACACACTAATGATGAAAAATCTGAAAGAGAAATTAAGGAAACACTCCCATTTACCATTGCAACAAAAACAATAAAATACCTAGGAATCAACCTACCTAGGGAGACAAAAGACCTGTATGCAGAAAACTATAAGACATTGATGAAAGAAATTAAAGATGATACCAACAGATGGAGAGATATACCATGTTCTTGGATTGGAAGAATCAATATTGTGAAAATGACTATACTACCCAAAGCAATCTACAGATTCAACACAATCCCTATCAAATTACCAATGGCATTTTTTACGGAACTAGAACAAAAAATCTTAAAATTTGTATGGAGACACAAAAGACTCCAAATAGCCACAGCAGTCTTGAGGGAAAAAAACGGAGCTGGAAGAATCAGGCTCCCTGACTTCAGACTATACTACAAAGCTACAGTAATCAAGATAATATGGTACTGGCACAAAAACAGAAGCATGGATCAATGGAACAAGATAGAAAGCCCAGAGATAAACCCACGCACCTATGGTCAACTAATCTATGACAAAGGAGGCAAGGGTGTACAATGGAGAAAAGACAGTCTCTTCAATAAATGGTGCTGGGGAAACTGGACAGCTACATGTAAAAGACTAAAATTAGAACACTCCCTAACACCATACACAAAAATAAACTCAAAGTGGATTTGAGACCTAAATGTAAGACCGGACAGTATAAAACTCTTAGAGGAAAACATAGGAAGAACACTCTTTGACATAAATCACAGCAAGATCTTTTTTGATCCACCTCCTAGAGTAATGGAAATAAAAACAAAAATAAACAAATGGGACCTAATGAAACTTCAGAGCTTTTGTACAGCAAAGGAAACCATAAACAAGACAAAAAGACAGCCCTCAGAATGGGAGAAAATATTTGCAAATGAATCAACAGACAAAGGATTTATCTCCAAAATATATAAACAACTCATGCAGCTCAATATTAAAAAAACAAACAACCCAATCCAAAAATGGGCAGAAGACCTAGATAGACATTTCTCCAAAGAAGACATACTGATGGCCAAGAAGCACATGAAAAGCTGCTCAGCGTCACTAATTATTAGAGAAATGCAAATCAAAACTACAATGAGGTATCCCCTCACACCCATTAGAATGGGCATCATCAGAAAATCTACAAACAACAAATGCTGGAGAGGTTGTGGAGAAAAGGGAACGCTCTTGCACTGTTGGTGGGAATGTAAATTGATACAGCCACTATGGAGAACAGTATGGAGGTTCCTTAAAAAACTAAAAATAGAATTACCATATCATCCAGCAATCCCACTATTGGGCATATACCCAGAGGAAACGATAATTCAAAAAAACACATGCACCCCTATGTTCATTGCAGCACTATTTACAATAGCCAGGTCATGGAAGCAACCTAAATGCCCATCGACCGACGAATGGATAAAGAAGATGTGGTACATATATACAATGGAATATTACTCAGCCATAAAAAGGAATGAAATTGAGTCATCTGTTGAGACGTGGATGGATCTAGAGACTGTCATACAGAGTGAAGTAAGTCAGAAAGAGAAAAACAAATATTGTATATTAACACATATATGTGGAACCTGGAAAAATGGTACAGATGAACTGGTTTGCAGGGTAGAAATTGAGACACAGATGTAGAGAACAAACGTATGGCCACCAAGGGGGGAAAGCGGGTGGGGTGCGGTGGTGGTGGTGTGATGAATTGGGCGATTGGGATTGGCATGTATACACTGATGTGTATAAAATTGGTGACTTATAACAACCTGCTGTATTAAAAAAAAAAAAAGAACTCATACAAATTGGTAAGACAATTTCCTTATATAAAATTAAGCAAAGGACTTGAGTAGACAGATGAGAAGAGAAATGCAACTAGTCAATAAAAATATGAAAAAATAACCAAATAAATAATCAAATTAGAACCGACATTATATCACTTCTTATCAGGTTGAGCATGAGAGGTTGCAGGCATTTTCACATACTGTTGTTAAAAAAATTGTACAATCTTAAGGGAAATTTGGCACTATGTAAATGTACCTATTAGTGATTTTAATTTTAGTGATTTATTATTATGAAATAATAGGACAAGTAAATTAAAATGAATGCTACAATGTTCGTTGAAGTTTTTTTATATTACAAATATAGTCCACAGATTATAAAATATTCAGTCAAGTAGTAGCCTTTCAAAATGATGATATAGATTTTATATCCTTTTTTTAATTAAAAAAACTTTTATTGAGATATACTTGACATACGGCATTATATTAGTTTCAGGTATACAACACAATGATTTGATATTTCTATATACTGTGAAATAATCTCCATAATAAGTCGAGTTAACATTCGTCATCACACATAGCTGCAATTCTTTTCTTGTGATGAGAACTTTTAAGATCTCTCTTACCAACTTTCAAATATAAAATACAGTATTATTGACTATAGTCACCATGTTGTACATTTCAACCCAAGAATTTATTTATTTATAACCGGAGGTTTGTGCCTTTTGGCCACCTTCACCCATTTTGTCCACCTGCACCCCTGAGGCTGGCAACCACCAATCTGTTCTCTGTATCTGAGTTCACTTTTTTTTTTTTAGATTCCACAAAAAAATGAGATTATATGGTATTTGTCTTTCTCTGTCTGACATTTCACATAGCATAATACCCTCAGGGTCCACCATGTGGTCTCAAATGGCAAGATTTCCTTATTTTTTATAGCTGAATATTATTCCATTATCTCTATATATCACGTTTTCTTTATCCATTCATCCATTGATGAATTCTTACATTGCTTCCATGTCTTGGCTATTGTGAATAGTGCTGCAATGAACATGGAGGTGCATACATCCTTTTGAGTTAGTATTTTTGTTTCCTTCAGATAAATACCCAAAAATGGGATTGCTGGATCATATGGTAGTTTTATTTTTAATTTTTGAGGAAGCTCCATAATGTTTTCCATAGTGGCTGCACCAGTTTACGTTCCCACCAACAGTGCACAAGAATTCCCTTTTCTCCACATTCTCACCAGCACTTATTTCTTGTCTTTTTGGTAATAGCTATTCTAACAGGTGATATTTCATTGTGGTTTTGATTTGCATTTCCCTGATGACTAGTGATGTTGAGCACCTTTTCATGTGCCTTTTGGCCATCTGTATGTCTTCTTTTGAAAAATGTCTATTCATATCCTCTGCCCATTTTTTATTTGGAATGTTGGGCATTTTTTCTTTTTTTTTTTTGGCTGCGTTGGGTCTTCGTTGCTGTGCGCGGGCTTTCTCTAGTTGCGGTGAGCATGGGCCACTCCTCATTGTGGTGCGCAGGATTCTCAGTTTGGTGGCTTCTCTTGTTGCAGAGCACAGGCTCCAGGCATGCGGGCTCAGTAGTTGTGGTTTGCAGGCTTCAGAGCGCAGGCTCAGTAGTTGTGGCTCACGGGCTTATTTGCTCCATGGCATGTGGGACCCTCCCGGACCAGAAGTCAAACCCGTGTCCCCTGCATTGGCAGGCGGATTCTTAACCACTGCACCACCAGGGAAGCCCCATTTTTGCTATTGAGTTGTATGAGTTCTTCATGCATTTTGAATATTAACCTCTTATCAGATATTAGATTTGCAAATATTTTCTCACATTTGGTAGGTTGCCTTTTCATTTTGTCACTTGTTTCTTCTGCTGTGCGGAAGCTTTCTTGTTCGATGTTGTCCCACTTGTTTATTTTTGCTTTTGTTATACTTGCTTTTGGTGTCAAATCCAAAAAATCATTGCCAAGACTGATGTCAAGGAATTTACCCCACCTATGTTTTCTTTTAGGAGTTTTGTAGTTTCAGATCTATGTTCAAATGTTTAATCCATTTTGAGGTAATTTTTGTTTATAGTATAAATAGTGCTCTCTTAACCACATTCATTACACCCACCACACAACTTGCAATAGATTTGGGAATAGCAATCCCTTTATGAGCAGGAACTGTAATTATGCTTCCACCATAAAACAAAAGCATCTCTAGCCCACTTTCTACCACAAGGAACACCAATTTCTCTTATCCCTGTGCTAGTAATTATTGAAACTGTTGGCTTATTTGTCCAACCAATGACCCTAGCTGTATGACTAATGACTAATATCACAGCTGGCCATCTATTAATTTATTTAATTGAAGGGGCAACCCTGGCCCTAATAAGCATTATCGCTACCACAGCCTTCATTACATTTGTTATTCTCATTCTACTCACGATCCTTGAATTTGCAGCAGCCCTTATTCAAGCTTACGTATACACCCTGCTAGTAAGCCTCTACTTACACAATGACACGTAATGACCCACCAAACCCATGCATTCCATATAGTAAATCCCAGCCCCTGACCTCTTACAGGAGCCCTCTCAGCCCCTCACAGAACATCTGGTCTAGTCATATGATTCCATTTAAACTCAACATTTTTATTATCCTTGGGCTTATTAACCAACATCCTAACAATGTATCAATGATGACAAGACATCATCCAAAAAAGCTTCATTACTTGTATTTATCACATTCTAACTTCCCCAACTAAACACACAGAAAAATCAAGTCCTTACAAATGTGGATTTGACACTACAGGATCAGCATGCCTACCCTTTTTCATAAAATTTTTCACAGTGTCCATTATGGTTCTCCTCTTTGACCTAGAAATGATCCTTCTGCCCCTACCCTGAGCGTCCCAAACAAACAATCTAATAACAATACTCATTATAGTGCTACTCCTAATTTCACTGCTAGCAATAAGTTTAGCCTACAAGTGGACTCAAAAGGGGTTAGAGTGGACCAAATATGGTAATTAGTTTAAATTAAAGCAAATTATTTTGGCTCATTAAATTATGATTAAATTCATGATTATCAAGTTCCTTTTGTCTATGTAAATATTATTCTAGCATTTACAGTTTCCCTTAGGGAGTATTAATATACCAATTCCACTTAATATCCTCCCTACTATTTCTGGAAGGAATAATATCATTATTCATTATGGCAACCCTAATAATCCTAAACATCCATTTCCCTCTAGCTAGCATAATACCCATCATCTTACCAGTTTTCACAGCCTGCAAAGCCGCACTAAGATTATCCCTGCTAGTAATAGTATCAAACAGCTATGATATTGATTATGTACAAGATCTCAGCCTTCTCCAATTTTAAAAATTATTATGCCACCTATTAATACCACTACCATGATTATTAAAAATATATAATTTGAATTAATACCACCACTTTCAGTTTACTAGTTTTATTAGCTTATTCCTTCTTGACCAATTTAATGACAACAACCTTAACTTTTCATTAATCTTCTCTGATTCTCTATCAGCACTTTTACTTTGACATGACTCATCACTAATACTCATAGCCAGCCAATTCCTCCTATCTAAAGAATCACTAGCTCAAATTAACTGCCCCTATATATCACTATATTATTTATGCTACAGATATTCCTAATTATAACTTTCACTGCCACAGGATTGATTTGATTCTATTCTTATTCGAAAAAACACTAGTCCCAGCATTAATTACTATCTCTCGCTGAGGAAACCAAACAGAACTACTCACTGCAGGAATTTACTTTTTATTTTATGCACTAGTATGATCTCTTCCACTTCTAGTTGCTCTAGTATATATCCAAAATATTATAGGTTCACTAAACTTTTTAATAATCCAGTACTGAGCCCAAACAATATCTAACTCTTGATCCAATATTTTCACCTGATTAGCATGCATGATAGCTTTTACAGTAAAAAATGCCCCTCTACAGATTACACCTCAGACAGAAAAAGGGGCATGTAGAATTCCCGCTGCCAGATCTGTAGTTCTTGCAGCTGTACTACTCAAACTTGGTGGCTATGGTATACTACAAATCACAATAATCCTAAACCCCTTAAACTACATAGTGGATCCATCCCTTATATTATCCTTATGAGGAATAATTATAACCAGCTTAATTTGTTTGCACCAAACAGACTTAACATCACTCATCAGATACTCCTCCGTTAACCACATGGCACTTGTCATTGCAGCTATCCTCATCCAAACACCTTCAAGTTTTGTAGAGGCTACCACCCTAATAATTGCCCATGGCCTCACACCATTTTTACTATTTTGATATTTGACATCTTTTCATGTGCTTGTGGACCATGTGTATGTCTCATCTGGAGAAGGGTCTATTCAAGTCCTTTGTCCATTTAAAAAATTGGCTTGTCTTTTTGTTGATGAGTTGTAAAAGTTCTTGATATATTCTGGATAACAGACATTTTACCAGACATATTAAAATGTGCAAATATTTTCTTCCATTCTGTGGGCTGTCTTTCCAATTTCTGGATTGTGTCTTTTGATGCACAAAAGTTTTTAATTTTGAGGAAGTCCAATTTATCTATTTTTTTCTTTCATTGCCTGTGCCTTGGTGTCAGATCTAAGAAACCATTGCTAAATCCAAGGTCATGAAGATTTATCCCCATGTTTTCTTCTAGAGTTTATACAGTCATTCCTCAGTATCCATGAAGGAATGGTTCCAGGACTGCCCTGTGGATACCAAAATTCGCAGATGGTCAAGTCCCCTATATAAAATAGCATAATATTTGCATATATCCTACACACTATTCCCATATACTTTAAATCATCTCAAGATTACTTATAATATCTAATACAATGTAAATGTTATATAAATAGTTGTAAATACGATGTAAATGCTATGTAAATAGTTACCAGCAAGGCAAATTCAAGTTTTTCATTTTGTAACCTTCTAGAAGTATTTTTTGGAATATTTTTGATCCACAATTGGTTGAATTTGTCGATGCAGAACCCACATACATGGAGGGCTGACTAAGCCTTTTGTCTATTTTGAGTTAATTTTTATATGTGGTATGAGGTAAGAGTCCCATTTCATCCCTCTGTACATAGATAGCCAGTTGCCTAGCACCATCTGTTGACAAGATCATTCTTTCCCCAATTTAATGTTTTCCGCCCTTGTCAAAAATCAGTTGACTATAGATGGATGTGTTTATTTCTGTTTTCCATTCAATTCCACTGATCTATATGTATATCTCTATGCCAGTATCACAATGTTTTTACTGTTGCTGTGTACTAAGATCTGAAATTGGGAAGAGTGAGCCTCCAACTTTGATTTTTGAGATTGTTTTGGCTCTTTGGGGTCCCTTGAAATTTCATATGAATGTTAGGATAAGCTTGTGTATTTCTTCCCAAAGGCCTTCAGGAATTTTCACAGGAATCACTTTGAATCTGTAGATCACATTATGTACTATTGCCATCTTAACAATATTAAGTCTTTCCATCACCATGGGATGTCTTCACATTATTTAGGTTTTCTTTCATTTCTTTCAGCCATGTTGTATGATTTTCAGTGTACAGTCTTGCACCTCGATTAAATCTATTCCTAAGTATTTTATTGGTGTTGACATTATTTAAAATGTAACTGTCTTCTTAAATTCCTTTTGAGAATATTCATTGCTAGTACCTACAAATAAACAGATTTTTGTGTATTGATATTTTGTCCTCTAACTTTGCTGATATTAGTTGACTAGCTCTAATAATTTTTCTGTTGATTCTTTGGAAACATATATGTAAGATGCTGTCATCTGTGTCTGTGAACAGACATGGTTTTACTTTCTCCTTTCATATGTGGATGCCTTTTATGTTTTTCCTCATTGCTCTGGGTAGAATTTCCAGTACAATATTGTAACAATGGTGAAAGCCAGCACCGTGGCCTTGTTCCTGAATTCAGAGATAAACCTTTCAGTCCTCAACATTGAGCATGATACTTCCTGTGTGTTTTGTCTAATGCTTTGTATCATATCGAACGAATGTCCCTTTCCTCCTACTTCTGTGTTTATATGATGAAATTGCACTGGCATTTGTTTAAAGCTTTTTCTGCAAGTTACATGATCACGCAATAATTGTCATGTATTACATTACATGGTTTTAATTTAATAATCTATTACATTGCTTGGTTTAATATATTAACAACCTGGAATTTCTGGTTTAGAGACACTTGCTTTTGGTGCATAATCTTTTCGATATGCTGTTGGTTTCATATTGCTATTATTTTGTGAAGGATTCTTACATCTATATTTAGAAGGAACGTTGATCTGTAGTTTTCTTTTTATAATGTCTTTGTATGATTTGATTAGATTGGGGTTGGTGTTAGTGGTTTAGAGCAGGGGTCCCCAACCCGCGGGCCATGGACTGCTACTGGTCTGCTGCCTGTAGGAACCGGCTGCACAGCAGGAGGTGAGCGGCGGGTAAGCAAGCCAGGCTTCATCTGCCTCTTGCCATTGCTCCCCAGTGCTTGCATTACCGCCTGAACTATCCCCCCCGCCCCCCTCCCCCTTCCCGTCCGTGGAAAAATTGTCTTCCACGAAACCGGTCCCTGGTGCCAGAAAGGTTGGGGACAGCTGGTTTAGCGGACTAAGGCTAGGGCTGGGCCTGGTATGGGAGCTGACCTGGGGCTGGGTTAAGGTTAGAGTTTATGATTATAGTATATGGTTTATAATTTATGGTTTATATTTTAGTTATGGTTACAGTTAATGGTTATGGTTGATGGCTTATGGATATGGTTTCTGGTTATGTGTATTGTTTCTGGTTATAAATTATGGTTTGTGGTTCTGATTTCGGTTGCTGGTTATAATTTATGGATTATGGTCTGGTTTCAATTTCTGGTTATGGTTAGGTTTATGGTTATGGTTTATGACTATAGCTATATGGTTATCTGATAATATGATTTTATGGCTTTTTGGTTAAGGTTAAGTTAGGGTTTATAGTACAGGCAAGGTTACAGGTATGAGCCAGGGGTTAGGTTTGGGGTTTGGGTTTGGGTGGAGGGCCCGGGTTAGGAGTTAGGGTTAGGGTTTTTCTTTGTAAATCTACCTAAAGCTTTGTCAATTTTGCTTATCTTTGCAAAAAAAGAGCTCTTAGTTTTATTGATCTTTTTATTGTCTTTTTAGTCTCTATTTCATTTATTTCTGCTCTGATCTTTGTTATTTCCTTCCTTCTACTAATTTTGGGCTTCATTTGTTCTTTTTCTAGTTTCTTGAGGTGTAAAGTTAGGTAGTTTATCTGAGTTCTTTTTCGTTTCTTGATGTAGGCATTTATCGCTGTGAAATTCTGTCTTACAACCTCTTTTGCCTTATCCCATAAGTTTTGGTATATTTTATTTCCATTTTCATTTGTCTCGAGATATTTTTTTGATTTCTTCTTTGACCTATTGGTTGTTCAGTAGCATGTTGTTTAAGCCCCACATATTTGTGAATTTTCTAGTTTTTTTCTTGTAGTTGATTTCTAGTTTCATACCATTGTTGTCTGAAAAGATGCTTGATATGATTCCAGTTTTCTTAAATTTATTAAGATTTGTTCTGTGGCCTAACATATGATCTACCCTGGAGAATGTTCCATGTGCACTTGAGAAGGAAGGGTATTCTGTTGCTTTTGGATGAAATATTCTGTATATGTCTGTTAAGTCTATCTTGTCTAATGTGTTGTTTAAGGCCAATGTTTTCTTATTGGTTTCTGTCTGGATGATCTATCCATTGATGAAAGTAGGGTGTTAAAGTCTTCTACTACTATTGTATTGCTTTCTGTTTCTCCCTTTATGTCTGTTTGCTATATATGTTAGGTGCTCCTGTGTTGGGTGTGTGAATATTTACAAATGTTATATTCTTTTATTAGATTAACTTCTTTATCATTATGTAATGACCTTCTTTGTCTTTTATTATACTCTTTGTCTTAAAGTCTATTTTTGCTGATAAAAGTATAGCTGCCCCAGCTTTCTTTTGGTTTCTATTTGCATAGAATATCCCTTTTCATCCTTTCACTTTCCGTCTGTGTGTGTCTTTATATTTAAAGTGAGTCTCTTACAGGCAGCACATTGCTGGGTCTTGTGTTTTTATCCATTCAGCCAGTCTATGTCTTTTGATTGGAGAATTTACCCCATGTACATTTAAGGTATTTATTGATAGGCATATACTTACTGCCACTGTGGTAATTGTTTTCTGGATGTTTTGTAATTCCTCTGTTCCTTTCTTCTTTTCTTGTTCTCTTTCTTTGTGATTTTATGATTTTCTGTACTGGTATGCTTAGATTCTTTTATCTTTGTCTTTTGTGTATTTACAATAGGTTTTTGCTTTGTGGTTACCACAAGACTTACATAAAACAACTTATATTTATAACAATCTATTTTAAATTGATAACAATTTAAGTTTGAATGTATTCTAAAGCTCTACACTTTTACCCCCCCACCACGTTTTATGTTTTTGATGTCATAATTTACATATTTTTATCTTGTGTTATTCTCAACAAAATATTGTAGTTATATTTATTTTTACTACTTTGTCTTTTAACATTCATACTAGCTTTATAAGTGATTAACCCACCATTTTTACAACATTATTCTGAATTTTACAGATATTTTTCTTTATACTCTTTAGCATCACTACGACCATTATTCTGAGATCTTTATCAGGTAAATCACTCATCTGTTTCATTAAGGTCTTTTTCTGAGGTTTTATCTTGTTCTTTTGTTTGGAATATATTCGTCTGTTTCTTCACTTTTCTTGACTCTCTGTATTGGTTAGATAAAACAGCCACCTCTCCCAGTATTGAAGGAGTAGTCTAGTGTAGGAGATGAAATATATCCTTCAACACTGCCTTGGTTGTCTCTCAATTCTTTGTGATTGTCCAAGCACCTACTTTATTTTTAGTGGTTCCCAGTAGTTGAGGGTGTGCCAAGACCTGTCAGTGTCCCAAAAGGAAGGAGCTCAGTCAGCACCTAGGTCCAGTCTGATTGGAAGCCAGAACTTCAAGCAACAAATTTTAAAGTATACAAGTATGCATCTTTCAGGGGAGGACTGGGAGATAGTCTTCTGGGATTTTCTGCTCCCTCTGAGCTGAGCCTTGAGGTGATAGCCAGTTAAGAACTGTTTCTTTCTTTGCTACCATCCTGTTGAACTCATGAATACAAGCTCTCCTGGCCACCAGAACCAGGCAATCAAGGGCCAGGCCCTGGGCAGCAGCCAGAAAAACCAGGGCACCAAATGTAAAAACCAGGGCACCAGACACATGTACAAGCTTCCCCTGGGAAACACTGGTGCTCAAGAGAGATAGTGCCTTCCTTCTGAGGTCTCTAGGGAGGATTACAGTGGGCCCTTAGATGTGTGTTCAGTTAGAAGCCTACCCCTCAAGCCACAGCTATGAAGATAAACTAATAGGCCTCTTTCACAGAAAGACTGAGCCCCTGGGTCTGTCGCCTCTCTGCTGTGCCCTGGGGGTGGTAGCCAGTTAAGAACTCTTTCTTCATTTGTTTCAGTCCCTAGGACCTGTGAATGTGAGCCCCACCGGCCACCAGAGACAGGTGAGCAAGAGGTGTCCGCTGGGTGATACAAGCTCCTTTTTGGGAGATCCTGGTGATCTGGGCCAAAATAGAAGGAGAGCACAAAGATATGGTACCTGCTGGCCTCTTGTTTTTGGAGAGTAATTCAGTAGGCCCCCTAGCTGTGTGTTAAATAGTAGATGCCTGCCCCTCAGGCCTACGCTTTAAGATAATCAAATAAGCCTCTTTCACAGAAAGTCAGGTTGTTTTCAGTTGGCCACCTCTGCCCTGGGCCCTGGGGCAGGTGAGTCTGCACACAGGGGCCATTTAAAAACTGCTTCTCAGTTTGCATAGCCTTCTGGGTCTGGTGGAAGCAAGCCCTCTTGACTTTCAAAGCTAGATGTTTTGGGGGCTAGTTTCTCAGGTGCAAGTCTTAAAAGTTGAGGCCTGATGTGGAGTTCAAACTCTTTGTTCCTTGGGGAGAAGCTTGTGTTTGTAAGTTCCCTCCTGATTGTGATTTGCTGTGCAGGGGTGGGTTTATGGCGAGATTGTGTCTCAGCCTCTCCTACCTGCTTCAATATGGGCTTTTTCCCATTCACCCGATGTGTAGGAGTCGCTCAGCTAGTTTTCGGGTTTTTTTCAGAGAAAATTATTCCATATGCAGCTGTAGATTTAGTGTGTTTGTGGGAGGAGGTGGCTTCGGGATACTCCTACGTCGCCATCTTGGACTAGAACGTATATACTTTTATATGGGAAAATACCTAAGATGCATTGTTAAGATATTTTTTTCAAGATACAAAACTATATTTGCAATAGGGTTCTGTTTTTGTAAGGGAAAAAAATACTTATTTGAGAAATTGTAGAAAAAAATCTGGCAGCCTGCTTATCCAAACAGTGGCTATCTTGGAGCCGGGGGGAGGGAGTGTGAGAAGGATGGGATGATGGTATACTATCAGTGAATTTTTATTCTCTTTACACTTCTATATTGTTTGAATTTTCAATAAATAAGTACTGAACACACATTCCTTTCCTGATTGAAAAGGAAACAATATATTTCCTTTTATTTTTTTCTTTTTAAAAAGGGACAGTTCATGATAAGCCTCTATGACACTCCACTTGCTCTTCTGTCCTTGTGAGATTCCCTTCCTCCCGTCATCCTCATCCACTTTACCTAACATCTGCTTGTCTTTTAAGACTTACCTTTGTTGACAAAAACTCAGTTAACAATCAAGTTAGGAAGAAAAAATAGAATTTTATTTGAGCCAAACTGGGAATTATAACCTGGGAGACAGACTCTCAGAAGGTCTGAGAACTGTTCCACTTGTTAGAAGTCGAAGGCACAGTCATATACGTTTTCGAGACAAAGGATTGTACATCAAAATCACACACTGACATTTTACATAAAGTTCACCAAAGATACATACATAATCCATGTAAGCGTGTACAAAGTGAGCAGTAAATCACCATGACCCCTTACAGAGTTGTGAAAGAATGCTAATCTTCTAAGAAGTTACTTTGCCGACATCAGAAGAAAGGATAAAAACATTGATCTTTGTGGCAGGCATTCCCACCTTTGAGGATGTCTGGCTAATGTATAACGCAGATGCACATTGTACATTAGGGAGGGCCCAATACAGGCAGGGAATATGTTATGCTTAAATTTTCTTGTCCTGCTTTAAAATATAAATTTTATTTTATCACTTTCAATTTTACCTCCACAAAGTTCCCCCCTTATTTTCAGGCTAAATTAGATGTATCTCTACTATGCTCTTATCATTCTGTTTAATTATTAAAATTCTTAACTTAAACACTAAATTATGGTCTCAAGGACAAGGATATCCTGATAGATTTCATATTTACAGTAAGCACAGGGCCTGGTACACGATAGAGTTTCGATAAATGTTTATTGAATGAATGAAGGAATAAGCGAATGAATGGACGGTTAAGTGATTAAAAGTAGGCCCTAACTTGAGTCTGATTTGTTGTGAACAACCTGTGTAAGAACAATCATTCGTATCAAAGAATGCAACCAGTACCCACATTAAAATTATCCTGTGTTTTTGAGACACTTAAGACTCTCAGTTACAGTTGGGTGCACTGGGAACCATTTCTGCCACTTAGTGGAATCTACAAGCTTGTCGCTAGGGATTCTTGGGACCCTCTCCTCAGCAGTTGTGACCCCTGGAGTGATCTGGCGTAGTACAGGTGGTGATAGGAAGGCTTCACTTCCAACCCCACAGCGGCCTCAGGAGAAATGTGCTTCTTGCAGTCCAGTTGGAACTCAGAATGTGAAGCAATACTTATGGGCGGTGGTGAGGTTTGTATTCCTTTATAATCACGGCAATATAGAAACTATCATAACCCTAAATGTCACTCATAACACTGTTTTCTTGGTATGGTAAAATATGTTATACATTTTTTAAACTGGCATATAAATTCATGAAATTTAACTTGTATGTGTATGTGTACATGTGTTTGTGTGAGTGTATGTAAATTAGGAACTACCTGTAGGATCAGTACGTAAATTTACTGTGTTTTGGCTTTAGAGGAAGAGATTTCTCTATTTTTAAAACTTTTTCTTTAGGTTAAGCTGCTTATTTTTATAATTTTAGGTTGGCATATTTTAATATAATATTACATTTCTTGTATCTTTTTAATAAATTTGGAGGCTGATTGCAAGGCAAATATTAGTATAATAATGGCCCAAAATACTTTAATTATGCTTGATATGTGATGTGATTACAAATACCAAGTATTTAGTAGTTTGTTAGTTTAGAAATTAAATCTCTTAGGTTTAGAAGATGGTCCAAATTGTCTTCCTTTTTCATGGGTCTATTAAGAATTTTGCCACTAGAGGGCTCTTAATACCATATTTTAGTTCATTTAAACGTGTAATAATAATAATATTTACAATAATGTCAGTATTGGCTAATACTGTCTTTCCAATTGATATATCTTAGAAAATTTTTCGAAAAGTCTAATTTAAGTGTAGCAAAATATGAGAAATGTTGCTTTTTAAAAATAATAATTATCTTCAGAAATATTTTGGTGATCTAAGGGGCATGCATGATATAATGGGCCTTTGAACTTTTTAAAGTTCAAGTTAAAAATAGTCTTTGTCGGGCTTCCCTGGTGGCGCAGTGGTTAAGAATCCGCCTGCCAATGCAGGGGACATGGGTTCAAGGCCTGGTCCGGGAAGATCCTACATGCTGCGGAGTAACTAAGCCCGTGCGCCACAACTACTGAGCCCGCGTGCCTAGAGCCCGTGCTCCGCAACAAGAGAAGCCACTGCAACGAGGAGCCTGCGCACCACAAGGAAAGTAGCCCCCACTCGCTGCAACTAGAGAAAGCCCCGCATGGCAACTAGAGAAAGCCCGCGTGCAGCAACTAAGACCCAACGCAGCCAAAAACAAATAAATAACAGATACCAGATTTAACATAAAATGAGTATATATGTATTATATATTTAATATAAATATGAGTATATATAATATATACAACATATATATGAAATATAAAATTTACTAAGTGCCTTTTATAAGGAATTTGACATGATTGTGGATAAGTGTAACAGTTACCGTACGTTCTGATATGTGCAATGAGAGATATTAGGCATGGGAGTTAAGAGATCAAAATGAATTAAAAAAAAAAAAAAAACCAGAATGAACAGACCGGAAGTCTTCTCTGATGAGGTAACCTTTGAGCTAAATCTTTTGATGGGCATGGAGGAGTTTAGATGGGAAGGAAAGGAAATTGTTCTGCTCAGAGGGAAGAGTGTGGAGGCATGAAATAAATGGCCTTAGAGATTCAGGGACTTCTTGGCATCATCATGGATAAATTAAAAATCTATGAGGATAACCCACGTGAAAAACCTAGCTTTAGCATTCATCAACCTTTAACTTCCTACAGACTTACTTCAGCCTGTTTCCCCGGTCATACCCTGGACCTTGTTCTTATTTCTTTACTCATTCAGCAAATATTTATTGAATGCCTACCTCTATATGCCAGGCACTATTCTGGCCCTCAGAGGGCAGTGGTAAAGGACAAATGAGATTCCTCCTCTTGCGATTTACTTGCAAGTCAGGAGAAACCAACAATAAATAAGAAAAAACTGGAAAATAACAGATACTAATAAATGCCATGCACAGAATTAATCAGGGTGGTAACTAGATTGGGTGTTTAGGGAGGGCTTGTATGATGAGTTATTATTTAAGCTGAAACCCAAATGACCAGAAGGAATCAGCTATGTAATTATTGGGTAAAAATATTCTGATCTGAGGGTAAAATTACTGCAAAGGTCATAAGACAGAAGTGAAGACCAGGAAGAAGGCCAGTGGACTGATGTACAGTGGGCAAAGAGGAGAGTGACATGTGATGATGTCAGAGAGAAAAGCAAAAGCGAGGTGAAGCAGGGCTTTGTAGGCCAGAAGAAGAAGTTAAGATTTTATTGTAAATGCAGTAGGAAGGCATTAGAGGGCTCTAAGTATGAGAATGGCATGATTTATCACCTTGAAAGGTTATTCTGGCCATTACGTAGATAAAAAATTGTGAGGGGCCAGAGTAGAAGCATGGTATTGAGTTCAGTAGTACTAGAAAGGCATGAGAAGTCATGGTGGCTTGGACAAAGGTGGTAGTAAGAGACATGGAAAGCTGGATATGTTTGGGAAATGTTTGGGAGGTAAAATAAACAAATCCTGCTGAGTTTTGATTTGGGGAACTAAGAAGATGGTAGCGCAGTTTACTGAGATGGACAAGTATGGGCTGAATTGGTTGAGAGTGACAGAAACCAGAGGATTTTGGTGGGGACATGGTAAGTTTGGAACACACAAATGGAAGTGTCAAGTAGGCAAACGTGAACCTGGAGTTCTGAGGAAAGTCAGATCCAGCCACCGTGTGCGTGTAGACTGTGTCTTTCCAGGGCTAAGCAGCACAGTGTATGTGGCCTGAAGAGCATCATTAGCATGGATTTGGGAACCACTGGCCTATAGATGGTGTTAAAGGAATGAATGAGGAATGAATTAGACTCAGGAATGAATGAGACTTCGGCCCACTCAGGGTAATCATTCTTATCTTTTATACAAAATGAAGCATGTGATGCTGAATTTTCAAAATTCATCTTCAATTCCTTATCAAGAGCCAATTCCAACAATTTATTCTGAAGCTGTAGTTAAATTATCTTTTGATGATGAAAATATTGGATTTCAGATCAATGAACTTCCTTTGTATAGATATCCTCTTGACGGACAGTAAAATTCAAGACATTCTATCAAATGTGTACAGTATTCAGTACTGACATTTTGCAGATGTCCAGTATCAAGATCACCTATTTCATTGATAATTATTGATATCAAGTCTCCCATGTTCTCTTCTAATATTTTCATGATTTTTGTGGCTTTTGATTGGTTTAGTTATGTTTTCACATTTAAATCTTTTATCCATCTGGAATTTATTTTAGTGTAAAATGGGGAGAATCTAAATTTATTTTATTTCAAATCTTAGCCAGCTGTCTCAAAACACTTACCGTATAAACCTAGCCTTTTTCTATTGATCTGAAATGCCATATGCTAAATTCCCAAGTGGATCCTGAGATCTATTTCTGGAATTTCTAGTCTGTTTCCATGATCTTATTCATGACCCAGGTTATGTTTTTATATCAAATTCAAATTACATATATATTAAAAGAATTTCCACACTACAATAACTGCACATTAATCAAGTTACAATGAAAAATTGCTTGTGTTCTGTGAAGTTCTTCCCTGTTATAAGCCAATTCCTATACCTGTTGAACCAAGGTGTCATTGAAAAGTTATACTTTAACTACCTTCTCTGCTTCATATTCTGTCAACATTTCCCGGCAAACAGTTTTAAGAAATGTTATTTTTTAAATAGATTTATTATAAATCTATAAATTTAGTGCAATTCAAATAAAAATTCCAGTTGGTAATTGTTGAGACTGGACAAAACACTATTAAAGTTTAGCTAGAAGAAAAAAAATACATGGAAAATTTTCTAAAACAATTATGATGAAAGAGGACTTTTCATTAGCAGATATAAACATGATATTAATATGAAGAAAGAAGTATTTTTTTTCAGTTTCATTGCCAACAAACACAAGGAGTTTTAGAATGTGTAAAACTATGAAGGCTTCTAGTATCAATAAATGTGGTTTGGAGTTTAATTATTGTGCAAGAGTATGTTCTAGATGCAATGACAGGAAAACATTCTAGGATAGTTATTAAGATTAAGGAACTTGGGCTTCCCTGGTGGTGCAGTGGTTGAGAATCTGCCTGCCAATGCAGGGGACACGGGTTCGAGCCCTGGTCTGGGAAGATCCCACATGCCGCGGAGCAACTAGGCCCGTGAGCCACAATTGCTGAGCCTGTGCTCCGCAAAAAGAGAGGCCGCGATAGTGAGAGGCCTGCGCACCGCGATGAAGAGTGGCCCCCACTTGCCCCAACTAGAGAAAGCCTTCGCACAGAAACGAAGACCCAACACAGCCATAAATAAATAAAAAAAAAAAAAAAAAAAAAAAAAGATTAAGGAACTTGCACCAGAATGTAAATTGACCCATTGCTTCCTTCCTCCAGAAGTCTAACTTCAAAAAGAGTCAATTGAACTAAAGAGTGACATAGAATTATAAAAATTATGAATTATATAAAGTCAATGTGTTGACTTAAATACAAGATTATTCTCTTATGTGATAATACGGACACTGATAAATTCCTGTTGTTGCATACTGAAGTACTGTGGTTATTAAGGGGAACATTCTGTTGAGAAAGTCTAAATTCTTGGTCTCCCTGCAAGGTAGAAAACCAGTTTGATCTACATGCTGAAGAATTCTCAACTTTTTGAAGATGTGAATTGGAAAGGCTGACTCACTTGTTGGTTTGATATCTTTGATATTATTGTTGGAGAAAATCCTTCCTGTAAGAAAGAAATGCAACTGGCTTTTTAATGGTAGATAATATCAAAGGCTACCTAGATGTTCCATGGGCACCTCAAATCCAACATATCCACAATTAAATTCACTACTTTTTTTCCCCCAAACCTATTCTTCCTTTTCTTTTCTTGGTAATTGTTACCACCATCCATCTTATTACCTAAGCCAAGCATCTGTAAATCAGTCTTTGCCTGTCCCTTGCCTTACTTCTATATCCAGTTGCCATCCAAGTTATGTTGATTTACTTCCTTATCATCTCTCACATATGCTCCTTCTAATGGTCCTGATTGCTTCTATCTTGAGTTAGGCCCTGATCCTCTTACCTTGGACTTCTTACTCTTTACAAAGCAATACATTCGTCAGCTGGGCACCAGAATACTCTTTCCAAATGCAAATTTCTTCATGTTACTTTCCTAGTAAAAATCTTTTTGGGGCTTTTACCCACAGAGGAAATTTTAGTCTTTAGAGTGGCATCCAAAGCTCTCCACAGGCTGGCCTGCCTCTCTCCAGCTTCAAATCTTTACACCCTCCTAGCCTGTCTCATTCCAACCATGCCTGACTACTCAGGGGTGCTTGTAACCCTCTGTTTCGCTTCATACTTTTCTGCCTTCACTCATACTTAAAATTCCCTCCCACCATTTTGGGGAAGACCTAATTATCTTTCAAGATTTAGTTCAAACTTTACCACCTTTGGGTAGCATTTCCTATTTTCACCACCCACAGACTATTTTTCCCACAGAATTAACTGTTCTTCCTCTCTATTCTATCGTGGACCCCTTACTACACTACAGCACCCACAAATGGTATTACGCCTATTTGTTTACCTGCTTCCCTAATAGACTGGCAGCTCCTTAAGTCAGGGACCTTGTCTTTTCTTTCCTTTTACTTCTAGCATCTAGGGATGCCTGTACAATTTAGGCACTCAATAAAAATTCTTTGAATGAATGAGTTAATAAGTGAGAAATGTCAGAGGCCTGATGGAAAGAGTTGGCAGAGAATGCATAGTGTTAAAACTGGTCAAGAGGAAGATACAGGGCAATATCGTGATGAGAGTAGGGAAAAGATAATTTACTAAGGGGGACTTGGCTTTGTACGGTGGATGAGGGTGAGAGGCATGGTGGGATGAACTGGCATTAAGCTTCTGACTAAAATTGTGGTATAAGGTTCTTTTATTGCTGTAGAAAAGTACAGGTGGTATTTGAGATCAAATGAAGTTTGCTGGATGTGATCCAGTTTGCAAATATTAGCACACACATACCAAATTTTCATAATACTGCATGTATCTAGTACTTTACAGCGTACAAAATTCTTTACTTTTATTATTTTATTTGACCCTTAGACCAGTTACCTCCCTAAGCTTCAGTTCCCTTTTTTGTAAAATGAAAATAATAGCTATCTCTTAGGATTGTTTACAAGAGGTATCATATGTCTGGCATACAGTTACATACCAAATGGGTTGTTAGATCAGGCATTTGAGGCCCATAATGGTTAAATGACTTGCTCAAGGTCACAAAGGTAAGTTAGTGGCAGATTTAAATATAAATTCCTATGTCCTCTTTTTTTTTTTTTAATTTTTTTTTTTATAGCTACTTTATTTATTTATTTATTATTTATTTTTGGCTGTGTTGGGTCTTCGGTTCGTGCAAGGGCTTTCACTAGTTGCGGCAAGCGGGGGCCACTCTTCATCGCAGTGCGCGGGCCTTTCACTATCGCGGCCCCTCCCGTTGCGGGGCACAGGCTCCAGACGCGCAGGCTCAGTAGTTGTGGCTCACGGGCCCAGCTGCTCCGTGGCATGTGGGATCTTCCCAGACCAGGGCTCGAACCCGTGTCCCCTGCATTAACAGGCAGATTCTCAACCACTGCGCCACCAGGGAAGCCCCCATGTCCTCTTTTTGTAGTATTCTTTTTACTACACCAGGATGTAATGATATCTTCTACATTACTTGGTACATAGCATCTTTAATTCCCCTCAGAGGCTTACCCAAAAGCAGGCTTTGGAATTAGTCTATCAGAGAGTTTATTGCCAAAATCAAGCAAAATCTAAAACTTGGCTAAAACCAAAATGCAAATACAAATATTTTTATAGCTTGCACTGCTTCCTAGTCTCTCTATTTTACACTTAGGGGTTTTCAGCAAAGAATCTGAGCAGGCTAACTCCTGCCCTTGTGAGGTTATGTGGAGATGTGCTCTCATTTAAATTAATTTTGTAAATATTGTTTTTGAATCCAGTTTTAGGCCAGAGCAAGTGTCCATCTGAGGCCCTGGAATTAAGGTAGCAGAAATCTAGTGGGAACTGGAACAGGAGGAGAGTGAATCTGGGCTGCAGCAGACACTGACGATCACACCCATCTGTCCTTGTGTTCTCTGTAGAGTTCTGTCCAGGAAGAACCTGAAGCCACAAAATATGAACTGGAGATGAAATTATTAAGTGAAACAGTTTCAGCAGGTATTCCTCTAAATTACATTTTTAGAATTTAATTTTATTGGGATTTTTCTGCTTACAAAAGAAATGCAGGGACATTGTTAAAAAAAACAAAAACTCAGATGTTGCAGAAGTATAAAGTGAAAATTCTTCCTCATCCCTCTTCTGATATAACCAATGTTAACAACTTTTTAAAATTTGTGCAATCTCTCTCTCTCTGTCTCTGTTTCTCTCTCTTTTGGTTTTAAATAAAACCATGGGATCGTATCATACAGATGTTTTTGTTGAAAATTACTTTTTTTCACCTAACAATATTTGTCATTGTACATACATACATAGAACACAATATATATTCTGCTTAAATGAATAATATTCAACAAGATTCTAAGTCAGAGCACATTGGTAACCTTACTTTTTAAAGTATCTGTATAATGTCATCCAATAATGGGACATTATTTAAATCCTTATTAGTAGACATTAAGGTTATTTCTAATTTTTTTTTTATTATTACAAGCAGTGTTGCATTGAACATTCTCAAGCACACGTACATGATCAGAAATTTTTCAACACTTCTGTATTCAGTCTTATCCTGGCAAATAGCAACTGGATATAGTTTTAAAATGTCAAAATGATAGTGATATCTAATTTGAAAATCTTTTAGTTTGAGTTATATACTTGTTTTCCACTAACTTTAGCATTATGCTTCTTTCCCAGTAACTTCTAAGGAATATACTTTTTATATATTTCTTAGCATATTTTTTTATAACAGCCTTCTTGTCTACTTCACTTTTTCCAGTACACTTTTGTGTCAGCAGTCAACTAGGTTTATATCTTTATAATTTTTCTATAATCCTTAGGAGATAATTTTCCTGTTAGAAATATTATATATTCAATTCATGAAACTCTGTCAATAATACCAAGGTTTCTACATGGTGATCCCCAAATAATATATATCATAAATAGTCTAAATTGGGACACAGTATTCTTTCTGACTTTCTTTTCAGGTAAATGGACTATTAATTAGATACATTTGAAAATTACTTAAGGTCTACATTTTATTGAATGTATACAAGGAAAAGGAGGCAATTGCTTAACTGGAATTTTCTCTGGATATTTCCACTTATTTTCAGTGCCTAATCTCTGTGGGTTAAATTCAGTGCCATCTCAGTGTGCTTCCTTTTATGGGAGAGGAAAATTGTAATGATAAATAATAAGACTAACAGTTCCTGAATTTTTACTATGGGTCTGGCACCAGTTCTAAACTCCTTTCTTGTATTAAATCACAGCTCCCCCAAATTGTAGAAGATAGTTACTACTATTATATGCATTTGTTGAGGAAGGAACTGAGACTAGAGATGTTAATTAGCATATCTTGTATAAGGTCACACAGCTAGTCAAGGGTGGAACCTGTAAGGGTCTGATTTCCTCTTCTTATCTATTACACTCTATTGAAAGAATTTTGGTGAAAGGTGGGAATGATGGTATGTGACATCAGATATCCCCTGATTGTGCACTGAGATTTATGGGATCATAGAATTTCCCCATAAAATGTCTGAACACAAAGATTATCCAGTCCAGTTTCTTCACTTTCAAACCTCCATCCCTGTTTTTCTATAAGCTGGGCCTATTTTTGTTGAAAAAAAAAAATTAGCTTTCATTTCATATATGGGCCAAAATTTATTTTTTTAACATTTTACTTTCTTCTTTCAGATTTTTAACTCCATAATGTCCAATTTAAAAAATTAATTTGTCAGTTATTAAATTTTGTGTTAAACCACTTTTGATCTTTTATGATGAAGGGTTAGCAGGATATGCCACCCCAAAATCTGCCACTTTGGCATAAGAATTATCTTGAGCTGAAAACAAAAAGTTGAAGAAAAGGTCCTTACCCTCCTCCTATTTGCCTAAAAGCAGGGCATAAACTTTCAAAAGTGTTTTTCCTCCCCTCTCTACCAGGAGGGACAAAGGTTAATTCCCAGAGACAAGTTTAGACCCTATCAGCCTGGAGAGGGTGCCAGAGGAATTTACATAACAGGCTTTATCTCTGCCCTTGGAAGCCTAAAACTGCTTTCCTTTGTCCTGTTATTTCTCCACAAATTTATTATTCTTTGTAGAAGATGCTATATAAGCCAGAGTTCTAAACCACCTCTTTGAGTTACTAATTTTTCCCAGGGTATCTCCCATGTATACATGAGGTGTACAAGTTAATAAACTTCTGTTCATTTTTCTCTTGTTAATCTGTCTTTTATTACAGGAGTCTCCGCTAAGAACTCAGAAGGGTAGTGGGAAAATTATTTTTCCTCCCATACAATAAACCATATTTTTAAAGTTTTTATGTTAGTAGTAACACATCCTTATCGTATACAAATTCCTAAAACGTTAGTATATAAAATATAAATGGGGCCCTCCCCTGCACCCTAACATTATGCATGCCTATTCCCACTTTCAAGCTTAGCTTTGTGAATAGTTTTGAATTAACCACATTTTGAAAATGTTTAGCAGCTAAATAAAAACTTCATTTACCAGTATTAGAATATTTTCGTTTTCCCACTAAGAAAATACAGAAATGTTATGATCTATTTAGAAACTCAACTAATCTGATGAATTTCAGCGCAGTTGTTGCTGTTAGAGAATGCCCCTGAAAAGCCATATTTCTCTGAAGAAAATGAGGTTGACTTATGCCAATTCACAGCTCTGGGTGGAGTGCACCACTTGGATATTTTGGAGCTTCCTCCACAGTGTAAACCAAGGAAGGGCTGGATGATTGTGGAAGTAGGTTAATTCTTGAATCAAAATTTATGAATAAAATAATTTCTCATGCTTTTACTTCATCTCAAACGATCTAAACATCTAATGAATTTAACCCTATTAAGCAAGCACAAAGGAAACAATGTAATTTTCAACTGTCTTGAATGTATAAATTTGAATCAGATACTAAAGGAAAGGAATCTGAAATAATATGGATTTTAAAACTAGAATTCATACATGTTTACTTAATTGTAAACCTATAGCACTATGATTATATTGTGCCAATTTGGCCTTAATAATGACAGTCTATTTCAGAGGCTGGCAAGCTTTTTCTGTAAAGGACCAGATGGTAAATATTTTCAGCTTTGTGGGCCATACCAGCTCTGTTGCAACTCCTCAACTCTGCCACTGTCACAGTAAAACAGTCATATGTAAATGAACGGGCATCGCTGTGTCCCAGTTAAACTTTATTTACAAAGACTGGTGGTGGGCTGGATTTCTCGTGGACCATAGTTGGTGGACTCTGGTCTAAATCAGTGGTTCCCAGCATGTGGTCCCTTGACCAGAAGCATCAGCATCATTTGGCAGCATCTGGGAATTTGTTAGAAATGCAAATTCATGGGCCCCACCTCAGTCCTACTGAATCAAAAACTCTGGAGGTGAGACTCAGCAGTCTGTGTTTTAGCAAAACACACTCCAAACTTTGAGAGCCACTGGTCTGGATCTTTGATATACAAAGTGTGGTCTATGAACCTGAAGCATTAGCGTCACCTGGGAACTTGTTAGAAATGCATAATTTGGGGTTTCACTTCCGATCTACTTCATCTGCATTTTAACAGGACCCTAAGGTGATTCATACGCACATTAAAGTTTGAGAAGCACTGATCCAGGCAATGCCAATGCTGCTGATGTACAGATAGCCCACAATGAGTAGTAAGGATACTGATGGTAGCAGTTGTTCATCATTTTTCAAGGAGTTTCTCACTTCTGTTTCAATAAGCAGTAACACTTGCACTAGCATTGGCTTGGTTTAACTTTTGGTGGCCTACGTCCCAGATACACCCAGTTATGTTGTCATGGCCCCTTCCTCCTTCCTTCCTTTCTCTCCTGCCCTTCTTTTCTTTCTCCCTCCTCCCTCCCAAACCCCTCCCATCCCCATCTCTCTGCTCTAACACATCATGTACATAGATTGTCAGGCACTTCTCACCCACAATCCTATCCATTAAGGATCTTCATGCATTCTTGAATTAGAGCAGTATTTCTCAATTTTTATTTTTTTTCCATTATCACCCCTCTAAGGAGTGCTTTGTAGACATTTTTTTCCTAACTGCCCCCCCTGCCAAAATATTAATACCACAGATATACTGTGTATCTGCTTATGCGCTATATGTATGTCTGTATTTTATACCTAAAAGAGTACAATTGTTTCATGATCCCCCTAAGCTAATTTTTACCCTCTTAGGGATGATATTGCTGTTCCTTTCCCCTTCTCCCCACAAATGAGAATGCAGTTATTAGGGTGAACCTGGGGAGATTATCTGGTCTGTAGCCACTCTGAAGAATCTACTTGAATCAACCTTCCCTACCTCAGGGATAATTGAAGGACAGGGAGGAGTCCAAGAAAGACACCCTTTGGTGGAGGTAGGCCTTCAAAACTCTTTATCCATAGGAAGGTCCCAGCCTGAACTGGGAATTTCAAGGATTCATCCAAAGAGTTGTTGTTCTTGAATTTTGGCAGGATATCCTGATACCACCACTCCAGGCTCCCAGTCTGAGCCCAAAGTATCCTCCTTCACACCTGTTTTTCTCTCCTGCAACAAAGAGGCCTTCCTCCTTTTTACCAAGTCCCTTTTTAATAATCTCACACGTGCCCTAGAAATTTTCCCCATCCAATTTTTTCCTCTATTTTGTAACATTTTTAATCTCCCCCCCCCCTTTCCTAGATCCTTCTCTGCTAAATTCTGATAATGGACAAATCTCCTTTATCCCACAGACATCTGCCCTTGGCTTAATTTACTTTCTCCCCACTCTTCCGCCAGAGCTTTTTTGAGAAATAATTGAAATATAACATTGTGTAGGTTTAAGGTATGCAATATGATGATTTTTAATTAATTTCATTCATTCGTTTCTACACTTCTCAAAAGGTTGCTTATACTTCTTTCTGTCTTCCCACACACACCCTAACCAAGGTATTGGAACATGGGATTTGGAGTCCTATAGATCTATTTTTGACTTCTGGCACCTTCTTGAAGTCATTTTGTAATCTTTGGCACATTAATTGATTTCTGTAAGTCCCAGTTATCTTCTCTGTTAAATATATGCCTTGTAGAGTTACTTGGAGGGATAAAATGAATAGTTAAGTCCCAGCCAGCATAGAACCTGGCCCATAGGAGGGTTCTGAATTACATTCAAATGTAGTGATTTTTTTTCCCTCAAATCATTATCTTTAATTTTATTGTGACATTTTGTTAGTCAATCTATAGTTAACTGTGACCAAACTGCAGTGCTTATTTAAAATAACTGTATAGCTTATTCAGCAATATTTACATCTTTAACTGTTACCAGTCAGCTTCTAACTTGGTATTATTTTGGTCATTTTTAAAAGATACTCAAAGAAGGATTACAGAAATATACATATCCTCCAGAAACTGCAGAAGACTTTGAAACAGAAAACGCTTTCCCACCCATAGAGGTCATGCTTGAGGTTCATGAGAACGTAATCTTTTTTGAGAATCCTGTGGTTGCAAGGTGGGATGCTGAAGGTACGGCAATGCCTTAACCAGCTTTGATAATTATGTAATGAAGAGAGATACAATAATATAAATTCTTAAATCAAATTAGGAAATGCAGCGTGTAAAGTGAGTTTCTAATCTTACATATTTCTCTGCCAATTCTAGGGTCTTTGTTTTGTTTGCTCTTAATGGAAAAGAATAAGGATTGGAGTTTTTTATAACTATTAGCTGCTGAAGTGTTTATATCTGCCATATTCTCTGAGAAATTTCTTTATGTTTATACAATTACGTTTTAAAAAAGAAGGAAATGAACAAAAATATCAAGATAGTATAGCAAATCAAAAACAAACAAATGAAAAGCCTATTCTCTCTTGAAATGGCCAAATAATTCACACTGGGGTGATTAAAATTTGAGTATTTTAATGTTAATGATTTATAAGTTGCAAAGCTTATTACAGCCAGGTACTGAGGATGTGGAGTGGGTAAATGGGAAACCTGAGAAAGAGGAAAACTAGCCACTGTATGCCTCTTTATAACTTTTGACTGTTGAATCATGGGAAATTATTGCTTATTCAAAATGTTAAATAAATATCAATAAAATCAGAAGTACTAACAGAAATACAAGCTAATAATTCACCAGTCATTAACAGATACCTTATTTGGGGTTGGCTGGCTAAACTTTGAAAGGTCTCGGTCTTGTGAATTAATGTATGCACATTTTGGGGCTCTTAGATGAAAGCCGAATAGCTTTGTTTTTAGTGTAGGTGAATTATTCTACATCCATCTATTTATTTGTGAAAGGGTTTACATACTAGATGATAAGTTTATAACAGATGAGATCACTAAAGCACAGAGCTATTACTTTATTTAGTTAATGGGGGCAGAGAATTTAGAGAATATTTTGTACTTTAAACTTTTTCATGGCTGCTACAATACTCCATATTTTTGCTTGTATAGACATAGCCACAAGATATTATTTATTCTAGAAATAATTTATATATTAAAAACAGTATATTTTTATCAATACATTAAACCATAAAGTATATCAAAATGAACATTAGGTAATTTTTTCCTTTCATGTTGCTTTTAGAGGTTTCACTTTTCCTTTCCTTTAATGGTAATCTTCCTAAATATTTATCACATTAAAATTTATTCATACTCAATTAGTATTAGACGAGGTAAATTATCCCACATGACTCAGGGAAATACAATATGTAAAAATTGACTCTAACTACAGTAATTGTACGACAGTAATCTACAACTCCAGTAATTTTTAAACCATGGGGAAACTTTTTTGCCAGGAAATACTAGAAAGTTGAAGAATTTATTTATAGGAAATACTTAATTTTTACGTTTACATATTAGTTTTGTTAATGTAAAAACAAAAAGAGGAATTATAAAGAACTTAGTTTTCCAATATAATTGTATTTATTATATTGAATTTAAGACTGAAAAATAGTCAGTGAAACCCTCCATGTGAGAAGAGGAGAAAGCCAAGTGGGAATGAAGAGGGCGTTCTAGAAAGATAATGATTCATTCATTTGTTCCATAAATATGCTAAACAATAAGAAAGATAGAGATAAATGAGACATAGTTCCTTCTTCCAGGAGTTTTCAAAGTTGTAGGAGAGGCAGAGAGGGAAAAAAATCATAATACAATGTAGTAAGGTGCTATGTAATAGACAAAAGTGCTACGGAGCAGAACAGTGGCTGGGTCCCATCTAGAGAGTTACGGAAGTCTTCTCCTAGGGTGGAATATTGAACAGGTCCTTAAGAGACTAAGAGAACATTCACATGTAAGTCTTGTGTGGACATATGTCTTTATTCCTCTTGGGTATATTCCTAGGAATGGAATTGCTGGGTTGAATGGTAAGTTGATGCTTAACTATTTAAGAAACTGCCAAATTGTTTTTCAAAGTAGCTTTACCAGCAAGATACGAGGTTTCCCATTTCTCCACATCCTTGCCAACATTTGTTATTATCTGTTTTTTTGATTATAGCCACTCTAGTGGGTGTGAAATGGTAGTTTGTGGTTTTAATTTGTATTTCCCTAATGACTGGTAATGTTGAGCATCTTTTTTAATGTATTTACTATACTTTTGTGTATCTTCTTTGATGAAATGTTTATTCAAATCTTTTGCCCATTTTTAAGTTGGGTTGTGTTTTATTATTGAGTTGTAAGAGACACAGAATACCACCTATTATATGATTGTATTTAATGAAAAGTCCAGAAAAGGCAAATCTTTAGAGACAGGAAGTATATTAATAGTTGCTTGGGGCTGGTGATGGGAATGGGAATTAACTATAAACGGACATAAGAGATCTTATTTGGAGGATAATAATGTTCTAAAACTGAATAAAACTGGATGGTGATGATGGTCGCACAGCTTGATAAATTTACTAAAACTAATTGCATACTCAAGACAGGTGAATTTAAAGTTGTTTAAAAAGAAAGATGAAGAGAGTTTCTCTAAGAGATAAAGGAATAGTCCTCTAGGAAGAAAGAACGACATGTGCAGAGGCTCAGAGGTATATGATGTTGTTGCAGAAGAAGAAGAAGTGTGGCTGGAAAGAGGTCTGAGAAGTGGCAAAGGAGGAAGCCGGAAATCAGAATCAGAGCTTCATTCTAAAGGTCTCACAACTGTGCTGAGGAGTTTGGACTTGATCCTGTATAGACAGGAAGAAACTCCCAGCAAAGCTGGCTTTTTGTGGAGATTCTATTCTAAATGTGAAAAATCAATTTATACATATTGCAGTTATTGGAGTGGTTTCGTTCTTATTTTTGCAGAGGAAAAAATGGAACTAATGTCACATTCTTCCTAATTATAAAGGTAAACACTGGAAAACTGATGGCATCAGCAATGTATCTTACAAATCGGAAGACAGACTTATAACATTCAGCCTGGAAACTTTGGGCCCTGTTACCTTGATTCAAGATGCTCATGTTAATATGCCATACCAGTCATGGGAGCTAAGACCACTTGATGTGAATAAAGTACTTCTGACTGTGACTACAGTATTTACTGAGATTCAAATACAAATTAAGGTAAACTGCTGTTATAGCAAGTCATGTCAAAGAGCTAAATCTCTCTGATGACTGTGTGTCAAAGCAATCAATCAATCACTGCTGATTTACATATTGAAATATGTCTTTTATAAGTCTATTTACAATATACCTTGAACTATAATTTCTAAATGAAATATAAATTGAATAGATGATAGGAAATAACATGTAATAAGTAAAGTACAAATTTGTACCCTAAAGTTACTAGGACTAGAACAGTTGGTGAAGCTATAAGCCTGGTTGCAGTATGGCTTTCAGAGTTTTTGATCCACTCTAAAGAGGCTTCCTGATCTTATCACCTAGCCATTTGAAATCCCATTTGAGTGCCTCCATTGCTCACCACTCAGAAATTACACAGTCTGAAATTTAGAGACACAAAAAGTAGATTTAGTGGTTGCCTGAGGCTGAGGGTGGGAATGAGGATTAACTGTAAATGGACATAAGGGATTTTACTGGAGGGATGAAAATGCTGTAAAACTCATTTATGGTGATAGTTGCACCACTCAGTAAAGTTACCAAAAAAAATCACTGGACTGTGCACTTGGGTGAATTTTATGATATGTAAGATATACCTCATGAAAGTTGTTTTAAAAAAAGAGAGAGGAAAAAAAAAAAAGAGATAACCTGAAATTCCTTATGACTGTGGCAGGAAGGCTAGAACATCATCAGATTTGGCTTTTAAAGTCAGATGAGAGATGTGAACTCTGTACACCTTCAAATTGCCACTTTGCAGACTTTTTTTAAATTTTTTAAAATAAATTTATTTATTTATGTATTTATTTATTTACTGTGGCTGTGCTGGGTCTTCATTGCGACACACAGTCTCAGTAATTGTGGCGCACAGGCTCTCTAGTTGCAGCACGTGGGCTCTAGAGCCTAAGGGCTCAGTAGTTGCGGCATGTGGGATCTTAGTTCCCTGACCAGGGATTGAACCCGGGACCCCTGCATTGGGAGCATGAAGTCTTAACCACTGGACCACCAGGGAAGTCCCGCCACTTTGCAAACTTTAAAACTGGATAATAATTTTGCATTATTATGTTAAAATTTTATTATATATGTGTAAAAAAATTATGATCCTTAAACGTTGCAACAAGATTGCTGTCAAATAGCTATTATATATCAATATGAACACATGCATTATTCTTAGATCATAATTTATAAAGTAGGAGACCTGAGAGATCCTGCAGTTCAGTCCCTGGATTGCTCAGATGAGCCCAAGAAGAGTTGATAAACTCCTTAAGGTAACGTGGAGACTTTGTGGTGGAGCTTTTGGATCAGGCCTAAAACATATCAGTCCTGCGTTCTTTTTAATATAGGATTTTTAAAAAATAGTATAAAGAACCTAACAGCTGGACCTAGAATGATAATGAGGTAATAGTTTCTTTAACTTACTTGTATAAATGCTTCTTTTTTCTTCTTGAAACTAGGAAAACCTCTGCATGTTAGCGTCAATCAAACTAAATGACAAAAAGCATTCCTCTATTTTGGAAGAAAAGTGGATGACTCCTGTTTCTTTCATTATTGCTTTGAAAGAAGCTGGACTGAATATCTTCCCTACTGGACACTCTCACTTTTATGTTGTCATAAACTATAAGGTAAGAATGAATCTTTCCAAATTTAAGGTGCTGGACATTTAGAATGTTAGCAAGTATTAAATTTTATATAAATCTTAAGGTACACCAATGGTTTTCTATATTCACTTATATAAGATTATAGTTAGAAAGGAAGGAATAAATAGCATGACCAGAAATCCAGGGTTCTCTCAAATTTAATAATCTGTTGTATGATCTTCATAATGACACATGGAGCATACCACAGCTGGTCAGTTTAGTGCAAAGGTAGTCTGAGCAACTTCCCATTTCGTATGCTTTCTTTCTCCTTCCAGACTTGATACATGTAAGATTTCTAAAAAGAGTAAATGACTCAGCAGTTTCCCAAATATGATAAGTCAGGCAAAATTAGACATACAAGGACCACCAAACCCACTTCCTTCTATTTCTCGACAGAGCCTCCCTGTCTGCGTACAGCTTCATATGACTCATAAGTTTAGTTAAATGAGATCCTTCCATGTTAAACTGTGAGCTCCTTGAGGGGGGTGGGGGGTGGCCGTTTCTTAATCAACTTTGATTCTTCTAGCACCAAGCCTATTCCTAGAATACAGTAGATGTTCAGCAAATATTTATGATGCATGAATGAAGACAAAGTGGCTTCTAATCATGAAAGGTGTTTTGGGCAGAAGAGTTCTATACTCAAGAACAAGTTTATAATATACCAGAAAATGGCAATATAGGTAGACACTTACAACATTTGAAAATAATCCTGTCAATAAGAGTGTATACATATATGCGTAGGGAAAAAAAAACCAACCTTAGTTTTTTAGTAACTGAAATTGCCAGTTACTCTACAAATGCTGAATGTCATATACTAGTCATCTTTTCAGAATATTATACTCAAGACTTTTTTTTTTTCTGAACACCTATATTCTAGACATTGTTTTAGATGCTTAGGAAACAGTGAATAAAACACAGGTCCCTGCCCTTGTGGAGCTTACATTCTAGTAGAGGGAGGCAAAAATAAACAACAAACATAATAAACAAAATTATCTTATATGTCAAAAGGTGCTAAGTGGTATGGAAAAAGGAAAGGTACAATACCAAATAGGGTGTAGGGGGAGAGGGGTTCAATAAGGAGACAAGATTTGATCAACACTTCAAGGTGGGGAATTTAGCCAACTTGATATCTCTGGAAGGATATCAGCTTCCAGGTGGAGAGAAGACCTGGGGAGAGAGCCCAGAGGGCGTGGCCTGATGTGTTTGAGGATGGGAGGAACAGCAAGGAGGCCGGGATGCCGAGAGAGCAAAGGGAGAAGAACAGGGGATAAGGTCAGAGAGATAATGGGGTGTACGGGGGATGTCAGACCACAGAGGCCCTTGTGGAGCATTGTTGTTAGGACTTTGGATTCTACTCTGAAAAGGGAAGCCATTGCCCCGTTTTGAGAAAGAAGTCATGTAATCTTACATTTTATTTTATTTTTTTAATATTTGAATTTTATTTTATTTTTTAATAGTTTTTTAAAATTTTTATTGGATTATAGTCAATTTACAATGTTGTGTTAGTTTCTGCTCTACAGCAAAGTGAGTCAGTTATACATATATACATATATTCACTCTTTTTTAGATTCTTTTCCCATATAGGCCATTACAGAGTATTGAGTAGAGTTCCCTGTGCTGTACAGTAGGTCCTTATTAGTTATCTATTTTATATATAGTAGTATGTATGTCAATCCCAATCTCCCAATTTATCCCCCCCCCCCACTTTTCCTCCCTTGTTAACAATAATTTTGTTTTCTACATCTGTGACTCTATTTCTGTTTTGTAAGTAAGTTCATTTGTACCATTTTTTAGATTCCACTTAGAAGTGATATGATATTTGTCTTCTCTGTCTGATTAACTTCACCTGACTTACATTTAAATGGATCTGTGTTGAGACCAGACCAGACTATAGTAGGCCAAGGATGGAAGGGAAACTAGAGAGGCTCTACGATCAACTCTATTTGTTTGTATATTGACAGCTTCCTTTGGTAGAAGTGAAAGCTTATCGACAAATGGCCCTGCTAAGTTCTGCTTTTGCGTTTGGTTGGAGCAAGTGGAATACAGTATGTGATTCTAAAAAAGTTGTATTTCAGGTATAGTATGCAAAAACCCCATTAAACTATTTTGTGCTCCAAAAGAAGATATTCAAAAGCTAAATGAATGTAGACCATGGTTTCTCCTTTTAAAAAGGTGAAAAAGATTAACATTCAAAATGTAGTTTTACAACTTCATTTTCTTTAATTTTGTCAAAAATATAAAACCAAACCATGTAAAGGTTGTACTTTCATTGTCCATTATGGTATCAAATGCTCTTGATTTCAGGCTTAGAGACCTTATCTCTCTTTACATCATCAACTGAAGAACAAATGTCAGCCTTTCACGTGAATATATCTATGATTCACAGACTTTCTCCTCTGAGAGGGTTAGGCCTCCAATTTAACGTCTGGCACATTTCCTACTGCCTGATAAAGAATGTATCTTATCAAATTCTACAAGATGACTGATGAATATTTTAGCATAAATGAGCCACCATGTTTATTTATCTTGTTTATTGTGTGTTTCTCCTATTACAATATAAGCTCCTTGAAGACAAGGTTTCTATTGTTGCAGTTGTTAGTTACTTATTAGTATGTTTAGTTATTTTTTCTTTGTTGTTGTTATGTCCCCAGCACCTAGAACAGTACCTGGCACTTGAAGCCATTCAATAAATATTTTTTAAGGAATTAATACATTTTGATAAGTTCCATAAACACCAAGATATAAACAGTTTCATGCTTTAAAAAAAATGGGACATTAAGAATGTTTCCTTTTATCTTAGCAATACAGGGAACTCAACTGAGCCCTTCAAATAAAATACTCTACTGTCAAAATACCCAATAAAAGAGGAACTATTAACATATTTTTCTTTCTTTTTCTTTAGGTGAGGGAACACCTTCCTAAAGAAGAACCCATTCAAAATCCTAATTGGACCCTTTTAATGTTTAGTGGTGATAGGGCACAAAGTCTCAAAATCAATGAATACAGTGATGCATTCTCTGAAGCCCTTAAAGAAGAAACTGAGTTTCATTCTACTTTATATCACATGGTTAAGGATTTTGCTTCTAAAGAAGCAATGAAGAAAGTTAGGTGTTCCAACTGCCAGTTTGTTGACTCTGTATGCCACATGCTACTCTCAACTAGATTACTCAGCTATTCTTAATCCCCACTGATAAATTTTATTCAGTATGAAGAATGAAGCAACTTGGAGAAAAATCCGGTATTTCTACAATAAAGTGTAATGAGTGAATATATGTCAAATAGGCTGTTAAAATGATCTAATCAGCATTTTATACTCAAATTTTATTTTCTAAGAATTAGGGTTTTTTTCCTTATGCGTACGTGACCTACTGAGACTTCCAACGTTCACTGTATGAAAATTTGAATGGTTCTTTATTTCAATAAATTTTAACAAACAATAATATCTCCTCCTCAAAAAGCTCATTAAAAAATCATATAGGCGGGCTTCCTCCCCATTGTATTTTAGTTAGGAAGGTAATCACAAAAAGAGGGAATATAAAATATCTTACAGTCATTCTGAGAACCTCTGGTTCCATGCTATAATTTCCCAGCTAAAAGTTACTAATTTACAAAGTTCAGATACTGAAACTTTAAAAATCAAGATTAGCGTTAGCACATTAGGATGTGCTGCAGTCACACTGGCGGTGGCCCATTGTGTTGGAGTCTGGTAAATGGCCACAGGATATGTTCTAGAGACGTCCAGGAGTCCCCATCCTGTGTGGGAGCAGCATCCACAGACTTCTGGAAAAATCGGCCTGTGAAGAAGCTCATCAATGCCGCAAATAGTACAATGAACGCGACAGAAAGCCAGAGTGCCTTATTGGCCTCTCTGATGGAAGTCTTGAGATTTGTTGCCCAGGAAGCTATTGTGTTATAACTACAAGGAAAACACAAAATCAGCATGTGGTAATCACAATAATCTGTTATTAGAAACAGTCCTTTTGTCAACAATAATCAAGTCATGCATCTGCCCTGCATAATTCCACCAACACCTCCTCATAATAAGCTACATAAGTATGATCTAGCCTCTTGGCTTTGGCCACAATCTGCTCCCCCCACCCCTTATAATTTTTAGAATTAAAGAAATGATGTGCTAAGGTAAGAATCTGAAAATTATGTGATTTAGGCATTATTTAACTCCTAACAAGTACATTTGAGTATTAAGTTCATTTTTTCAATCAGGTAAGGCAATTTATATTCCTGGGGTAGAAAAAATAATGTTATTTATTGGGTAGAGCAGGATATATGTACTTATAAACATGTCACTTATTTCTCACCATACCCTGGACTTTTGCTGTACTGAAATGCTAAAATTCCTTTTAGAAACACCCACCAAAAAAGCTTATTACAGCATCATATAAGTCTTTGAAAATAGTTAACTATGTGTTTTACACGTGCTAATTCATTTACTCATGACAGCAAATCAATGACGTAGGTACTATTATCATCTCTATTTTATAGATGAAGAAATCAGTGCTCAAAAATGGATGAACTTGCCCGGGTCACACAGCTAGTCAGAGAGCTAATTCAAGCCTGGGCCATCTGGTTCCAAGGCCAAGTTCTTAACACTGTGAACTCACCTGCCTCTTGTAGTTCATAGGTTCAGGGATAATTGTTATACACCATATGGAGTTTGTTATTCATCTTAAATTTAACATTTTGAAAGGTCTTTTAGTAAAGTAATTTGATTAATACTGCTAACCCTGCCTTACCTTTCCCCATTCCACCAAAATGGTATCATTTAGCAAGTAGACAACTTACATTGAAAAGACATCCCATTTTGATGGATTATTTTTCTTTTCAGAAAGACTTGGCTTTCTTGTCCTTTCTACTGTTTCTTCTTCAGGTGGTTCTGAGTCATCTTTAGTTCTGTAAATAAATATTGTTTTTAAATATTAAACTATGGATAATGTGCTATTATTTATAAGATACTGCTAAATTTTCCTGTATTACTAAGGAGGCTCGCAGATATTCGTTTTGCTTTAGAAAGATTTGATAAATAGCTAATTCTAAAAGTCAAATCACCAACTTTATATTTTTAACCATTTATAGGAATTTAATTTTTTAAAGTAACTTTCTGTATTTAGAAAAATAGCAAATGTTTGTTGTAGAAAGTTGGGATGCTAGCCAAAGAACAAATAAAAAAGGGGAGATTTACAAAGAACATGTGTAAGTTAGTTAATTCTCACCACTCATAATTAACCAGTGTTGTTACTGTGATTTTCCTTCTCTGCATGTGCGTGTGTGTGTCTGTGTGTGTATTAGTAACTACACTTTAAAAAGCAAATGTGGATGCTATATTTCTCCCTCTGTGTATTTTTCATTCAACGTATCATAAAATTTTTCTCGTTAAGTTTTCTTTTACCACATTTTTTTTTTTAATGTTCTGTATTAACAATTGATTTTACTCTTTTTTCTGTAGGTTTTTTGAGCAGTGCTAAAGTGGAATAACATCAAAGTGTCATTTCTTCTTTCTCTAAAAAATCTTAATACTTTTAACATGTTTATGAAGATATGTTCGGTATAAAACTACCTAAAATAAACTATTAGCGGTCAGTGAGCTGGGAAGTAGCAAATGGGTTGACTGTATTTAAATAAAATCATATTATCTAAAGAGGGTTCCTTTACCTGAACAAAACTTGTTTCATTGTTCATGTTCCATGTTTCATGTTCACTGATGAGTGCCTAGTTGGATTTGAATTTTGAAATCCCAAACTTACAATCCCCTCACAATTGCCAAAGGGAATTGTGTCTCAAAGTTTTTGGTTTTTGTTTTTCAGTCAAACACCTATAGGGAATGCATGTGATAGATTTTAGTTTGGTTTTTAAAGGCCACAAAGCCCAAAAGCCAGAATTCTTGTAGGATTCTCAAGGTTTCAGTCTTTCGTTTGCGAAAACTTCTCAGTAGAAATCATACCATACTGACAAAAATTTAAAAGTAGATTATAATCTTTTCAAGGAAACTCTTGCTTTTTTTTTTTAACCCAGATCAGAAAATATCCATTATGTTAACTCTAAATCTAAAAAGAGTTCAATACATGCAATTAGACTCCCAGGATTATTTAAGGAAAAAATAAAGGCTTTTAGGGTAGGAACTATGTCTTTTTCATCTTTATATCTCTTAAGCTTGAGCGTAGTGTGTCTCATATAACAGGCACGCAATGAACGTGTTATAAAATCCACATAAAATCATTTCATTAAGATCTCTACAGACGAGGAAACTGGGACCAAATAAGGTTAAGCAATTTGTCCAATGTCACCCAAGGATTTAGAGGCAGCATTTTTTCTTGTCCCTCCCTCTTGCCCTCTACCTTTCATTATAGAAGTATATTTTATTTAACTTGCTAGATATAGAGATAGCAATGTAGAGTTTTATGTTTCCCCTAGTCTTCATTTACTTAAAGGGAAGACATGTATATATAATGTGCATATATTACATATGACATTATATGTTGTAAATAATTCATCTAAGTAGGTGAAAATTTTATTTCTGTGGCTCTTTATTGACCTTTCCCCCTGAGGACAAGATACCTATACAGGAAAAAAATTCTCTTCACATATCTGGCAAATTACAGGTTCTTTTCTAACTTAAGACTTCAAACCTTGAAGTACTGAGTGCTATGAGAGTGAATGTATTAGCAAGTAACATTTATATAGTACTTTATAGTTCACAAAAGTCTTAAAACAATGAATGATTTTTTGATGATGCAGCATTGACCTCATCTCCACAGAATAAAAGTGATCCCCACTATTTATGCCCGGCACATCAGGTTAATGAACACATCAAGCTTCACCTACTTTAGTTCACATTTTTCTTCTTCAGCATCTGCCCAGGAATAGGTGCTAATAAATCGATGTAATGAGGGACGGTGTTCGCTCTGCTTTGACCCCAAAATACGCCTAAATAAAGATGATTATAGCCACTTGTCAAATCAAATACTTCTGTAGCCATTACCAATTTATTTCCCACTACCTAAATCAATACAAAGATGATACATTCTTATTTTTTCCTTGGCATAGTCATGTAATGCTTATTTCATAAGAAATAATTTCATGAACATATGCCAATTTTTATAATTATTCTGCATATACTCCATACAAATCAAACGTTACTATATCACTTATTTCAAATATTTACTTTAGCCCAGTTATAAAACAGTAAGGTTCCCAAAGAGCCACCATAAAATTACACTTACCAACTGCTTGACCTCCTACTGAATCGGTCATTATTTTCCATCCCAGCCACCTTTAAAGTTAAGATGTTAAGGAAATAATAAAATATGTATTTAGTGAAATAAATTTATATTTCTGTCATATGAAAATAAATTTGCTTTTGACTAAGAACACTTAGGGATTTGCTTACCATTCCTGCATTTCCAATATTTCTGGGCAAAGAGGCAATGGTCACTCTTCGAAGAGAAGATGGCTACCCAAAGGGGGAAAATGTACACTTAGAAAATTCTCAATGTTTTATCCTTGTATGAAACACTGATGGGTATTCTTGAATGTACACATCCATGTACTTGACCACTGATGAGTTAAACAGGAGACTTATTTTCAAGGATTTTGTTATGGCCAAATTGCCTTCCAGAAATATTCTGCCAATTTATATTCTACCTTCTCCAACAATGGATAATTTTTGTCAATCAAGTAAGGAATATAAGGCTTTCTGTTCAGGTTTCCAGTAACACTGAACACTGTTTTTTTTTCTGTGCCAAATAACCCTGTATGTATCTGCTGTGAGAACCACCTGTTTATGATTTTTACCTATATTAATTTTGTTAATGATATTTCTTGGCAGAATTTTTTTATTGTTAATGTAGCCAAATCTTTTCATCTCTTCCTCTCTCTCTCTTTTTTTTTTTTTTTTTTTTTTTTTTTTTTTTTTTTTTTTTTTTTTTTTTTTTTTTTTTTGGCCACATCTTGTGGCATGCAGGATCTTTGTTCTCTGACCAGGGATCAAACCCGTGCCGCCTGCAATGGAAGTGTGGAATCTTAAATACTGGACCGCCAGGGAAGTCCCTCATCTCCTCCCCTCTTTTGCTACCATTTCTTTTATGCTTGGAAAGGTTTTCCCCAACTCAAGAGGAGATAAATATGCACCTATTTTAGGGATTTTTTTTCATGGTTTCATTTTTTCCATTTAACACATTTAAGGATGAGTATGACATTATAATGAATGGATGTGTTTACACCTCAGCCTTGAGATTTGTACAGGAGAATGTTATATTTTGTGGCTCTTCACATTTAAATAAGTAGAACTTCAGGAAATAAACTGAAGAAGTTTTATGTGAATTCTTTTCTTAAGCCACCATTCCTAATTTAATTTTATAGGTTAGTTGAACATCAAAAATATCAAATTGTGGTCCAAAAACCTGGGTTCTAATCATGATTCTATCACTACAGGATCATAACTAATCACTTAACTTCTGTGAAAGTTAACTTCCTCATCTGTGAAAAAGATTTGGATGGAATGATTTTAAAGTCCCTTGCTCAAAAATTCAGTGAAATCTTGATTTTCAAACTGACAAAAACTGCTGGTTGACTTTCAATATCCCATTTTCCCCTTCTACTTAGTAACAAACTCCACTAATTTTTAGTTAGGCATACAGCCTCCAGAATAAAAGCTGTTTTCATCTTATTTCCAACAAAGAATGAAAAGGGAAATGTTATCTGGGACTTCTAGGAAGTGTCTTCAGAGGTAGAGAGAACACCTGTTCTCGCTTCTTCCTTTTTCTTGGAGCATGACTCAACATAATGACCAGGACTTGATACCCAGAAATGACAAAGCTATCTTAGACTATGAGATGGAAGCAAAGCACTGAGGTTGATGACTCGGCAGGAGAGACGGGGACTGGGATTTTGTGAAGCTGCTCTGCCGTTATTGGACTGCTTATTCCCAACTTTGGTTTCACATGAGAGAGAAACTATCATTACACTGGCTTTCCTCTCGCTGCCAGGCAAACTTAATTGATATACAAATATTGCAAGAAGTATAAAAGTGTACATATATAAACATAAACATGTATATATACATAACACATATATATGAATTAAAATCACTGTTGTTTTATGATTTACATTTAAAGCCATGTTGCTTCAAGTAATATTTTAAAACCATCTCAGCTATAACATTTGATAGACATTTGTTACCTTAGAGTTTAGAGAAGCTGAACGTTTTTTAATTTGGCAGTCACCTGAAAGGGAAAAACACATTTGTGTATTTTTGGAATTACATGTGCAATTTAACGCAAGGGTCTTAATTCTTTACAAAGAAAAGCAATGGTTAGAAAATATTTATTTAAGACCCTAGAGACTACTGAGCAATATAAATATCTGGTTATCATTTATTTGGTGATTCATAACATTAGTAATCTGAACCAATGTAATACAGTCCTCTATGTCACTGCCAATGTCCGCAATGCCTGCCTAGCGCAGAGGGGGCACTAAGTGAATGTCTGCTGAATCAATGAGTCCAAAATTACAGATCAGAAGATCATCAAATGTTATTACTTTTCAAGAAGAGGGAACAGATCATTAAAATGAAAATTCTGCCTATAAACATTCATACTGTCTATTTAAAATAAAACTATAAGATTTATATAAGCCTTCTGTTAAGATATTCTCCATGGTCTCAGATGTCTCCCTATTTTCCAATCCATTGATCAGCTTACTCTGTCACGGTCCTTCCTTGTTCGAGGGATACAAAACCATTGTTGATAAGAGTGGTTCATTTATGCTATTGTGCCTTGCTTTATGTGTGGAGAAAAAGCCAATTCTAACATATCTTAAGTAGGACAACACTGGGGTCAACTCAATGAGTTGGATTAATTATATTCTGTCATGTCATCATTTTAATGAAATCTTGGTGTCTACCATAAAATCCATCTTGTCTCCTAATTTGTTTTCTAACTGACATCTTACTCTGGGCTATATAAATAACAGGAATGAGTTATTTCTTATATTCTCCTATATATCATATCCTTCTAATATAATCTTAACATAAGGGTCTTATACTAAAGACATTATATAATAAGAATTAGTAAGAGAGAATGAAAAAGAAGAAAGTTAGAAAAACATAACTGATACAATTATCTTAAACTTTTATTACCTTCATCTTCAAGAGGGTTAAAAGTCCTTTCATTTTGCAAAAGAACCTGTTTTAGTTCTTCTAATTCAGCGTGCTCTTTGGCATACATTCTCTTCAGATTTTCTACATGCTGAATCATCACTTCGACGGCTTTACTAACTCGGGTTTCCTAGCAGGAAAAAAAAAAAGAACAAATTTACATTGAAAATACTATTCTTGATACCCAGTTAAAAGACAGTGAATTAGACACACGCACTTATCTTCACTCCATCCTTAAATGCTACAAAAATGACAAGGGTTTTTTTTAAGGCATGAGTAGACAAGGGTAAATAGAACGGAAGAGGATATAACAAATTTTTGAACACCTGCCAAATAGAAGGACCGGTGGTAAATGACTAAGACCTGAAAAGCTGAACCCTAAAAAAGGCAGTAAGAAAAGCCTAGAAGCCACCTGGGTTATACCACAGAAAGCTGCAAATTCTCAGGAATTAGTGGTGCCTTTGGAATTAAGCTTGAAGACAGAACAGAAGAAATGGTTGAAAATCTGTGTAAAAAGTTATTAGATCCACAGATCCCCTCCCTTACTCAGGTCAGCTGAGCCCCTCTACCACTTTGGTGAAAGACTACAAAAGCTGGCTATCTAGAGAGAGTTAACCAGAGTGTCTGTGGATTGAGCAGTAACAAATAGTTGATGGTGAGTGGATCATACAGAAAAGAATAGATTTAAGCAAAAAAGTCTATATATATATTGAATCTAGAGATATGGAGCCTTATTCTTCCAACTATCAAACACTTGTAGCCAAGCTTATACTCTCAAGACTGGCAGTTGGAAGACTTTTCTCTGAGGAATCTAACATTGCAAGATGACAGTCTTAAAACTACCAACGTTAAGAGTATCCCAGTGACACAACCTAGCTTGTGTGAAGCTCAGAGCCAACAAGAAACTTCCCCACCCAACATATACAGAGCTCCCAGTCAGCTGTATAGGGGATCATCACTAGTCAGAGGAAAGCCTCTAGCCTGAGAAAAGAAAATCAAAACAAAAAGAAAAAAACTAAAATTTCAATGAAACTATCAATATCTTCAGAAAAGTAAGAATAAGTATTGCATCTATGAAATAAGAACAAGATATTAAAAAGCAACATTCTGAGAATTTTAAAAGTCTGGAAATTAAAAATATGATAAAAAATATGTAACTTAAGAGAAGAGTTTCAAGATAAGGTTGAGGAAATTTCTCTGAAACTAGAGCAAAAAGACAAAAATGTAGAAAACAGACAAGCAAGGACCAGTTCAGGAGAAAGGAATACAAGAAGTATAGAAAATGTAGAAAAATTCCATCAAATGTAGAAAAGGAAACAGTTCAAGAAAATGTCTGAACTCAAGAAATAACTTTCCAGCTTAGGGCCTAAAACAGTGGTTGAAAATAAACCCATGCCAAGGAAGGACAGTAGGGGTAAGAGGATATCCTAAAAGGTTCTGGAAAGTAAAAAGGGGTTATAAACAAAAGTTCAAGAGTCAGAATGGCATCAAAGTTTGATAGCAACTCCAGAAGCTAAGAAGAAGATGAAAAATTATGAAGGAAATGATTTCTAACCTAGAATCCTTCACCCAGCTACCATAAAGTCATAAAGAATAAAGCCATTTTCAGTTATATAACATTTTTAAAAGTTTACCTCCCAGGCATTCTTTCCCTCAGAAAAACACGTGAGATGTTCCACCAAAATAAAAAAGTAAACCAGCAAAGAAGGAGGTATGGGATTCAGGAAATGGGATTCAACTCAAGAAAGAAGTGAAAGAAAGCTTCATTTAAGAATTCCTAAGACTTCTGTGGTGAGCCTGAAGAACAGTCAGTTGAGACTGACAGGTCAAAAATCTCTGGAAGCAACATCTCAATGAAGAAATTGCCAGAAAACCTGATGAGTTTGAATGTATTGTGAGATCTAGACTCCCTGGGAGAGGCTGAGAATAAATTAGAGATAAGTAAATAGAAAACTAAGCATAACAATCATGGCAAAGGAAAATGATTAACTCCACGAAGAACATGAACATTGTGCAAAGAAGGAAAAGACTGCTATTCTCTGCTATGAATAGAATTTACACGGGCGTAATAATGTTTACAGATAATATAGATCTAATATTATTCATCCACTTTTTTTAATTAAAAAATTTTTATTATGATAATTTCAACAGACACAAAAAGTACACAATAAGCCCACACATATCTATTAACCAGTTTCAAGAACCACCAACATTTTGCTATATGAGTTTCATCTCAAATTTTGAATGCTATTTCTTTTTAAGTACAGGTGATGGACATCATGTTGTTTTACTCATAAACATTTCAGTAAGTATCTAAAAAAAAAACAAAATAGGAGTGTACTGTCTTAAATAACCACAATGCCATGGTCACTTCTAACAACATTAACAGAAACATCGTATCATCTAATCCATATTCAAATTTCCCCAATTGTCTCAAAAACATCTATTTACAGTTTTGTTTGAATTTGAACCTGACAAAATACATTCATTTTCTTTTTTCTTTTTTTTATATTGATGTGTAATTCACAATATAAAATTTACTATTTTAAAGTGAACAATTCAGTGGCATTTAGTACATTCACAGTGTTGTGCAATCACCACTTCTATCTAGTTCCAAAACATTTTTATCACCCCAAAGCAAAACCCCATACCCACTAAGCAATTACTCCCCACTCACCCCTCCCCACCAAAACCTAGCAAACACCAATCTTCTACCTTTCTCTAAAGATTTACCCATTCTAGATAGTATATATAAATAGAATTATATAATATGTGACCTTTGTGTCTAGCACCTATAGTTTGCATAAATTTTTCCAGATTCATCTACATTGTAGCATGTATCAACACTTCATTCCTTTTAATGGCTAAATAATATATTAATAATATGATAATAATATTGCAATTTCCCCACATCCTTGTCAACACTAGTTATTTTCCTTCTTCCTTCCTTTCTTTTTCTATTATTATAGCTATCCTAGTGGGTGTGAAGAGGTATATCATTATGGTTTTGATTTTCATTTCCCTAATAATTAAGCATCTTTTCATGTGCTTATTGGCCATTTGTATATCTTCTTTAGGGAAATGCCTATTCAAGTCTTATTTGAATTTTTTAATTGAGTTGTTTCTCTTTCTGTCAAGCTGCAAGCATTCTTTATATATTCTGAATACTAGACCGTTATCAGATACATGATCTTCAAATATTTTCTTCCATTCTGTAGATTATCTTTTCACTTTCTTGATAATGTCCTTTGATACACAAAAGTTTTTAATTTTGAGGAAGTCCAATTTATCTATTCTTTTGCTATTGCTTTTGCTTTTGTTGTCATATACTCCCTCATTTAACAAAAACTTTTTGAGTACTTGCTATGCACATTTTAGGCATTGGGGAGACAAGCAGTGAGCCATACTGACACATATTCCTGCCTTCATGGAGCTTATATTCTAGTGGGAGGAGATAGACAACAAATAAGACGTCAGTAAAACATAATAATATGCTAAAATGTGATCAGCATTATGAAAAAAGACAGGGAAAGGGAGGATGAGAAGCTCTGGGGTGGAAGGGGTTGAAATTTTACAAGGGAGCTCAGGTGGTCAGCTGGGTTATTCTATGAAGGTGACATTTGAACAAGACTTGGAGAAGGTGAGGGCTAAGACATGTGGACACCTGGAGGAAAAATATTCTGGGCATAGGGAACAGCTAGGACTGGGGGCCTGAGTTGGCAGCATGATGAACAGAAACGAGTCCCATGTGGCTGGCGTGCAATAACCCAGGAATACAGTCACAGAAAATAAAGTCCAAGGGGTAAGAAGGCAGGGGAATCATGTAGATCTTTCTAATCCATCATAAGGACTTTGGGTTTTATTCTGAAAAAAATGAGGAGCCACTGGAGGGCTTTGAACCAATAAGTAACATGAAAAAAAAAAGTAGCATGATCTGGCTTAAGTTTTAAAAGGATTATTCTGACTGTTTTATTGAGAAGCGACTATGGGGGTGGTGTGGGGATTGGACTTAGATGGAGACAAGAAGACCATGTAGGAAGATATTGTAGTAATCTGGGGAAAAATAGAATGGTGGCGTAGATTAAGGTGGTAGCTGTGGAGAAGGAAATGAGTGGTTGAATTCCAGACATGTTCTGATGGTAAAGTGAATAGGATTGTCCATAGGATTAGATGTGGCGTGTGAGAGAAACGTGTTGAGAATTACCCCCAAGGTTTTCCAGCCCCAGCAACTGGAAGGACAGAGTTGCCCTTTACTGAGGTAAGGAGACTATGTGCGGAACAGTTTTTGGAGGGACCGTCAACAGTTTATTTTTGGATGTGTTAAGCTTAAGTTGTTTATCAAACTTCCAAGCTACATCAACAGTAGCAGATTCTAGTCTGAAACTCATGGCAGAGGTTTGGGATAAGTGTGTGAATTGGGGAGTCATCAGTTGACTACATGGGATAGTATGGGAATTGAGTGATGATGGAAATCAGACGTGCACAGGTGAATCTCTGGGGCCCATCAAGATTAAGAGGGCTGGGAGAAAGGATGGGACCCATAAAGGAGTCTGGAAGGGATTGGCCCATGATGTAGAGAGAAGGACCAGGAGACTGTGGTACCTGGAAACCAAGTGAGGAGAGTGTTTCCAGGAGGAGGAAGAGCTCAGCTGTGTTGAATGTAGCAGACAGGTTAAGGAAAATGAGTAGGTTAAGGCTGACTAGAATATGTTTCAGAGAGACTGGGAGGAGAGAAATTGGAAACAGTGAGCACAATTCTGTTGAGGAGATTTGCTAAAAATGCGAACAGAGAAACAGGGTGGTAGCCAAAGGAGAAAGAGTGAAAGATGTTTTTTGTTTGTGTTTGTTTTGTGTTATTTTTCCTGTCTTAAAAACAACGTATTTGTGTGTTGATGGGAATGATTCAGTAGCGTGGGGAAAAACTGGAGATGGAAGAACGCAGGGAGAACCGGGGCCCAAGATTCTGAGTAATTTAGAAGGGATGAGATCTTATATACAGGTGGGACGGCTAGCCATGGATAGGATGAGAGACAACTCATCTTTCGTACCAGGAAGGAAGGCAATGTCAAGGGTTTAGGTGCTTGTAGGTTCAGAGCTTTTGGCAGGTCCCTTCTGACTGCCTCAACTTTCTTACTGAGTTAAGAAGCAAAGTCATTATTTGACAGAGAGAGAGGGGAGGACATGATGGTGATTTGAGGAGAAAGGAGAAAGTGTGAAAGATGGGAAGCCCCAAGGACCACTTGAGGTTTGCGATGAATTTCAAAGGAACTCAGTCAGCATAGAGGTGTGAGGTTTTCCAGCTATGCAGGTATAATCAGGTGGAGAAATGGACTTAAAACAAGGTTGTAGATTTTCCTAATGATTAAAAGAAAACAAGAGAAGGAAAAGTGTTGAGGGTTCGTGCAAGGGAGCAAATGTTGTGTTTGACCATGGAATTTAAGCTTTGTTAGGAAAGAAGAGAGATCAACAATAAGGTGAAAGACAGTGAAAAGGTGTGAGGGGGAAAGATTGATAAATAAATATTCATCTTTTTAGTAGGAAACCAATAAATATCTAAAACTGAAAATAAATCACTTAGTGACAGTATAAGCATATTATTTGGAGATATGAATATTAATAAAAAACAAACCAAAAGAGTTGAAAGTTGTTGCTCTGGAACATGCGAAATGGGATAAGAAGGCTTTGAGAACTACTTGACTTTTTTAAAAAAAGCTATGCACATACGTAACTTTAATAAAAATAAAACAAAGAATATTACTACCTGGCGAGGGGTTAAAAAGAAACTAGAATATTAGAAGTGTATAACAAATGTTCAGACTAAAACTATTATCACAGTGAAATGTCTCCTTCTTAGGAAAATATATCTTAACAAGTTTGTTTAGGTAGAGATTCAAAAATTTAAAGTCTCCCCAGATTTTCCCACAAAGAAAATTTTGAAAATCTACTTCTCTATGAATGAGTGTGCAAAGATGCGTAAACAAGGATATTTATTGTAGCATTGTTTAAAATAGGAAAATATCAAGAACATTCTGAAATGATCAAATATAGTTTTTTCCTAGAAATGTAATCCACTTTTAGTAATTTCATTGTAACTGGAGAAAGGGAGACAAATTACCTGATTAATGGCTCCTAACATCTCAGCCCTACTGGCCACTCGTGCTGTGCACTGACTGAGGAACGTTATACTCTTCTCCAGCTTCTTAATGATTTCCTGGGCTTGGCTGTCATCTTCACAAAGAGGTGTTAAAGACTGCACAGAAAGTAAAGTATTAAAAAGTATCCAACCCAAGTATTCAGCAAGTGATTCTAACACTGACTATATTGTAAATGCACATGAATCTATTATCATTGTGGAAGGTGAAAAGCAGCAGCAAAGACCAATAATGAATGATACTGAAATATTAATACCTTCGTTGGTTATGAGGTAGACCTATGCAGGTATTCACAAGGCCTTTTATACTATTTTTGATCCCTTCCTTCTTTACTTCCCAAATTTGCTACTCCTTCATGTGTGTTTATATCTTTCTTCTACAATTAATAGGATGGGATGTAATTAATTGTCAATGGTAAAGAAATTATGCCTATAAATGAACTGAATGCACTATATGAAGATCATAGTTTGAACTTTTAAGAAAAGTGGTAAAAATATACTCGAATTAGATATGACCCTGATTACTGTATTTGCTCTTCCATTGACGACAAGGTGAGATTGGGCTGGTTAGGCCGGTACGCCTTCATTGCCTTATGAATATTTATCTCAAACCTGTGCCCTTGAACGAAGATGACGGCTTTCCAGATGGAAGGCCATCTGTTTCACTGGAGTGGAGAAAGAATTAAGAGAACAGCATATTTGGAAGCCAACAAGCCATTGCTCATTAGTTGTGTGATCATAAGCAAATTTCTAATACTTGCCCATGTCTAAAATACCATAAATTTTGTATAGCATCAGAAAAGAAAAGTGCTGCCAATAAAACCATAAGGCATCATTGACTATAAATTGCATCTTAATTCTACAAATGTTATAATATCAAGCTTTCTGATTTGCTTTTTCCTCATCTGTCAGATGGAGACAACTACATCTTCTTTCCAGGAATATTGTGACATGAGAGGTAATAGATGCCAATTGCTTGTCACACAATAGATGCTCAATGAATAGCAGCCACTTCGGAAACAGGCAGATATGTATGAGTTGCAACTGGAAAGTTGCTAACAACTGGAATGACCATTGTCAAACATACAGTTTCTTACTGCAGTTTAAATAACCACCATTAGTTAGAAAGAGAAGAGCATATATTAGTTGTTAGTCAAACAGAATATGGCTTACCAAAACTTAATCATGAAGAAATAGAAATTTTGAGTAGACCTATAATTAGTAAGGAGATTTAAGCAGTTATAAAAAAAAAAAAAATCTCCCAAAGAGGAAAAGTCCAGTTCCAGATGGTTTCACTGGAGAATTCTATCAAACAGCTAAAGAAGAGTTAATACCAATCCTCCTGAAACTCTTGCAAAAAATTGAAGAGGAGGGAACACTTCCAAGTTCATTCTCTGAGGCCAGAATTACCCTGATACCAAAGCCAGACAACAACATTACAGGAAAACTACAGACCAATATCCATTATGAATAGTGATGTAAAAATCCTCAACAAAATACTAGCAAATTGAATTCAATAGCACATTAAAAGGATTATACACCATGACCAAGTGAGATTTATTCCTGGAATGTAAGGATGGCTCAACATATGAAAATCAATCAGTGCAATACACCACATTAACAGAATGAAGGATAAATATCCCGTGATCATCTAAATTGATAAGAAAAGCATTTGGCAAGATTCAACACCTTTCATGATAAAAATATTCAAAAAAACAGAAATACAAGGAAACTGGGCTTCCCTGGTGGCGCAGTGGTTGAGAATCTGCCTGCCAATGCAGGCGACACAGGTTCGAGCCCTGGTCTGGGAAGATCCCACATACCGCGGAGCAACTGGGCCCATGAGCCACAATTACTGAGCCTGCGCGTCTGGAGCCTGTGCTCTGCAGCAAGAGAGGCCGCGATAGCGAGAGGCCCGCGCACCGCGATGAAGAGTGGCCCCCGCTTGCCACAACTAGAGAAAGCCCTCGCACAGAAACGAAGACCCAACACAGCCATAAATAAATAAATAAAAATTAAAAAAAAAAAAAAAAGAAATACAAGGAAACTACCTCAACATAATAAAGGCCATATATGAACACCCACAGCTAAAATCATACTCAATGGTGAAAGACTGAAAGTTTTTCCTCTAAGATCAGAAACAAGGCAAGGATGCCTACTCTCACCACTTCTATGCAACTTAGTACTGGAAGTTCTATCCAGAGCAGTTAGGCAAGTAAAAAAGTATATTCAAAAAATCCATATTGGAAAGAATGAAGTAAAATGATCTTTATTCACAGATGACATGATCTTACATAAAGAAACCCCTAAAGATTCCACAAAAAGACTGTTAGAACTAATAAAAAAATTCAGCAAAGTTGTAGGATACAAAATCAACAGACAAAAATCAATTGCATTTCTATGCACTACCAGTGAACCATCTAAGAAGGAAATTAAGAAAATAATTCCACTTACAATAGCATCCAAAAAAATAAAACAGTTGAGAATAAACCTAACCAAGGAGATGAAGACTTGTACACTGAAAACTACAAAACATTGCTGAAAAAATGAAAGAAGACACAAAGGGGACGGCATCCTGTGTTCATGGACTGGAAGACTTAATTTTGTTAAGATGTCCATACTATTCAAATCAATCTACAGATTCAATGTAATCTCTATCAAAATCCCAAAGGCATTTTTTGCAGAAATTGAAAAATTCATATGGAATCTCAAAGGACCCCGAAGAGCCAAACAATTTTGAAAAAGAAGTACAAAGATAAAGGTATCCCATGTCTTGGTTTCAAAACACATTACAAAGATACAGTAACCAAAACAGTATGGTTCTGGCATAAAGACAGACCAGTGGAACAGCATAGCATGCCCAGAAATAAACCTATACATATATGGTCAAATGATCTTTGACAAGGGTGCCAAGACTACAAAATGGGGAAAGGATAGTCTCTTTAACAAATGATGTTGGAAAACTGCAAAAGAGTAAAGTTGGGCTCTTATTTTACACCATATACAAAAATCAACTCAAAATGGATTAAAGACCTAAATGTAGGACCCCAAACTATATAACTCTAGAAGGAAACATAGGGGGAAATCTTCATGACATCGTATTTGGCAATGATTTCTTGAATATGACACCAAAAGCATAGGTTACAAAAGCAAAAATAGACAAATAGCACTACATCAAACTGACAGACTTTTGTGCATCAAAGGACATAATAAACAGAATGAAAAGGCAACCTATGTAATGGGAGAAAATATTTGCAAATCATAAATCCTATTTTAAAATTGGCAAAGGACTTAGACATTTTCCAAAGATGATATACAAATGGCCAATAAGCATATGAAAAGATGCTCAACAATACTAATCATCAGAGAAATGCAAATCAAAACCACAATGAGATACCGCATTGCACCTATTAAATGGCTACTATCAGAAAACAGAAAATAGGGACTTCCCTGGTGGTGCAGTGGTTAAGAATCCACCTGCCAATGCAGGGGACACGGGTTCGAGCTCTGGTCCGGGAAGATCCCACATGCCGCGGAGCAACTAAGCCTGTGCGCCACAATGACTGAGCCTGTGCTCTAGAGCCCACGAGCCACAACTACTGAGCCCATGTGCTGCAACTACTGAAGCCCGTGCGCCTAGAGCCCATGCTCCACAACAAAGAAAAGCCACCACAATGAGAAGCTGGTGCACCACAACAAAGAGTAGCCCCGCTCACTGCAACTAGAGAAAGCCTGCACACAGCAACAAATACCCAATGCAGCCAAAAATAAATTAATTAATTAAAAAAAAAGAAAAAGAAAACAGAAAATAACATGTTGGCCAGGATGTAGAGAAATTGGAACCTTGGTGCACTGTTAGTAGGATTGTAAAATGGTAACACCACTGTGCAAAACAGTATGGTGGTTCCTCAGAAACTTAAAATAGAACTCCATATGATCTGGCAATCCAACATCTGGGCATATTTCTAAAAGAATTGAAAGCAGGGTCTTGAAGAGATATTTGCACACCCATGTTCATAGCAACAATGTTCAATGTTCACAATAGCCAAGAGGTGGAAGTAACTCAAATGTCCATCAATAAATGAATGGATAAACAAAATGTGGTATATACATACAATGGAATATTTCATTCAGCCTTAAAGGAAGGAAAGCCTGCCACATGCTACAACATGGATGAATTTGAAGACATTATGCTAAGTAAAATAAGCCAGTTACAAAAAGACAAATACTATATGATTCCACTTACATGAGCTATCTAAAGTAGTCAAATTCATAGAAACAGAAAGTAGAATGGTGATTACCAGGGGCTGAGAGAAGGGCAAAAGGGGAATAGTTTAATGGCTATAGAGTTTCAGTAAGCAAGATGAAAAAGTTCTGAAGATCTATCTCACAACAACGTGAATATACTCAACACTACTGATGTACACTTAAAATGGTTAATATGGTAAATTTTACATTATGTGTTTTTTTAACCACAGTAAAAAACAGAATATGGTTTCTATATTTTTATTTTCTTTTTCCAAAATGAACCCCCTTAATTTTCCAACCCATCCATATATTTATGGTGACTTCACAAAGCAGAAGAATAATAGTAGTTGCTACACTTCTGTGTACCTTACAGAAGGTTTGCCCATTATCTGACAAGACTGAAATGTCACCATTCTCTTTTTTCAGTTAATTAAATGGAAATCGTCTTTTGATTCTCTTCTTTGAAGCTTAACATTGATATTATCTCCTATTGCTCAGTTTTCTGCGTAATTACTCTTCTGCCTGAAATCTATTTGAAGATACAGAGAGATGGCAGAAGATTCACATAACTACTTTAAACGACATTTATTTGTTTTATTGCTTATACCCTTCTATTGGTGAACCTTTTATCTTAGCCTGATCCTGAATTCTTACCTCCTATTTATTCACATTTGAGTCAGGCAGGGCTTGGTACCTAGTGCTGGTTTTAGTCATACAAGTAAACTCTAACGTAATTTTGAAAACTTTATTAATAATACAACCTAACGTGTAGTCCCCAAATGTTATGAGTCTCACCTCTAACAGTTTTAAACAGTTAGTGATTTCTTTCTTCAAATTTTCTTCTGCCAAGTCACGGGATCTTTCTTCAAGCTTCACTCTTTTCTCCAAGGTGAACCAGTCACATTTAAATCCCAAAGATAACCTGAGAAATTCGGCCTGTTGTCAAAATAATGTGAGGGTGAGGAGAGAACATTGGATGTAGTCAAATTTCCAGTTTAATACCAAATTACACTGAGGCATTTCTTTCTCCTCCCAGTGAAATAATGCTGGCACGCATAGGCTTTCCCTGCGCTTTCATGGCCAAGCCAGACAGACACCAAACGTACGATAAGCGCGTGCAAAAGCTCGCAGGGACTGCAGGCGAGTGAGTCTGAAACACGTATTTTTTTACTAAAGGAAAAAACATCTGCTTGAAACTTACCTCCACCTCCTTCTCATTAGCAGAAGTGCTGTAAGATAAGAGAAAGAACTTATTCAAACATAGTTCAACAGAAAAGCAAAAAATGTGAGCATGCTGTATGAGGAGGAGCTTACTTGTCACTTTGTCTAAAGTTAACTGACTTCACAGGAAGAGAGGAAACAGCAGCGCCTATTAAAAGACAATAAGATAGTATTTGGTTAAACAGGCTTAACAGCTACAGGCACATTCAATCCAATGTGGTTATGGCCTCCCTCCACTAAACAAAGGCGTTCATTGAAATATGTCTGAGAAGATCACCAGCTAATAATGCATTTGCTTAAATATAAGATAATGTTATGCTACACTTTGGGGATCACAATCATGTTGAAATTATTGGCTCACACTTCAGCACGTGAATAGTCTTTGAAAACCTGAAGATGTCTCAGAGTCAAGGGACAGCCCAATTTGTTCTTTCTGCGTTTGAATGTTTATTTGATTTGATTCCATGGTCAAATGCATAGCTTCAGCTGGTACCCTGGTTTTCCTGCGGACCAAGGATTTAAAACCAGCAACTTTTATGAGATCTTTTATCAGGCACTTTTCTAAGTGCTTTTTACATAACTTCTTCAATCTTCACAGCCAGCCTTCTGTGGTGGGTACCGTTCTTATCTACAGTTTATAGGCTAGGAAACTGAATCGCAGCTTACCTAGCTCACACAGGTATTGGGGTAGTAGTAGTAGTAGTAGTACTAGGAGTAGTAACAATAGTATAATAATAATAATAATAATCATACTGCTAATAATAACAGCAACAATAAACATGATATCAATCATTTACCACAGGTTTACTATATGCCAGTCCCAGAACAAAGCTCTTTATACATATTAATGATACTCTTCATGACTACTTCACAAAGAAGACAATAATAGTTATTAAGAGCGTTAAGTATAGAGATCTGATTTGAAAAGATCTGGTTTAAATCCTAGCTGTTGTGGACAAAGAATGTGGCCTGCCATTCAGTAAACAAATAATGTTGTGACCATCAAGCCATCAGCCACCGTAGCTGCGGTGCACCCTGAGGGGATTTAAAATGGAGAAAAGCAGGATACTGTCCCTATATATCAAAGGAATGATTTCAATAAGCCCAGACTCTTGCATCTTCCCATACATAGACAAGGGCTAAATTCATTAACTTGAGATGTCTGGGTTTTTTTATAATTAGCAGTTATCTTTTGATGTTGGACTACCTGGTGGTTTTTTATTTTGTTTTGTTTTGCAAAATCTCCTGTATGTCCTGCCTCTTCCCTTACCTCTTTGGAACAGTCCCTCAGAGCTATCTGAGAGGCTACATCCCAGGCTTAAGTCCTCAGTAAATCTGCGGATAAAACATAATTCTCAACTTTTAGGTGGTGCATTTTTTTTCAGTCGACACTTTGATCCTTAAAACTAAGTGACCTGGAACAAGTCACAACTTCATCAAACCATCTACAAAATAAGGATGATTTTCCTATAGTAGCTAACTTTTATGAGAACTTTTATCAGGCTCTTTTCTAAATGCTTTTTACGTAATTTCTTCAATCCTCACAGCCAACCTTCTGTAGTGGGTACCGTTCTTATCTACAGTTTATAGGCTAGGAAACTGAATTGCAGCTTACCTAGCTCACACAGGTATTGGGGAGAACTAAATAAAACTATGCATATAGAGAATTTAGCCTAGTACTTAGTACAGTCTATATTTCATAAAGGGTACTTTTTTTTTTTTTTTTTACTCATCATTTCCACTTTGCAGATGAAGAAATTAAGACTCAAGGTTAAATAGCTTGCCAAAGTCACAGCAAGTAAGAGAGTGACCAAGCATACAGTGAGTGACTCCAAAGCCAGAACTCTATTCACTATTCTATCCTAACAGAAGGGAGATGGGGAGAGAAGCATATTAGCACTCATTCTTCAAATACTGGCTTATTTGCTTTTAGACGGAACAATAAAAAAATCTCAGAGTAGAGCTTAGAATTTGCTACAACATTGGCGTGGTTCTTAGTTCACAATAGGGCACTAGTTATTACAAGACCTCTGAGCTTAACAGGCAATGTAGCATAAATATGGCCTTTTGAAAACGCTACAAATTGAATCAAAATCAGTTCTATTTGGCTGATTTTATCTAGAGATGCAGAGTTGTAGATGCCATATCTTTACGCAGAAAGATTTCATCGATAAAACATACCAGCAGGGAATAAAAGTTCACATGGGGGTTGGAAGAGAACATTCCTTACCTCCTGCCACACATTCTTTTCTGTGCTCATTTATTGTTTCTGGTTCCCCTTTGGCTTCCTAAAATCATAAAGAGATTTTATTGCTGAACATAGAGTGGAAATCCTTCATAACCAATCATTTCTCGACTTCCTGTCCTCTCCTGCCTACCCTGTTCAAAAAAACACTCTATAGTATGCAAAGAACTGTGCTAGGCATTCAGAAGAAAAGAGGACTGACTCCAAGGGGGTTTCTAATCTAGCTGAGGCATAAAGAACAGAAGTACATGAAAAGCTGCAATCATGATACAAGTTACTTCAAAGCAAACTAGGATTAATTGCCAAGTAAATGAGAGACAGATAAACATGTGCTTTGCAAAAGGAAGAGAGCAACACCATGGCTTGAGAAGCATGGAAAGTCTCTGCAGACAAGGAACAAGCTGGAGCTTGAGGGAGAGATAGGACTGAATGGATGAAGAGGGGGCGGTGATCTAGAACGATCACACGCAGCTTTCCAGATGGATTGTTGGGGAAATTATGGCAAAATAGCTGCTAAGTTTGTGTTATGTTTGGCTTTTACTCCATCTGAATATATTTTAAGGTCACTGACCAACTGTCCTACAAATGTATCTATACAAGAATCACCATAATAGGAGAGTTGCACTATACTGCCTGGGGAAATCTAAAGGAGAAGCTATAGGTATATAATTATTTTAGGATAATTATTATTCAACATTCTCAGAAATTTTCCATAAAAAATAAGGCCAAGACAAATTTCCTTGGTAGGGCCCTTGATACCATGTCATGTAATTTTTGGACAACTGAAAACTAAGATTTTGATAAAATGTAACAAATGAAATAATACAGGTAAAACACTGGATCATCCTTATCAATATGTACATACTCAAGTTTTTTTAATCCCCCTTCAACCCTGTGACATCTTCCGGCTATGGCATTTTCTTCCTCTCCTGCGCTTCCTGGCTACACTTCTTCTGGGAAGAGTTGTCCACAGTTGCTGTTTCTAGTTCCTCATCTCCCATTTGTGATCAGTGAACTACTCTGTCCCTGCACCCAACGCGCCAAGGAAACTGCTCTCCCCAGTTATCAGTGAACTCCCTACTGCCAAATCCAATGGATAATTTTCAGTCTTTATCTTACGTGACCTCACTGTAGCATCCAAATCGATCTATAATCCCCTCCTTCTTGAAGTTTTTTCATCCCTTGGCTCCCCTCTCCTGATGTCCCCCCATCACTCCAAAGCTCCTTCTTGGTCTCCTCCACCATTGCCTTCTCTTATTAGGCAATGGAATCATCAAGAGTCCATTATCCTCTGTGCTCTCTCTCTGCCTGCCCTCCTTCCTTGGGGAATCTCATCCACCTGCTTGGTTCTTTGCTGATAACTCACAAATATGTGTCTGCTCCTGAAAGTCCCACGGGTGAGTTTATGAATATGGGTATATAGTTATCTATAAAATCTCCTTACACGGTATTAATGATGTCTCATATCAACCTGAAACTTGACTTATCTCAAGTTAAATTAAATTAAATTTACCCCACAAATTCTTCTTACTCCCTCCTACTCTCATGTTATTCTATTCATTCTGTAGGTTAGGCCATAAACCTGGGTATTGACCTTTTCCCAGACCCCCGATTATCAGTTATCATGTACTGTGAATGCTATACCTCAAGTATCTCTCAAGTTAGTCTCATTTTTTCCATCATCACTAAATTCAAACTATCTTCATTTCTTGCCTGAATTATTACTATAGCATTCTAACCAATTTTCCACCTCCATTACTAACTTTTCTAATCCATTATTTTTAAAAGATTTTTTATTTTTTATTTTTTTTTTTGAGGTGAGCTAGGAAAGACTAGAGGACTTGAATTTTCCTCTGTCCATTTTTTATAAGGGGCAACCACTTTCGGCATGTGGGCTAGCCAACACTACACTTTATATATACTTTACACTAAAAGAATTATCCCAAATCACATATCCAACTACTCCACTCCCTTCAGACAAGAATAGTATAAAATTTTTATCTACCTTATTACCTCCAATGTACACATGCCACAACCTTCTCTTAACCTGAGTTAGTTGCATGAGTCTCTGTTTCTTGTAATCAAATAGGCCTAACTAAAAGAATGTTTATACACTGAGGGGAAAACAATAATAATACACACACACAGACACACATACACACACCTCCACACATAGAATACAGAGAGGGACTGATGTATAAATAAGACCCTTGAAGGAACGTAGAATTGCCTATAGTCTGTAAGTTACTCTTCAAATAATTATAAATTCATACCAGTGGTGATATGCCTTCTCTTTAAGGAAAGGAATTTAATTATTTTTCTATAAACATTTAAATATTCATCCTTATAATGTTTTATAGCAGTTTGCCATGTGCCTGTCTAACATTCGATACCACTCACTAGGTGCCTCCTCCATGACACCTCTTCTGTCCTCTCACCCTAACCATTTCTCTTTCATATCGCTGACCAGTCTAATTACTGAGTAATTGTATGTTTCTTCCATCAATTACAACACATCTTTAAGATAGATATCACTGTTTTGTTTAGCCTTATTTATTAATGCCTTCATTTATTTAAGAGTACTCTACAGATAGATATTTAGCTTGTTTCCAGCAGAACTTTGATGAATAAATGAGTGAATGAATGCATGAATGAATGAAAGAAAAATCAGTGTGGAGTCAGGAGGTCCTACCTGAGTCTACTGAGTGACCCTGGATGGTTTGGCCTCAACTTCTTCATCTATACAATATTAGTATAACTAAATGCTATTAACCTCATAATATTTTGAAAGGATAAAATGCAATAGTGCTTTTAAGAGTACTTTGCAAACTTAAAGGGACAGTTCTAAATATCATTGCAACATATCATTACTTTTACTGTTAACATGCATATATTTCCTTACCTGATTTGACATAATTTTTTCTTCACTCACAGAGCCTTGGAGTGCAATATTTTCAGGAGCTGGACTTCCACCTATAAGAAGGAGGAAACACATCAACAATGTTGGGGGGAGGGGGAGTAGTAACGAGTAAAAGAGGAAGGAATAGTGAGGGTGGCAATGCGGGCAGAGTAGTAAGTGGCAAAGTGCTTAACACGTGAGACAAATTTTGTACTAAAAAACTTTAAATGTGTCCATTCATTCAGAATCAGGACTAGGCCAGCTAAAGTTCCCAAGGAAGCTAGCCATATAAGATTTCTTAACAGAAATGAATACCTGTATAAATGGCCTTCAAACAGTAGGGTTTTAAAAATAAAAAGCAGCTACTGCTGCTTTTTTAAATCAAACACATTACTAGTATAATTACAGAAACTGAATGAAAGAAGGATGAACAATTAGTAACTTAGTAGCTTTTTTTTTGTAGATTGACAAACAAGTTTTTAACAATTACATATGCAAGGCTGATAACAAAGTATATCCTTCCAAAACACAGTATCTTTCTAAATAAAATGTAATCAAACTAAGAAGAAAAGATGCACTTTTAATTTATGCCATTCCTTTTTGTAATTTCCCTTTGTTTATTTGTATTGTAATGTACTTGATGATGATTTTCCTCTTCACATGATCCATTGTCCTGACTTTAGTTCAGTGCAGGCACAAAGGTCAGCGGCTATAGTCAGATTTTGTTTCTTTCTTTTTAAGAAAACAGAAACCAAATAGTTAAAGGATGTATTAGATTTTTTCAATTTACATGGAAATAAGAGCAAAATGGTAACCCCTTTCTTCAGGGATATAAAATTTTTTCCCTATGGAATTTTTATTTTAGTTCTTTAAAAAAAAATTAAAACAGATAGTAGATTCATATGGCCCATAAATGAAAAAGTGTAAAATTGTTTTCCAGTGAAAATTTTCCCTCCCATCACGCCTGCCAGAAACCTACTTTACCTCCTCAAAGACAATGTTACAAATTTTTGTCTAGCCTTGCAGAGATATTTTATATATACACAAAAACTTTTTTCTATTTTTTTTCCACAAATTTTTACATGCAATACATAATGTTTTGTACTTTGGCATTCCCCCCCCCCCTCCAAAATAGTTCTTTGATATCCTTTCAAGAAAAAAGTTTCCTTATATATGTTTTACAGATGTATACTAGTATTCCATTACATGGATATGCCAAAATACATTAATTAGTCTTCTACTGATAGTTAACTTGTTTCCAATATTTTGTTATTACAAACAATGCTGCAGTAAATAAACTTCTATATATGTCATATAGTATTTATGTACTTAGATCTACAGGATAAAGTCCCAGAAACCAAATTGTTTTATCATGGCATATGTACATTTAAATTTTGGGTAGATATTGTCAAATTCCTCTCCATACTAATTACAATAATTTACATTCCCTGCAGCAGTGTATGAGAATTCTTTTTCCCCCAACAACCTTACCAACAGTGTGCAATCAAATTTTTTATCTTTGTCTACATGACAGGTAAAAAATAGTATCCTGGTGCAGTTTTAATTAAAATTTTTCTTATTTGGTGTGAGGTAGAATATAAAGATATTCTTCAGTCAACTGAAGGAATGGATTCCATTTCTACAATTTTACAGCTCCTTTAACTTAGCACCTGTATCTCAAATTTAATTGTCCAATTTAAACGTTAGATGAATTTTCCTTGATCGGTGTTTTTGGTTGGAATGGGAGCCTATGTTTCCCATGAGTGTCAACTGTAGTGATGTCTCACTGGGAACGGTTGAGAATAAGCACTTTATTTTCAGACTCAAATGGCAGAAAAGGATCTAACATGTTATCTAGTTAATTTCTGCCTCCTGAGTGAACCATCACTAATCGGTCCATCCTTTTAACCCAGTAGAGTCTAATTAGGATTCTGAGAATTTCCTAAGTAGGTGATTCCACATCTGCGTCACAGTTGAGACTCAGATGTGTCCAATCGATTTTGGCCATAAGGAAATATTTAAATCCCATTAAAATATACTTTAATTTTTATTTTAAATACAGAATTGGAAAAAAGTTGGTAACGTTGTCATATATGAAGGCCATGGTCACCTCTGGACTTCTTTTCTGCAGACTGTCTTCAAAATTCTTTTATAAAATAGTATTATTGAGCCACTGAGGATAGTTACTCCACTAGCTTCCAAGTTTGCTTACTGTTTTAGAATGGAAACTATTCTTGAACCCTTCAACAGCTTACCTTTGATCTTCTTCACAGCAGAAGCTGATCTTTTATCTTCCTCTTTCTCACAGAGTGGTTTACAATCAATGACACCAGAAGCCATATGCAAAATTTCTGATCCAGAATCTATCAACAGGAAGAAACTAACAGCATGAATACTATGCAAAAGGATTATTTGCTTATGTCCTTTTCATTTGCACACACCTTAGCAGGTCACAGAACATCCAAGCTTATAGTTATAATACTAACAATCTATTTTTATATCTTTTCTAATCTACTCACCACTTGAAGTTACAGTACTCTCTGTGGATGAAGTGTGTCCAGGAGATGGTAGGGTGGAATATTCCCTGTCAAAAAAGTAGAAGTATTTTAGAGTGTCTGGTCCAAAGAATTCTCTTAGAAATTAACTGAATATGCATCACAAGTCATACACAGAAACAAACAAGCAAACCTGGACTGTGGCAGACTCTCAGAATATAAGTGTTCAACACCATTGTCCTTAAGATAAAAAAAAAAAGAGAGAGAAACAAGTTTAACAATTTGACATTTTCCATTCCAGAGAAGTTGTGTTAAGCAAACATTTTCATACAGTTTTAAATGAACCCATATTTGCTTTGCTCTTTTGGAGAGGATATGGGAATGGGATGGTACAGGGCAGACTGATATACATACTTTCTCAAAGCTGTACTTGCAAAAAAGAAATCCAATTTTAAGTATACTTACAAGTCCAATATTTAAAGAAAATTTAAATTCTTGGGCAAAACAAATTCTAAACTCAAAGGGCAGATAGAGTTTATATCATGAACTTAAGTTTTCTTTAAACAGAACATTCTAGGTGGACATAAAACAACATTTCTATTTATGGAAATATTACTCAACTTAAAACTTTTGGCCTGTTGATTTAAAAATGGTTCTCAATTTTCTAGCTAGACACATAATACATTTTAAAGTTAATCCAATTCTCAAAGATCTGATGGATTACATCTACCGCAACACCTCTTACTTGGGGCTCAAAAAGAACTTAGCAAAACTGTGGTCCCAGCCTTCCAGGGCAAGAATTTGAAAGTCTCATTTGAACTTCTTAACCTTTATCAAGAGTTCCTAATTTGGGGGGAACTTCAGGAGATTAGGTTCACTTATTCTCTTTCAAAAAATACAGTGGGAACACAGGTTCCTCTTTAATAAAAAGTTTTTCTATTCAATAATAAGTATATTTTCATTATCATTCAGTTTATTTAGGAAAAGAAATCAAAATTTAATAAATTAAAACTGAAATCACTTGGACATATCCAAAATATGCACAGACAATGCAAAACTGAAGACATTTAAATATTCCATAATCAAACACACAGCTTCTTGTTAACTGGAACAACCAACAACAGTTTTCAATGGAGGGATGCCGTATATCATACACCGTATTTAGAATCTCTCCAAGATAATACTGACTATAGTCCCAGAAAGATAAAGGTTTAGCAAGAGTTTGCTGAATGTATAGTTTTCCAATACAAAAAACAATAGCTTACATCTGTTCAGCACATTAAAATTTACAAAAGCCCTTTTATGTATCATCCCATTTAATTCTCCCAACAACCTTATGCGGTGGGTTTTACGGAAAAAAAAAAAAAAAAGATTTACTTATTTCAGGTAAGGAAAGTAAAACCAATGAATAAAGTAATTTCTCAGGAGTATTCAGAATGGTGGTGTCAGCCTCTAAACAGTCTAAACAATCAGACTAAATACAGTGTCCTCTTCATTGTAAACAGAACTGTCTCTGAAATACCCTAAGGCTATTGGAGAGGCAAAGACTTCACAATGATTGTCTTAGACTGGTAGATGATTTGAATATAAACTTTTAAAATGTTCCCCTCAAATGTTTAGAAAACCCCACAAACTTGCACAGCAAGAATTTACACCTAATCCTCCTACATATAAATGTTGGGCAATCTTCTCTTTTATTTCATTTTTGTCCCTGCTTTAAATGTCTTTGTGTCAGACTATATGTAACTGAAGCCTCTTGTGACATCAGTTTAATTTAAGTCAACAACTTTCATCAAAGGCCCAGTTTGTGCCAGACACAGTGAAAGGCTGTTTCTGGCACAAAACAGAAAGGTTGGAGAGACCAAAAATACATTCCTTGTCCCAGAGGAGCTCATAGGCCAGTCAGAAAGACAAATATGCAAAACAAATACTTCATAAATTATAAGCAGCATTCCACAGAGGAAAGTAACATGCACAGAACAGAGTGGGGTAATATTTGCATTAAATTTTGAAGAGAAATTATACCTTATACTTCACTGGTAGTTAAATGATATTGGCTCTATCCTTAAGATATTTAAATAGATTGCACTAGTAATTAGTATATGCATATTTAACTATCTGCCCATATATATGTAAGAAATGAAGCTATAAAAATAGGAAAAAATTAAACATTCTTCAGTCTCATTAAGTATCCTCCATAAAAATCAACAAGGATTGATTCCTTAATAATAAAAAAATCAGGCCCATTTAACCCTCCATAACATACAAATCTGTTATTATGTGTGGCTTGAAAAAACACTTATTACTGTGCTATAATTAATAACATATATTATATATAATATTTATATTGCACTAACTAAAAAGCTAATTTTGTCAGAAAAATATTTCTTCTTATACCAGAGTCATGAATACCTGTATTTGAATTTAAGAGATATGAAAGAGAATGCAGTTATTTTCTATTCAATTAAACTGATTTCCAGCATTAGGGGAAAGGGAACACATTATTTCTGTAAACTTTGTTTTTTAAAAAAAGTTTATTATTTAAAGTCAAAATAATAAATATAGCAAAAATACAGTTTGTTTTCATTATACTAGAAATGAGTCTCATTTGCCATAATGGTCTGTGTAAAGCCCTTCTTTTGTCCTATTTTTTATACGTGAAACCTTTTGGTAAACATAAAATATTTATTGATTAACTAAGTAACAATTCTGTGATTTTCGAGAAATGGCATATATTTAGTAGCTGTACATTACTACATTGTTCTGTTGCAAGGATATTGGATATTACTGGATATTATTCCCAATTCATTAATCTTTATAAATCTCACTAATCAGAAAACAATGTAATATACAACATATCTCAATCCTAGATTTTCATACATTTGGTCTAACATTTTCTTCCTCCTTACAAGAAGAAGCAGACAAAAGAAGGAGATTTTTTTTCTTCCAAATTTAGGGTTACAGTTAATGAAAGTTGGAGATACAGCCCCTCAGGGTGTCTGTACCTGTGAAGGGGGGGTGAAAAATAACTCAGCAAAAACTTTCTACAATTGTGCTCTTTTCTTCCAGTTTCAAAAGGCACCCCTATTTAAACTCACAGGAGAACCTAACACACACAACAACTGTAGGATCTGGGCAGATGATAAAAAAGATAATTTAATGGATATATTTTAAAACCAAGGAAAATCAAGAAACTGACTAAAAGCAAGAAAAAGAAAGTTCAGAAGAGAGACTTACCTACATGTAGAAGATTGGCTCAAGTCAATGAGTCTAACACATGCTGACAGCATAGAGCAGGAAGCATGTTCTTCCTGTTCGAGCCATTCAAATATCAACCTGCATAACATTTACATGAAAATCCGTGGTCCAGCCCATTTGCTTTTGAGAGTAAAAGTCTAACGTAGGGTCGGGTAGCTAAGGTACTCGTGGAACAAAGCGAGACATTTTCCCACAGGCTAGATCAGCAAATGCAGGACGCACACACACATATTCTCTCTCTCTCTCTCACACACACACACACACACACACACACACACACACACACAGAGCAGTATTATTTTAGTATTTAGATAGAAAATATGAAGAACAATAAGAAATAACTTCTAAGATATTAGTAAGGGCAGTTAACAGGCCTAGATAATCTCCCAGGGTTACTCTTCTAGATGAAGTGCTATTTCATCCATAGATTTTTATGATCAGAAACCCTTCCACTAATAAACATTCATGTTACCGATGTAATTTTTACTTTTAGATCCATTTTAGACAATTGACGTTACTCAAATAAACTAATATGATCTTCTGAGAAAAGAAGAAAAACCGAACAAAAGGAGTCTATATAGACTTATTTTATTCTAACTTTAAAAAAAAAAAAAAATGCCCTTGACTTGAAGTTGGTTTCAATATTCTAAAAAGAAAAGAATGTAAAATTAAACATCAAAAGATTACAACTGTTATAACCTAAATAAAATGAAATTCCTTCACAAGTTTTTTTTGTTTTTTTGGGTTTTTTTGCAATTTCTGACTAAAAGGACACCACACATTCAGATCTACAGGACACACCCACCACTTTGAGGTTCATTTGTAATACAGTTATCAGCCAACTTCTACATGTCCCAGTTTTGCAACTGGCAATGTTATTTATTCTCCAAGTTTATTAAAGCTGCACCCACGCACAGCTTGAGAGAACAGGACAGACAATGGCCAGAAAATCTGAGATACTTTAAAATTGATTCTGTCCTTTGCCTCATAAATCACCTTCTCCTAGTGATAGTATATCTTAGGCAAAAACATGTAATGACATGAAGGAGACCTCAAAGGGATGGCAAAGCACTTAATATTTAGTGTATGTGATTTTTTTAAACAGCCAAAGAGAAAACAGAAATTCATCTTCCTATCCTCTGACCTGTATTCTCTGAACTTCACACTGCTGATAATTCTGATTCTGGGTGATAGTTACAGTTGCTATTTTCTGAGTGTTTACTATGAACCAGGTACTTTATATATGTTATAAAGTGTCTTGTTGGGGTCAAATCTGAGCTTGGAGTAGGTAGAGGGGAGAATCAGTTTCACTGTCATGTAATTTTCATGAAGCTTCTTAATTCTTGGAGTGTTTGGGGACAAACACAGGTACCTAATCACAAGTCCAGTTTTGCAAAGTCCCAGAAATCCTTTGGTTGCTCTTCAGACTCAATGGTGGGAGCAGTGAATAAGGAAAGAAAGATTATAAGGAGAGACAACTGAGCCCCAGAGAGAAATTGCCAAGAGTGAGGAAGAACTGAGAAAGTTGGGCCAAATGAACAGCTGGGTCTAGCTATTGAAGGGGGCAGCAAGCCCTGATTCAGTGGGAGACTGTGCTACTAGCCAGCCCTGCTGGATTATATATTTGCCTTGAAAAGTAGAGGATAATTTTAACTGCATCACAAGGAGTCCACCCAACACCACAGTAGGACCCAGCTCTGAAGGTGCTGAAACAAGAAGTGAGAGTCATCTCCCTACCGACCAGGAAGAGGAGATCACCAAAGGTCCAGACACAGCGTTCCAAGGAGGTCGACCGTGCAGCAGGCAGGGACCGTGGGCGGTGTGGACAACAGAAAGGACTGCAGAGATGTGAGTGGTGAAACCAACTACCTTCTCCAACAATCTCTCAGGAGGTTAAGTGTCCTTCCCTGGGACCCACAATTTGGTGAGATCAGAAGGACATTGGGATATCCTGGTAGGCACCAGTATAGAGATTCTTGGAAATGCTGAGAAGGGACCCCATGAATGAAAAAGGCCTTCCTATTCATCAGCAAGTGGGGAAACAGAGCACTGAGATTTGTCTCTCTTCTAAATATGACCTACTTGGTTTGTTTCCATGGACTGGTTAGGCCAGAATTTAGCTGTTGCAGATATATATAGGCATATATATATGCATAATATATGTATATGTGTATGTGTGTATTTGAATCCTGAAAAGAACTCTGCAAAGTAATATCTCTGTTTCACCAGGGAACACACACAAACTGAAAGAGGTTAGGCCACTTGTCCGAGTTCACACAGCTAGTAAGTAACAGAGCCAGCTTAAACCCACAACTGCTTAATTCCAAAGCCTATGCTATGTGGCTAAAAATTCTAGATCATTACTGGGAAATATTTCAAATAAATACAAAAGTAGACAGGATAGAATAATTACCTTTTGCGTACCCATTCTGCAGATTCAACAATTATCAACCTATGGCCCATCTCCTTTCATCTATACCATCACCCACTAAACCTACCTTAGCATTGTTTTGAAGCATATCCCAGATACCACAGACATTTCTTTCATAAATATTTTAGTCTGAGTCTCTAAAAGACGAGGACTGGAAATAATTTATTTCCTTTTTTCCTCTTTACACTAAAATATCCCAAATAAATAGATTTCACTGGGTCAGTAAAGTAGCTCTGTTCTCCCCAGGAATGTCACAAACTGGACCCCAAATTATTTTACTAAGACACGTTTTTATTGAGGTATTAGTCTTGTTAGAGTCCTCTGGTCACCCAAAGACCCTCTTATGAATACTGATGTTCACTCTTATCTCCTATTGTGCTTTCTGAAAAAGATGCTAGAATATAGCTTCCTCTGTGAATATGGGAGAGTAATAAAAAAAATAAATCTCAGGTTCTCAGGAACACCAGTCAGAAAGCAATAGGGCAAGACTGTCAATTCAACAAGTGCACTGGGTACTCACTCTCAATGTTTTAAATAGACCCTGTAGGGAGTACAAAAATAAATAAGTAAATAGGCATTCAACAAATATTAATAGAGCAGCTACTGTATACCAAATCTATTCAGGATGCTAGATGCACATTGGTTAATGGCCAAAGGCACTCTACACCAAATTTATAATCTGATACAGGAACATGTTAAGAAAACAAAGAACTACAATGTAACCAAAATATAGACGAGAGGAGCACAGAGTTACTGGGGTCTAAAAGAAAAGAGTGAACTTATTTTTTCCCGAGTGCTACGGTTGAGAAATGAGGAAAATGAGGCCTGAATGACAAGACTTTTCCATAGTAGCAGAGAGGTCGAACCAGGGAAAACCCTCACCTCTCAACTTCTAATCCATTATGATTTCCATCTCAAGAAGGACTAGAGATGCTTGACGGTAAACATTTCTCGCTACCACAAAAGGTTTTATGGAACACATGGTTTTTGGAATGGGCCTTGATAGTCGAATAGAATTTGACAAGTGGAGAAGTGGAATTGTTCTGGGCAGAGAAAACAGCATAAACAGCTTTGTGTCACATATTCCAACAATACAGACCACCTGGTTTGGCTGACACTTAGGGACAACTATAAGGCATGGATGGGGAAAGGTTGGAAAATTAGGTTGCAACCAGATTAGAGAAGACCTTGAATACCAGGGCAAGTTGTTTGTTTTGAAGGCCCTCAAGAGTGACGAAATTCCAAGAGTTTGAAGCCAAAGAGTTGGGAAAACACAACTATTTATGGGTCGCTGGGACAAACACGGATTATATGCTTTGTCATTGTAATTTCATGTTTCATCCTAATTCTTATGAATGAGAATGCATAGATAAGCATCATCTAAGGAGAGAGTTCTATTTGTTTAAGAGATGGGTGGGGGGCATGAAGGGGTAGAAGGTGGGGATTTACTCAAGGGACAGGCATGAGGGAGTAAACAGGCTGCCCGGATTCCGCAGTGGAGCAAAGGAAAAGGGAAATGGTGGAAATTGGTGGGAAGAGCCATAGAGTGCAGCTGACAGATGAGTTCCTGGGGCCTACGGAAGAGATGGCACGGAGGCAGCGGGAAAACCTGCAGGGAATCTATACATTTCCGCAGGAGCATTTAACAGGAGTTTGTCTTGTGATCTCTGTTCGCTCCTATTTCTTCATGGGTGTCGAGACAAAATAATTCGGTCACATATCCTAACGAGAGTGGATTAGGAGGTCCTTTTAGATACAAAAGGAAGCACATTTATTTCTTAGCCAAAAAACTACTTTCAAGGTAACTATGAGTAGTTACTAGGATTGAAACATCTAAATTCAGTGTTCTCAGAGGAGTCGTAAGAAGGGATTAATCTTTGAAGCTATAGAAACTTGAATTTGAATCCCAGGTTTGCTACTTACTAGTTGAGTGATCCTGGTTAAGTTACTTAACCTCTCTGAACTTCAGTTGCCTCATCTGTAGAAGCAGAGAATACTTACCATTCAAAGTTGTAGAGACAATTAATAACATGACATGTGGAAATGTTTTCCTACAAAGTACCTGGTACACAACTGATGTTGGTTCCTTCCCCTTTCTTGGTGAAATCAGTACCAGATAAAAGGGAAATTACTAACAACCAAACATCCTGTAAGCTTCCAAGTTCAACTTCCTTTACTAAAACTTTACAAGAACGGCTAAGGAATAGCAAAATGGATTCATTTCCTTTTTCTTTCCTTTTCTTAGCTCTTCAATAGGATGGGGTACTAAGGAATGGAAAAAGTGAGATACATACACTTAAAAGAATAAGAACAACTCATGTAAATCAATTTTTTTTAAAAAACTCATTTTTTAAAATGGACAAAAGATCTGGGTAGACATATCTCTAAAGAAGATATACATATGGCCAACGAGTACATGAAAAATGCTCAACATCATTTGTCATTAAGGAAATGCATATCAAAACCAGAACAAGATACCACTTTACATCCACTAAGATGCCTATAATCAAAAAGATAGACAAAAAATAAGATACATGTATATATATAACTGAATCACTTTGCTGTACACCTGAAACTAACACAACATTGCTAATCAATTATGCTCCAATATAAAATAGAAATTTAAAAATCAAATTTAATTTAATTTAAAAAAAAGATAGACAAGTGTTGACAAGGATGTGGAGAAAATTAAATCCTCATACATCACTGGTGGGAATGTAAAATGGTGTAGCTGCTTTGAAAATCTGTTTTGCTGTTCCTCAAAGTGTTAAACATAGAGTGACCAGATGATGCAATAATTCTACTCCTAAATATATACCCCAAGAACTGAAAACATATGTTTACACAAAATGTTTTACACTAATGTTCTTACTGGCATTATTCACGGTAGCCAAAAAGTAGAAACAACCCAAGCGCTTATCAGTGGTGAATGGATAAACAAAAGGTGGTATATTCATACACTGGAATATTATCCAGTCATAAAGACGAATGAAGCACTGATAACATGCTACAACACGGATGAACCTTGAAAACATTATACTAAGAAAAGAAGCCAGTCACAAGAGGTCCGTATTGTATTATTCCATTTATATGAGACATCCAGAATAGGCCAGTCTATAGAGGCAGAAAGCAGATTAGTGGCTGCCTAGGGTGGGGTGGGGTGGCGGATAGGGATAGACTGCTAATAGGCATGAGGTTTCTTTCTAAGGGGATCAAAATGTCCTAAAGTTGATTGTGGTGATGGCTGCACAACTCTGAATATTTTTTAAAATATTTAATTGAACAATTTAAACTGATGAATTGTTTGGTAGGAGAATTATATCACAATAAACCTTTTTTTAAAAAAGGAAGAGTGATGGATTTCCAGATTCTGGAACAGAATGGTCTGCTCCATTTGATTGAGAAGATCATATTCCCTCAGGCTCAGACTGCTGACCAAGGAAAGTGCTCCAGGCACATCTCCACGACCTGGGGTGTTTGCCTAAGTGCCCTCAGCTACTTAGTATTCTCTTCTTGGGTAGAGAAGTACTATTAGCACCTAACTGCAGCAATGGGTTCTCCTTGGGCATTGCCCTACTTTGTACAGCAAAGTACCAGCACCTCAAAGATTATCTAGCCTTGACTTCGATTCTTAGAGAGTCAATGAGACCTGAGACTCTTGATAGCCAATAGTGAATTTAAGTCCCAAACCAGCCTGTCTTTCAAACAAAAAGTTCAGAACACTTTATCAAAATCTCCGTTTGGTTATATATCCTTGAGTTTATACTATAGAAGGGGTAGAAATCCCCCCAGATGCCATCAAACGTTGACATTTCTCATGCATCTGAATTCTGTGGTATAAGACTTGTACTTGCCATAAGAGTCTCTATAATACTTCAAAACAAAACAAAACAAAACATAAAAACACCATAGAAGAGGGTCAGGATATGGTAGAGCTAAAAATGAAGTTGAAATATAGTCCAATACTCACTTCCATACTTAGGTCATTATTCATCCTGATGCAACCTGAAAGATCTGTTCCTGGGTGGGGACCACCTGTAGGGCCTGGACACCTAATAATAGACAGTAAAGTTCCTTAATACAGGTGGAAAAACTGCAAATTTCAGCAGATACCAACCTATCACATAGTTCCCCTTCCCTGCCCCAATTTTACTGAATTTCTAATTAAGTTCATGTCTTAACTGAGACATGATGAAAGAGAGCTCCAAGCTCCATCAGAGAGAGAGGTTATAACCATAGAGAATCTAGTCCCAAATGAAAATGAAGTTATTTGCAATTCAAAGTCTTGTTTCCTGACCCTCGATACAGAAAGGAAATTTCATTGGGGTGAACAGTGCTCACAAACTCTACTGACATTTCTGAACTTTTCCTAAGGAAGAAATGTCTGTGTACTTAGCAAGTTGAGTGAGCTCAGATGAGCTTTGGGAAAGGGTATGTGCGAGCACAGGGATAGAGTCCCAAAGACTTGTTCACCTGGAGTGTGAAGGAATAGAAAGATGATCAAAACCTAGCTGAATGAGTTAACTTAGCAGTACATAGTATATTCCTAAAAACTGGGAAACATGTTAAGTAGCCTAATTTGCCTTTTACACTTTAGAATGGATATCATGAAATTCAAAAGAGCTATAGAGAAAACTATAAAGGTATCTTTGTTTTAAAATTGTCGATTTTCAGAAAGTTAGAGAAGTTACACAATAAAAATTCCACAATAAAGATGTCATGATGTCAAGATATGAAACTTTTACTGATTAAATGTTTAGGCAATAGGAATAGGCCACCCACGAAAAGTAGGCCAAGTGTATTTTGCCCTTTTAACTTACTTGTGCCTTCCGGTCACATCCAAAGCACTATCCTCTATTTCTCCATATGTGGGCCGTTCACATGAAGCATGGATTCGGTTGGCTACACATGAGAAGGGTGTCAATTCTAGTCTTGGAATTGCTGTAAGACTATCCAGATACAAGGCATCTGCAGTAGAACAGAAAAGAATAAATATAGAAATTAATGGTTCAAATTATATATATATACTATTTCTTTTCCTCTTGGGAGATTAGACCATTTCTGAAAAAACAAAAGTCAGTTCAATTCAATTCAATTTACATTTTTTTTTGAATTTTATTTTATTTTTTTTTTTATACAGCAGGTTCTTATTAGTCATCCATTTTATACACATCAGTGTATACATGTCAATCCCAATCGCCCAATTCATCACACCACCACCACCCCCCGCCACTTTCCCCCCTTGCTGTTCCATACGTTTGTTCTCTACATCGGTGTCTCAATTTCTGCCCTGCAAACCAGTTTATTTGTACCATTTTTCTAGGTTCCACATATATGCGTTAACATACGATATTTGTTTTTCTCTTTCTGACTTACTTCACTATGTATGACAGTCTCTAGATCCATCCATGTCTCTACAAATGACCCAATTTTGTTCCTTTTTATGGCTGAGTAATATTCCATTGTATATATGTACCACATCTTCTTTATCTATTCAATTAACATTTTAACATTACAACTCCCCACCCCCTAAATTTTGATGCCTAGTTATGAGGGGTAGAAATGTCATTTCTTTTTTTAAGAAGGGCGTAGGGGTGAAGGAGGGGAAACAGAAACCCTTGCCTAGTAAGCAACTAGAGGGGTCAACAACAATCTGCTGCCAGGGGGCAAAATCCAGCCAGCCTCCTGTTTTTGTAAATAAAGTTTTATTGGAACACAGACACACCCATTCATTCAGTATCATCCAAGGTTGCTTGTGGCTAAAACAGCAAAGCTGAGTAGTTGCTGCAGAAACCGTACAGCCTGCAAAACCTCAAATATTTACTATCCGGCCCTTTACAGAAACAGTTTACCAACTCCTAAAGAGAAAAACAGTTCGACATTGTAATTGTAAACCACTGAAGAGTGCAGGAAATAGGGTGACAATTTTTTTTTTGAGGAAACTGTCTTGTTATGTTTTTCTGAGTATAGGAAGCAGCAGAATTTAATAGAAAAAACATAGGCTTTGGAATTAATCACAATTTTTAGTTCAAATCCTGACCCTGACACATACCAGGTGTGTGATCTCGGATAAATAACTAAACCAACTCTGAGCTTCAGTTTACTTACATATAAAGTGCCACATGGGGACTTCCCTGGTGGTCCAGTGGTTAAGAATCCACCTTCCAAGTCAGGGGACTTGGGTTCCATCCCTACTTGGGGAACTAAGATCCCACGTGCCTTGGGGCAACTAAGCCCGCGTGCCGCAACTACTGAGCCCACGCACCATAACTAAAGGGAAGCCCACGTGCCAAAATGAAGTGCCCGCGCGCTGCAACGAAAGATCCTGCATGCCACAACTAAGACCCAATGCAGCCAAAAATAAATAAATAAATAAATAAAAAATTTTTAAAGTGCCACATGACCTTAGGCAAATTACTCAGTGTTCCTGTCTCCTTATCTTTAAAATGGGAATTACATTAGCATCTACCTCACAGGGATATGGTGAGGATTAAATGAATTAACAGGTACGTGAACATACAGTTCTGAAAGCAGAGAACTGTGCCTGGCACATAGCGGGCACTCTTTCAGTGCTGCCATAGTATTGTTACTATCACTGAGTTAGTGTGGGTAAAATCGTCACTATAAAGCACTCCTCTACTGTCTGACACAAACTGGCCACTTGTTAGTAGCAGTAGCAGTTTTCTCTGTTCTAGTTGAAATGATCCACAAATCATTCTACTTGCTTTTTATTCCTTCTTAAATTTATTTTGATAATCATCCCATTTCTTTTGTCATTTCAAAACCAACCATTAACTTTTGCTTTCAAGCACATCCAGGTTGTGATGAGAGATGCCACCACTTTCAGCATTTCCTAAGATAAAGTTCATTCTCCTTAGACTGGCATTAAGTATTAGTCCATGATGTGACCTACAACATGCTCCAAACTTAAATTCTACTCCATCCTGACCCAAGCCCTCTTATATCCACAGTGACTTATCCAGCATGGACTCTTCTCCAAACACTTAAAACTTTTGCATTTTTTTTCCCCCTCATGTCATTCTCCCCAGTTGGAATACTTTTTCCATGCTTTTTGCTTTTCCAAATGCAGCCCATCTTTCCATGCCTGGTTCAACACTCATTTCTTCTACAGAGCCTTCTCTGAACCCAGGTCTTACATCCTTAATAATCTGTGAGCTTTAGGACTTACTCTCTAGGACTTACTCTCTAGTATACATAAAATAGTGCCTTGCACAGAGTAGGTGGTCAAATATAAGTTGACTGACTGAATTCAGGGATAAACATCTAAGTTTTCAACAACATTTGCTATATAATTGTGATTAATTATTTTCCCTCTCAAGAAGAACCCCACCCTCAGCTGTGTCTAACAGGGTATAGGAAAGGGTCTATCCATGCTTACCCAGCAGAGGTGTGTACCAGCATGTATGTTTGAAGGTCAGGGGTAGCTGATGTATTCTTGCTTCTTGACCACTATATCGTTTATGGCAACACTGCTTCTGAACAGAAAATCAAGTACTATTAACTTTCCAAAGGGCTGTAACATATTTCATAATCTCTCTTCATCTCCAAAAGTAGAAAGAAAATCACTATTCTCCCGCAAGAGAGTTTGAGAAGAAAATAAATGACATCAAGTAACAAAGTTTTCATGCTTTGGATCAAAAGGTACATACCTTATAAGTAAAAATGTAACTCTTATTAAAAATCACTCTTCAATAATTTAACAGAAGGATAACATCAATTCCCAATAATCAACACTTTCATATAAACAAAGGCTTTGAGGAAAGAAATATGAGTGAGGGGCAAGTTTAGTTATATAATTCTTCTTCATGATACCGTAATCAAAAAGTTTTAAATAGTACCATTTCCTAGGGCCTATCAAACTTGTGTGTGTGCACATGATAAAGAAAAAAATAGGTATCTTGCTTTGTCTGATACCCTCTCAAGAAAATCAGTATAGCTTAGAATTCTAACTTACTAATACACATTGAACTTAACTTTTTATTTTGGCATAGTAGTAGATTCACAATTGGCACTTAAATAGTTTCAAAAAGCTTAAACTCACCAATTGTTCCTGGAGAGGTTGATGAATTCTATCTGTGCAGGACAAGGGATCGTAGTGAGGAGATTCCTCATCTAAACAGCTCTGTCATGAGAAAAATGGTGGAGTGCATTCAAAGACAGAATGATGGCAGAGTGACAGATATAAAATACATTGGATTTAAGATGTGATGCTACCTGAGAAGGAGAAAATTGACTAGTTCTTTATCTTGTATTTTACATTAAGGGAACAATTTGTAATGGTAAACCTTCTCACTGCATTTTTCCCATTACTTGTTCTAGGAATGAAATCCAAACATCAGGAACAGGAAACTGAATGGCTTTGTCATTGAAACCGTCAAGCAGAGACCAAAGATTGTTGGAGACATAACTCAGAGAGTGAAAATGCTGTCTGTGAAAATTTTACAGCAATAAAATTGTGACTTTTGTCCAAGAGGTAGATACATGTCTATCAGTTACATTATAATAGAAAATTGGTGTTCTTGAGATGATTATGGAGATTTTTTCCAGTTCAACTTATTGTAAGGGGCTTTTTAGGCACTCTGCCTAGCTTAATCTCCTACATGAATTTTTTTTTTTTTCTGCTTAAACAGATGTGCCTGCATGATGCCCTAGAAACAGATACATGCAAATATCACCCTTCTCTCTTTCCTCCTCCAGCCCCTTCCCTCCAGTGCCAACCTTGCTGTTCCTTATGTTCTTCACTTATGAACAGAAAGGAGAAATTCACCAAGTGTCATAAGGGAAAGAAATACATTTAACTGTACCATGGATATCTTGAGATATCCAGACAGAAAGGAGTTGAAAGTTTAATTCAAATAAGAGAGAAAAGAGACAGCAGCCATCAAAGCCCACTCAAGAGTCTCAGAAACGACTAGCAAACTGGCCCTTTGCTAATAGATACAGTTCTGAAATGCTTCCTCTCTGAAAGATGTTATTAGGAGCCACTCACTCATGTGCATTCTCCCCTCCTGTTTTGCTAAATGCTTTCAGTGCATAAGAGAACAAAGTCTACCAGAGCATCTTTTCTAACTTGATTATTTAATTTTATGACTAAAATTATTATATATTATAACTTAGCTTCAAAATCTTACACCAACTGGACAACTTCCCCACAGTAAACACATATCACAGAGGTTTGGGTCTTTTTGTTTGCTTTTTACCTGAAACAGCAAGCCATGGAGTTGTCCTTTAATTAACTTCTTTCTTAGTGACTCAATTGTTGCTATAAAGAGAATTTATAACCAGCTTAATATGACAATCCGCAACCCCCTTTTCCCTTAGTTCATTTTGTAAACTTTTTTTTTTTAAGATTTTTTGATGTGGACCATTTTTAAAGTCTTTATTGAATTTGTTACAATAATGCTTCTGTTTTATGTTTTGGTTTTTTGGCCCCGAGGCATGTAGGATCTTAGCTCCCCGACCAGGGATCGAACCCGAACCCCCTGCATTGGAAGGTGAAGTCTTAACTACTGGACCGCCAGGGAAGTCCCATTTCATAAACTTTTAACAGCTTTCAATTTGAGGCCTGAGGAAAGGAAAGAGAAAACAACGGCTTCTGAGAATGACGTTCTCAACTCATGACTCGTGAAAATGGGAAAGCAGAAACAAAACAGGTAGGAGCAACTAAACCACTATTGCCCTTGAGTGTTTAAAATTAACCTTGATAGATGCAAGTGAATTATCTTCTAGAAGTGAGTCACAGAATTATTCATGCTAAAAAAGGATTGGGTTTGTGACCTCAGAGGTCACTAGGGCCAACCTCCTACCCATGGGGAAATCGTCTCTTCAATAAGCCTCTGCTTGAGCTACAAGCAATGGAAGCCTTGGAAATGGAGCCATAGAATCCCAGATTCCTACAAGGAGGTCTGGGATCATGAGAGATTTAAGTGGATAAATGGTTATTCGTGGAGCTGAGATCAGACTCACAGGACAGTGCACCATTCACTATACTCTTTGGCGAAATTAAAAATATTTGTCTCTCTACTTAACTGAAATCTGCTTCCCAGTAACTTCCAAATTGTCCTCTCTGGAATAATGAAAGTGAGAAAAATACCTATTTAACTTCTTAAGTTAAATAGCAACATATTACTTATTGGACAATCTATACCCTTTGAAAGATAGCCAAGAACCAGAAAATAGGCCGAAATCTTTGGAACAACCAAAATAGATGTTGATATCCATGCCCTTTATTCATGTGGCAGATTCTCACACTTCACTCAGACAGTGGGCTCTGAATTTATACAGAATTCTCACAAGCTTGACTGTTTTCTCAGCCCACAGATGATTAAAAACAAAAATTAAATGAGGGTACGAAGCTCTGTTAGATGGAGGTGTATTAATAGCTGCCACTTTAAAAAAAAAAAACCGCTAACAGCCAGGAAAATCAACAGCAGATACTCTGGTGTCCAAAACACATAGAAATCTGGTGCTTCTTATTTTAAAGACCAACAGTTTTATATCTCAGTAGCCTGAAGAAATTCTGAGCCATGAAAATAATGCTAATACATGTGGAAATTACAGAATCTAATTATAAATATTTTTCAGGGGAAAAAAGCTTGAAAAGCTTCAATTATGTGGAAAATTACCCATGTAAAATTTATTTAGTAAGAATATTTTTTGGTAAAAATAACATTTCCCAACAAAGCTTGACAGTGTTTATGAGGCCCACAGGGAGGAAAATGTATTTTTAAACTATTTCTAACATATTTAAGTAATTAAAAAAAATTAAACTCTTAATACATAGAACTCTAGTAAAGATTCAGTTTTTTAAAATTCTCTGTGTTAACTGTATTAAGAAATAAGGCTCTGTCCTCCTCCTGACCTATATCTGAGCAACAGCAATCAAAGTTTTCAGAAGTGGCCAACATTATGCTTCTGAAGTTGCGTATCTCAAAACACTGTCTTTGAATTTCCAAATTAAGCTCGTGTTCAGAAGAAATAATGAGTTAGTATAAGACTGTCTAAATTGCCCATCTGCTTTCCCACCAGGCAATCTTGATTTTTAGAAATAGTCCATCTCAAAACAAGTTCCAAGTTGTAAACCTCATTTCAACAGATGTTTTGTGCGATGGGTAGCAACTATTTTCATGTTTCATAAGGCAAAACAAGCTGGCTTATGACATTAATTTGCATGCACCTTTGCATTCTTCTTTACGTGTTTGGAGTTGGACCTGCCATGTCTCTAGGGTATTTAGGTTTCACATGGAAGCAAGTAAAACAATGGCCACTGTTTCCCCTGCTGTTGCCATCTGTGATGTAGGATGAGACCAGTTGTCTTGGATACATTTTCTTTGAAGGAAGCTGAGATAAAACAACTTTCTAAATGACTATGCACTAAAGCTTTCAGGCAAAGGCCCTGCGATTAATTGGCTGCTGAAAATCAAAACCATGATATTGAGCTGTAATAATGTTAGGTATCAATAGGGTTGACGTTTATGGATTATGGACTTCATAACACTGTAATATAATGTGTTGCTCAATGTTCTATAGAATTGTGCATTACAAATATTAAAGTTCATTGAAATCCATAGACTAGAAGGAAATAATTCACAGCACACGTCTGTCAAAGTTCTTGTACCCAAAATATATAAAGAAAAGAAATCCTACAACTCAGTAACAAAAGGACAAGTGACCTAATTTGAAAAAGGGCAAAAGACTTAGATACTTCACAAAGAAGATATACAATGGCCAATCAGCCCAACAAATTAAAATCACAGTGAGTACTCAGTCGTGTAGAGAAAATGAAAAAGACTGACATCACCAAATGCTGGGGTTGTGGATACCTGAAACTACCACACATTGCTGCTAGGAGTGTGAAATGCTACAAACTCTATGGAAAACTGCTTGCAGTTTCTTAAAAAGTTAGAATTACAGCTCTACTATGATCTAATATCTCTGCTCCTAGATATTTATCCTAGGTTAAACAAAAACACAGGTCCACACACAGACCTATACACAGATGTTCATAGCAGCTTTCTCCCTAAACCCAAAACTGTAAATATTAGGTTGGCCAAAAAAGTTCGTTCGGGTTTTTCCATAAGATTATGGAAAATTATCTTGGCCAACCCAATAATTTAGATGTCCAATAATAGGTGAAAAGATAATCAAATTGTGGAATGTTCTTACAAAGAAATGTGACTCAGCCATGAAAAGGGCATCCCATTGATAAACACAACATAGATAAATACTACGCTGAAGGAAACACACACAGACATACACAAAAGTATATACTGTATAACTCAATTCTAGAACAGCCTAAACTAACCCACCAGTGATAGAAATCAGATCAGTGGTTGCTCCTTGTGGTGGTGAAGGTAGAAGTGGGGAGTAACTGGGATGTAGCACCAGGGAACTTTCTGGGGTTATAGAAGTCCTGTGTTTCGATGTGCATTTGTCAAACTGGTTGGACAGTACACTTAAGATCTGAATGTTTTATGATATGTTAATTACTCATCAATAACAAAGAATTAAAAAACTACAACAAGAACGAAAATAATGGGGCTTATAAAATAAATAGGGTTAGGAAGAGACCACTAAAAATGTATATGCAACATTGTAACCAGAGCACTAACAAGCACAATTATTAGTAGTACTTCGGAAGATAACATGGATCACTGAGACATGCAACTTAAAATGGCTAAAGGCTGACTCCCAGGATCCTAGAAATGCACAAAAACAATGGAGTGGAAATGCTGGTGACACTTTAAATGGCACAGTGCTGGTGGGGTGCTGAGAAAATGCAGAGGGAAGCGGAACTCTGAGGCAGTGGGGCTGCTACAGCAACGCAGGCGGGAATACAACCTGCCGCAAAATGGAGCTCTGCGGGGCTGGGATGGCACGTCGCTGGGAGGGAGGCCCAGGTGCAGACCTTGCTTTTAATTTTCTTAAAATACAGCTGAAAGCTTCCTGCTGCCTATCAGCAGCCAAGTTGAGGGCTTTTCTCCTCTCCTGCGGAAGGTTATACTTCTATTCCTACCAATCCAGGTCCTATTCCCAGGAAAACTGTGAATGAAATGCCCATATTATCCTTACACGTCTTCACCCATTTGGCAATCATGAAAGAGATAGTTTACGTGATAGAAACATACTCTAGCAGAACAGACTGTACCTAGTATGGCCAAGCATTAGCTACTGTTTGCATTTGTTACGTTATTTGTAAATTAACAACTCTGGCGTTTTCTGGAAGAAGATACTGAGGCTCAGAGAGGGAAAGAGATTTGCCCAACTTTATCAAAGTCTTTTGTAGACTTAGAATCTAGGTTTGTTTAACCTCAAATCCCGTGCTCTTTATCTTTGTGCAATACTTTCTCCTAGATTATTTCATCCATACCTGCATCTTTCATTTGGGAAAATGTAGGCCCTCATCCCATCAGAGGTGTCCAGCAAGCTGTACTTGACTTTGGTTCTCTCCTTGGTGCTCACCCCAACACCTATGTTTAAGTGTCTCCATCAGCTGAACCCCCCTTCCTGTCTCATTTCCCTCTTGTGGACTGACTGCTCAGGACATGTGGCTCTCATCTTGTATTCATCCTCAAAGCTGTAGGCTGTTATGTGCCCCATACATCATGCCCTCCACGCTAAGAATAGCAAGCTAGAAGAGAGTTTCCAGTGAGTTCATCTAGGTGAAAGCCTTCTCTAAACTATAAAGTTCATATCAGATACTATGTTCAAATAAGGAATTATAATATACAGGAGCTTCTCAGGCTCTCTCCCCAAAGAAATATTTATGGTTTCTAAAGGAAATACTTACGGTTTCACTCATTGTCTGTTGAATGAGCAAGTCAATGAAGATTTTATGTAGATAAGGGCAAAAAAGGATGAATACTAAAGGGGTGATAGCTTGGATTAGATCATTTAGTCTATGTTTCCTGCACATAGGATTCACCCTAATATGTTGCATGCATACCCTAGATCTAAGAAGCTTTATTCCTTTTTAAAGCAAACATTCATTTACATATGCACTATTGCCTTTGTTAAGATACTTAGATACACATGAAGAAGCAGAAGAAAGAAAATATATGTTATCATTCAAGAAATTTAGTAGTTCTAATGGCGCATTTCAGGGGGGCAAGCATGCACACTAATTACCTCATAAATCAGTCCAGTCCTGATGGCAGTCGAAAACTTGAACAATATTATTTATTCAACATTAAATTCAGGTATCTCATCAAATGTCATAAGCAACTTCCTACTTCCAGTTTGTGAACATTGTCATTGACCTAAACATTTGGACACAACAACTGCATCCTCACACAGTTTGCTAATGAACCTGTCTTAGATGCAGCAGAAAGCAATTGCCATAACACTTAATGAATTTATGAAGCTAACCGGAAAGTTTCACGAGAACTAAATGGATTTAAATAGTTTTGTTGTCTGACTCAGAATTCAAATGTCTGACTCAGAATTCAAACAGTATGTGATGGTAGTGGTCATGGTGGAATGTGTGAGGATGTGTTTGTGTTATAACTGTCCTACCTTGTTGACGTTTGTTCACAGTCTATCTGGAAAATCTGCTCTATAGACTTTTTGAAAATATGTGCTACCCAAATTTCCCTCTTCTTATAAAGATTGTTGGGTTTTTTTTTGTGTTTTTTTGTTTTTTTAATTAATTTATTTATTTTGGCTGCGCTGGGTCTTAGTTACAGCCTGCAGGATCTTTTAGTTGCAGCGGCATGTTCCCTGGACCAGGGATCGAACCCGGGCCCCCTGCGCCGGGAGCACGGAGTCTTACCCACTGGACCACCAGGGAAGTCCCATAAAGGTTGATTTTTAAGGGCATTATTAGAAAGATCTTCGTAAGCAAAGGGTCTTAAGAGCCAAATTTTGATAGGTATGCCTTCTTTGGGCAGCAAAAGGTACTCACAAGTAAAGGAGCTAATAAAGCCTGGCAGATTGTGTGCAATTCAAAACAGAAAGGAAGCATCCACCCTACTTTATCCAGCCAGAAAAAAATACGTGCATTCAACCTAGGGAAGCTTTCACATTCTATTTTAAATGATATTTGGACCAATTATCCCCTGAGGATAGACTGGGAAGACAATAGCAAGTTCATAATATTGAGAATGTATATTTTGGAATAAGTTACAAAAGCTGACTTTTCCAAGAAGTTACTACAAACCATAGTAGGTTGGAGGAGGGGATAAATTCTTTGTTTTATAAAACTATGGGGTATAATATTGATTTAAGCAAAGGATAAAAATAACTGGATCAAAAGATTAGACCTCTAAGCACAGTGTCTAAAGCAAACACACCATAAACCAAATTTGGAATGCCTTAATGAAGGCATGTTCATGGCTCAAAATTAACAACTCTAATCACAAGGGGACCTTCTCCAATGCCCTCTGAGCAATACAAAAAAATATCATAAAGATTATGTAATTTAAAGCATGCTTTACATTGTCTGACAGAGTGAAGCAGGGTAAAATGACACTTACTGTTATTGAATATGATCAAGTTCTACAAGGCTTAGAAATAATAATAATAATAATAAAGTGTTGAATAACCACTGCTATTTTAGAACTAGCCAATTCCTTTAAACTCTTAAACAGCTTTCTCAGATAACAGTAGAAAGGGTACAATAAATCCAAAACAAACACAAGTCTGAAAATTTCCATCACTAGCTTACCTTAAGCTTATATTTAGTTATTACCCAAACCAATAACTTTCTATAAAAAGAACCTTTATACTGCTGGAACAAGAAGCTGGCTGAACAAAAGCAGTTGTCTGATAAATGGTCATATACGTAAGCTTTATTTTTACTGAACCATGTTTCTAGAATAAAATAAGCTTAAAAATAATCTGACATCTGTAATTTGACAATTGTCTTCTCACCTCAGTCCTCAGTAAACGCTTATCTACTTTTAGGTAAAATGGCAAATGTTCTAGTTTTTAAAGTAAAATATATATGTAAAGAACACAAAATTTTAAAAGAATTTTCACACATATATAATATTTTGATACACATTGAATTCCTAAGTATTTTGCTCAACTCTAAAATTACTGCTTAAAAGAAAATAGAGAGGCAGGGCCTCTTCTACCATATGATGGGTACAAACCAGCTAATAAAGTCAGAGTAGAATATGTAAACAATTTGCAAGTTCAACTCTCTCATGCATACAAGATTTTTTTCCATGTTTACTTTTACAGATATTGAGAGGTTTTGTTTAAGTTTTAAAGAAATAACAGTTATGGAAAAATCCAGCTTGTAATAGACAACCAAAAGGGAAAGTTAATGGTTAAATCCATCCACCTAGCCACTAGGCAGATCTCTCTGGAAGCCCATAACACTGCTTCTGGAGCCATTTCAGCACCATGAATTCAGTAATAAGATAGCAGCTGGAATCTAGAAAAATGGCTGTAGTCCTCCTGCCCCACCTCAGAGTGGACTGAATTCAGACATAACAAATACTTGCTACTCACTTTTCAGTTTTCTTGTCTTCTGCTCAAGTGTCTGGCAAGTGTTCACTAACTCAGTATTTATAGTCTGGAGATTTCGTTGATCCGAAATTGCTTCCTCTAATTTACGCAGCAAAGGCTTAGCTTCTTCCCTGGCAGAGTGGGCTGCTTGATCTCCATCCTCCACCTGGATACCGACAGTTAATGCTGGATTTTAGCAGAGTGGCAGGGAAAGAAAGCAATTGAGCACTCACTCTTATTATGCACACGAAACTGAAAATGTGCTTTTCTTCTCAGGGAAGTGATAAGCCTCCACTGAACTTCTGCAATTCTGTGTTTGCATGGGCTTCGTATGCCTGAGCTATTTCTACAGCGGCAAAAGTCTTGGTATGTCAAGTCGCCTCTTTCTGCAAAGTTGCCTCTTTCATCAGCAGGCTGTTGACACCGCCTCTTACAACTCCCCCTTTACTTCCTCCGCTCACTGCTAGTCGAGAGGGACTGAACTTCGCAGTTCCTCTTTGTTTTTTTGGTTCCTCCTCCATTTTTACTTCAGGGTTTTAAGGACATCTGAGAGACTTCCTGTGCATATAGTGTAGTCAAAGGCCACCCTACCTGCTCCTCTGCTCCCTCCAACCATTGGCTGGCTTCTTGGACCTTCTTCCTGAGGATGGCTTCCTGGTTGACAGCATCTTCTTGCAGTTGTGTGATGGCTTCTAGTTGTTTCTGCCTAGTTAAAAAAAAGTCCAAACCACAAGCTGTCAGTGACATTTCAACTAAGAGTCAACCCCTGGGAACTTATGACAAATTCAAACTTAATATACTTCCTCAGAAATGAGAGGAAAAAGTGAAAGTATTTACATATAGGTAAATGCTTCACAAATATAGAATTTTAATTAAAGCAATCGTATTGATCACTTAGTCTGATAACCTCACTTTACAGATAAGAACATTTAGTTTCCTATTCTACACTGGAATATTCAGTTCCCCACAAGCTACATTCATAGTACTTAGCTACATTGGCACTACAATAAGGTCACTGTGACAGGTGCCATATTTACATATCACAACTAGCTTTTTCAAAAAAAAAAAAAAAAAAAAAAGAAAAAACGAAGAAGGGTAAAGAAAAAAGAGAGAAAAAAAAAAAAAAGAACTTTGTTTCATGACCTTAGCCTTTCTCCTTAAGAATTGTCAGTCATGGTAAAATTACGTGCCATGAGCATAGGAAGGGCTGCTCCCAAGAACAGGCAAAAGTTAGCTGCTAGTATTTCCACTGCAGTCCTCTCTTTTCTAAAGCCTTTCCCCTCCCTTTCTTCCTCACCCCAAATCTCTTAGTGTTGTTATGTTACTTCTCTTTTGGATCCAACCCTAGTCCCCCAAATATATAAAAATGCATCTGTTAGCTGATGAGATTATTTAAACCATGCTATGTATCAATATATCAATGACTATCTGGAAACAACCTGACCTGAATAAGGACCTTAGCTCAAATGAACGAGAACCTTTGGGAGTTTCAAAGCAGTGAGGAAGACATTGTCAGGTTTAGGCCTTGTGCATGCCTCTCAAATGTTAATACATAGTCAGAATCCCATTGTACATTGACATAAATCCAGCCCTGATTGAAGGACCATATGAGAGACAAGGATGGTTTCAGAGAATGCTTTACCACTATGGTAAGCCAACAGACAAAACCCTAACCAAAAATAAAAACAACCTAACAACCTAAACACACATTCTACTGAGCATTGTTCAACAGCATGTAGTCAGTTTTTTCTTTTTTTTTTTAAATTGTGGTTAAGAACATTTAACATGAGATCTACCCTCTTAACACTTTAAAGTGCACAATACAGTACTGTTAACTACAGGCGCAATGTTGTACAGCAGATCTCTAGAACTTATTCATCTTGTGTAACTGAAACTTTATACCTGTTGAATTACAACCATCCATTTCCCCTTCCCAAGCCCCTGGAAACCACCATGCTACTCCCTGCTTCTGTAAGTTTGACTATTTTAAATACCTCATGCAATCGGAATCATGCAGTATTTGTCCTTCTCTGACTGATTTATTTCACTTATCATAATATCCTCAAGATTCATCCACGTTGTCACATGTGGCAAAATTTCCTTCTTTTTCGAAAAGCTTTCAAAAACTTTTTATTAAAAAAAAGCTGAATAATATTTCATTGTATGTATATACCATATTTTCTTTATTTATTCATCCTTAATGAACATTTAGATTGTTTTCACATCTTGGCTATTATGACTAATGCTGCAATGAACATGAGTGTGCAAATATCTTTTCGAGATTTTACTTTGAATTCTTTTGGATATATACCCAGAAGTGGGATTGTTGGATCATATGGTAGTTCTATTTTTAATTTTTTGAGAACCTCCAAACTGTTTTCCATAGCAGTTGCACCATTTTACATTCCTACCAGCAGTTGCACCATTTTACATTCCTACCAACAGGGTTTCAATTTCTCTACACCCTTGCCAACACTTGGTATCTTTTGGGGTTTTTTTTTTTTATAATAGCCTTCCTAACAGGTGTGATTCATTCATCATTGTGAATGACTCATTGTGGGTTTTATTTGCATTTCCCTGACGACTAGTGATGTGGAACATCTTTTCATGTACTTGTTGGCCAATTTTATATCTTCTTCGGAAAAATGTCTATTCAATTCTTTTGCCCATTTGTAAATTGGGTATTTTTTATCGAGTTGTAGAAGCTCCTTCTATATTTTGAATATTAACCTCTTTTCAGATATATGGTTTGCAAATATTTTCCCCCATTCAATAGGTTACCTTTTCACTCTGTTAAATCTTTTGCTGTGTGCTTTTTAGTCTGATGTAGACCTACATGCATACTTTTTCTTCTGTTGCTTGTGCCTTTGGTTTCATATCCAAGAAAGTATTGCCAAGACCAATGTCATGAAGCTTTTCCCCTAAGTTTTCTTCTAGGAGTTTTACAGTTTTAAGCCTTATGTTTTAGTCTTCAATCCATTTTGAGTTGATTTTTGTATATGGTGTATGATAGGGTTCATCTTTATTCTTTTGCATGTGGATATCCAGTTTTCCCAGTATCACTTGTTGAAAAGACTATCCACTCCCCATTGTGTATTCTTGGCACCCTACTTGAAGATCAGTTGACCATACATGTGAGGGTTTATTTCTGGACACTATTCTATTCCATTGGTCTGTAGCTTTGTAATATATTTTGAAATCAAAAGGTGTGATACCTCCAGCTTTGTTCTTCTTTCTCAAGATTGTTTTGGTCCTTTGTAGTTCCACATGAATATTAGGATTGTTCTTTTCTATTACTGTAAAAAAATGTCATTTGAATTTTGGTAGAGATTGCATTGAATCTGTAGATTGTTTCGGGTTGTACGGATATCTTAACAACATTAAGTCTTCCAATCCATAAACACAAGATGTCTTTCCATTAATTTGCATCTTCTTTAATTTATTTCAGTGTTGTTTTATAGTTTTAAGTATGCAAGTCATTATCTCCTTAAAATTTATTCTTATTTTATTCTTTGGATACTATTTTAAATAGGATTGTTTTCTCAGTTTCCTTTTCAGAGAGTTTATTATTAGTGTATAGAAATGCAACTGATTTTTGTATGTTGATTTTGTATGTTGCCACTCCGCTGAATTTGTTTATGAGTTCTAACTGCTTTTTGTGGAGTCTTTCTATATACAGATCATGTAATCTCCAAACAGAGATGATTTTACTACTTCCTTTCCAATGTGGATGGCTTTTATTTCTTTTTCTTGCCTAATTGCTCAGTCTAGTACTTTCAGTATTATGTTGCATAGAAGTGGTGAGAGCGAACATGCTTGAGCTGTTTCTGATCTTAGAGCAAAAGCTTTCAGTCTTTCACCATTGAGTATGATGTTAGCTGTGGGCTTTTCACATACGACCTTTATTATGTTGAGGTAGTTTCCTTCTATTTCTAGTTTTTTGAATATTTTTATCATGAAAGGTGTTGAATCTTATCAAAAGCTTTTCTGCATCAATTTAGATGATAATGTGCTATTTATCCATCATTTTGTTAATGTGGTGTATCATATTAATTGATTTGCATATGTTGAACCATCTTGCATCCCAGGGATAAATCTCACTTGGTCATGGAGTATCAACTTTTTAATGGGCTGTTTAAAATGGTTTACTAGTATTTTGTTGAGGATTTTGTATCTATATTCATCAAGGATGAATAGTTTTCTTGTAATGTCTTTGGTTTTGGTGTCAGAACAATGCTGCCCTCATAAAATGAACCAGGAAGTGATCCCTCATCTTCAATTTTTTGAAACTGTTTCAGAAGGACTGACATTAATTTTCTTTTAATGTTTGGTGATTCACCAGTAAAGTCATCTGGTCCTGGCTTTTTATTGGTTGGGAGTTTTTTGAATACTGCTTCAATCTCTTTACTACTTACTAGTCTGTTCGCATTTTATGTTTCTTCCTGGTTCAGTCTTGATAGGTTGTATGCTTCTAGGAATTTATCCATTTCTTCAAGGTTTTCCAATTTATTGCTGTATAATTGTTCACAGCAGTCTCTTATGTCTCATTTTCCCCCTGGTGGCATCAATTTTAATGTCTCTTCTTTCATTTCTCATTTGAGTTTTCTCTTTTCCTTAGCCTAGCAAAAGATTTTCAATTATGTTTATCTTTTCAAAAACAAACAAATCAAGTTTCATTGATTTTTAAAAAAATGTTTTTATATTATCTGTTTATTTCTGCTCTAATCTTTATTACTTCCTTCCTTGTGCTTACTTTGGACTTAGTTTTTTCTTTTTTTTATAGTTCCTTGAGGTGTAAAGTTAGGTTTTTTGAGATCTTTCTTCTTCTTCTTCTTCTTTTTTTTTTTTTTGGCTGTGCTGTGCAGCTTGCAAAACCTCAGTTCCCCAACCAGAGATTGAACCTGGGCCATGGCAGTGAAAGCCCAGAATCCTAACCACTAGGTCACCAGGGAACTCCCAAGATCTTTCTTTTTTTAATGTAGGTATTTATCACTACTAACACCCCTCTTAGTACTGCTTTTGCTGCAAGCCTTAAGTTTTGATATGTTGTCCCCATTTTTTGTCTCAAGATAGTCTCTAATCTCCCTTTTAATTTCTTTTTTGTGGTTGTTCAGCAGTATGTTGTTTAATTTCTACATATATTTGTGAATTTTCCAGTTTTCCTTCTGCTACTGATTTCTAGTTCTATTCTATTGTGGTTGGAAAAAAATAGTGAGTATGATTTTAGTCTTCTTAAATTTGTTAAGACTTGTTTTGTGACCCAATATGTGATCTATCCTGGAGAATGTTCCAGGTGCACCTGAGAATGTATCAATATATTCTGTAGCTATTTGGTGGAATGCTTTATATATGTCTGTTAGGTCCACTGTATCTACAGTGTTGTTCAAGTGTGCTGTTTCCTTATTGATCTTCTGTCTCAATGTTCTTTCCTTTATTGAAAGTGGGGTATTGAAGTCTCCTACAATGACATTATATTGCTATCTATTTCTCCCTTTAATTCTGCTAATGTTTGCTTTATATATTTAGGTGCTCTGATATTGGGTGCAATTATATTTATAATTGTATCTTCCTGGTGAATTGACTCATCATTTTATAATATTCTTTGTCTCTTGTGACAGATTTTGACTTACAGTCTATTTTTTTGGACAGAAGTATAGTCATCCCTGTTCTCTTTTGATTAGCATTTGCACATAATACCTTTTCCCACCCCTTCACTTTCAGCCAATATGTGTTCTTAAATCTAAACTGAGTCTCTTAGAACAGTAGGGAGATGCCTTAAAAAACTAAAATAGAGCTACCATTTGATCCAACAATCCCACTCCTGGGCATGTATCTGGAGAAAACCATAATTCGAAAAGATACAGGCTCCCCAATGTTCATTGCAACACTATTTACAATAGCCAAGACATGGAAGCAACCTAAATGTCCATCAACGGATGAATGGATAAAGAAGATGTGGTACACATATACAATGGAATATTACTCAGCCATTAAAATGAATGAAATAATGCCATTTGCAGCAACATGGATGGACCTAGAGATTATCATACTAAGTGAAGTAAGTCAGACAGAGAAAGACAAATATCATATGATATCACTTATATGTGGAATCTAAAAAAACGTCACAAACGAACTTATTTACAAAACAGCAACAGACTCACAGACTTCGAAAACAAACTTATGGTTACCCAAGGGGAAAGGTGGGGGGAAGGCATAAATTAGGAGTTTGGAATTAACATATATACACTACTATATATAAAATAGATAATCAACAAAGACCTACTGTATAGCACAGGGAACTCTACTCAATATTCTGTAATAACCTAAATGAGAAAAGAATCTGAAAAAGAATGGATATATGTATATGTTTAACTGAATCACTTTGCTATACACATGAAACTAACACAACATTTTAAATCAACCATACTCCAATATAAAATAAAAATTTTTTCAAAAAATGAGTCTCATAGACAGAATATAGTTGGGTCTTTTTTTTTAATCCATTCAATCCACTCTATGTCTTTTGATTTGGGAGTTTGATCTATCTACATTTAAAGTAATTATTGATAGGGAGGGACTTACCATTGCCATTTGGTTAATTGTTTTCTGTCTTGTAGTTCCTTTGTTCCTCTTTTCCTGTCTTCCTTTGTGTTTCATTGATTTTTTTAATATTGATATGTTTTGATTCCTTTCTTTTTCTTTTGTGTATCTTTTATAGGTATTTTCTTTATGGTTACCATGAGGCATACATAAAACATCTTACAGTTATAGTAATCTATTTTAAGCTGATAACAACTTAACTTCAATCACATACAAAAAACCTACACTTTTACCTCCCTGCCCCCCCCATTTTGTTTGATGTCACAATTTATATCTTTTTATATAGTATACCATTAACAAATTTTTATATTTTGTTTATAATACTTTTTTAAAACTTTTATCCTAGAATTAAAAGTGATTTACTGTGTTTGCCTATATATCTACCTTTACCAGTGAATTTTATACTTTAATATGCTCTCATTGCCGTTTAAGGTCCTTTTGTTTCAACTTGAAGAACTCCTTTTAGCATTTCTTTTAAGGCAGGCCTAGTGGTAATGAACTCCCTCAGCTTTTGTTTGTATGGCAAAGTCTTTATATCACCTTCATTTTTGAGGGACAGTTTTGCTGGGTATGGTGCTCTTGGTTGGTAGTTCTTTACTTTCAGTACTTCAAATATATCATCCCACTCCCTTCTGGCCTGCAAGGTTTCTGCTGAGAAATCCACTGATAGTCATGAGAGCTCCCCTGTACCTGACAAAACTCTTCTCTTGCTGCTCTCAAAATTCTCTCTTTGACTTTTGACAATTTGATTATAATGTGTCTCAGTGTGGATTTCTTTGGATTCATCTTATTTGAGATCTGTTAGGCCTCCTGGGCCTGGGTGTCCTTCCCCAGATTTTGGAAGTTTTCAGCCATTATTTCTTTGAATAACCTTTCTGTCCCTTTCTTTCTCTCTTCTCCTTCTGGGACTCCCATAATACATATATTGGTCTACTTAATAATATCCTTTAAGTCCCTTAAGTTTTCTTCACTCTTTATCATTCTCTCTCTCTCTTTTTTTTTTTTTTTACTCCTCTGACTGGATAATGTTTAATGACCTCTCTGCAAGTTCACTGACCTTTTCTTCTGCATCTGCTATTGAACTCTTCTGGCAAAATTTTCAGGATTCTTCTGCTCCAAGATTTCTGTTTGGTACTTTTTGTCTTTGTTGACAGTCTCACTTTGTTCACGCATTGTTCTCCCGATCTCATTGAACAACTTTATGACAGCTATTTTGAATTCTCTGTGGGGTAAATCATTTATCTCTGTCTTATTAGGTACGGTTTTTGGAGATTTATTTTGTTCCTTTGTTTGAGACATATTTTCCTGTGTCTTCATTTTTCTTGACTCTTTGTATTGGTATCTTCACATAAGAAAAAAGATCCACCTCTCCCAGTATTAGCAGACTGGCCTTACCAGTCACTTTGAGCAGAGATTCTAGGAGCCTCTCAAATCTCTATGTTGGTTCAACCCACTATTTTTGTTCTTACTGGAACCTAGGCATCCAGGGTATAAGGGTCCCATCATCACTCTAAGATGGGTGTGACAGAAGCCAGTCTCTTAGGAATCCCCCAGAATAGCTGGAATGTTGGATGTGTGATCCAACTCTTTCCTTCCCTAGGGAGAAGCTGTGATCTGGAATTTTTTATCTGCTTACTCTGTGCTGAGCTAGGGGGAGGGACTATGATGAGTGCTTGTGTGCTAATTCAAACCACTGTCTTTGTTCTCAGTGTCCCCCAGATGTCTATAGTACACCCAGTTCTGTCTTCATTCTGAGACAGGTGAGACAGAAGCTGGTATTTTGGGCAGTCCTCAGCAAAGTTGGAATGTTGGGCACAATAGTCCAACTCTTTCCCTATTCAGGAAAAAGCTAGGAGCTGTGGGGTTCCTTCTGATCATATAACACTGTGCCAGGAGCAGGAATTATGGTGCAAGGGTATCTAGAATTTTCCTACCATCATTGATGTGGCTGGTTACCCATTATGGTTACCCAAGGTGAAGGAGCCTCTTAAGTATTAGTTTCTGGGTTTCTCACAAAAGGAATTTGCTCATGCATTACTGTTGAGTCAGTGTATCCATTGGGAGAAGGAGGGTCCAGTGCTTCCTATTCCACCTTCTTGCCGACATCGCCTCCTCTATTTTTTAAGACATCAATTTTATCTACTTTTATCTTTTCCAGGAATAGTCTAAGCTACCAGGAGTGTCCATTATCTTTCAAGGGAAAGCAAAAGGACTGTAAGGACCAACAGAAACCCATATTTAATAATACTAAAGCTTTTAATCACTTATATGTATTTGTACCTATAAGACAATAACATTTATTTACTTTATGAAGCACAGCAGCCTTAGAAAAAGCTTGAAAAAATTAGATAGTACCATTTATTAAAGATATTCAACAAATGTTGAAACTTCAAAGATTTTTCTTCTATAGAGATTTTCATTATCACGTTGAGAGGCATAGTAGCTTTAGCTTTGGGTGTGAGTGTGTGTTTAAATTCAACAACTCTCCTTGCTAACATGTCCTAATGCTAAATCTTGATTTTTTTCACTCCTGCCAAGTCTAAGTCTCCCCCAGACTTTGCCATCTAGCACCCCATTTACCTAGTTTTCAGACCAAAACCACCTAAGTCAAGGATGATTCTCTTTCTTTCATTCCCACATCTAATTCACTAGTAAGTCAGATCTGATCTATCCTCAAAATATAGTTTGAATCCAACCATTTCATATCACCTTCATAACTATCACCCTGGCTCACATTATACTCCTCACCTGGACTATTACAATAGCACCTATCTCAGGGGCTTTCTTGACCATGACTCAGTAAATAGTTTATATTTTAACTAAGCACACACACACACATACCTAGCTGAAACAAAAATTGTATGATATATTACTTACTCTTACGATATACAATGTATTCTGATATTTTTATATTTATTTTTTTAAGTGGGTCATCATCCAGTAAATTGATTTCAGGATCTCTAATTGGTGGTCTGTTATTGAAAAAAACCTCTTCTCACTGGTCTCACTGCTTTCACTCTTGCCCTCGATAGACAATTCTCTATATGGCAGCCAGAATGATTTTTCAAAACACAAGTTATATTACTTCCCTGCTTGTAATCCTCCAATCGCTTCCCATCTACTCAGAATAAAACCCCAATTCCTAAACATGAACTTCAAGGCTGTGGACCTGACCCCTGCCTATCCTTCTGACCTCATCTCCTACCACTGCCCAGCACTCATTCCACCCCTGTCACGCCGGCCTCCCGCTGCTCCTCAAACATACCAAGCTCATTACAACCCCAGGGCCTGTGCACTAGCTATTTCCTCTGCCTAGAACACTCCCCAGATCATCGCATAGCTCACTCTCTCACTTCATTTATCTAGTCAATTCATCATTCCTCGGACAGGCCCTTCCTGACCATTCTTTCTAAAATTGGGTCCTGGTCATTCCTGGTCTTCTTATCCTGCTTTAATTTTCTTCATATCACTTACTACTCCCTGGGATTATATTATATAATTATATGTTCGTTCATTATCTGTGTCCCTTAATAGATGTTAGTTTCGTGGAGGTAGAGATTTCTGTCCTATTTTCTATAATTCCCTAGCATTTAGGGGGAAAAATTGTCTGGCAAAGAGGTGGCACTTGGATGTACAAAAGCATGTACAAATGATGACATGTTTTTCTCACCAAGCCCTCCAAAAGCCTTTTTTTTTTTTTTTTTTTCTTTCACTGCCTCTCGTTGCCTCACTCAATTCTTTCCATTCCTCAGCACTGGAGTCTGTTTCTCTTGCACCAAAATGGAAGCTTTCTCCTCAGCAAACAGCTAACTCCTGAAAGTTTACTTTTAATAAATATTTCCTACTTCATCTAAATATAGAATTCCCTCTCACCGCCACAAAATACTTCACTCATGTTCTTATTCATAGTTAATACCTATAGCCAAATCATTTTGTGTGTAGCCTCTATATGGCTTTGTGTCTTTTAAATTATGTTTAGAAGGCAGGGGCTAATCCATCCTTACATTGATGAGTATTATTTTGCCCTATAAATATTACATTAGATTTTAACAAGTAGAAGGGAGGGATTAAGAGTTGAAAGAATATAGGTTTTGAAGTAGACCATATCTAGGCCTGATCCCAGCTGTCACTTAACCCCACCAGGGTGACCTCTCTGGAGATAAATGTGTGTCAAATTCTTAGCACTACATGCAACACAATGAGCTCTCAACAAATTGTACCTACTATTATTTAACTGGGCCGTTCGTGTGTCTAATAGGATAATACAGAAGATTCACTTACTCCTAGATGACTCTAGTGCAGGCCTCTCTCCAAATAGTTCTTTGTTGCTAAACAGAAGAATTTCAATGCTCCCTTTTGTGGAGATGGTATCTGTGTAAGGAAGCTGCATATCTACTTAACCCATGCCTTTACCACTATGGGGAAGTCTGAGCTCCCGGTTTCTTAGGGAAAGCAGAAGATCATCTTCTTGAGAGTTCCTTCTGGTATTAAACTCTCTCTGATACCTAGTTTCCTTATTTGGGGGGAATAAAATAGTTTCTTCTTGCTATTTTCTTTCAGCAATCTTGGTCTCTAAGTACATTTTTTTCTTTTACTTTATTCAAATTCAAAATACACCCATATTCATTCATTCATTCAGTCAAAAAGCATTTCTTAAGGGAATGCTAAGTAAGGCATTAGCAGCTATATAAATAGTGGTTAACAAAAGATCTAACCACTGTCCTTGTTTAGTATGTGGTTTACATAGTGTACAAATCTCAAGAGTTTTCCCCAGAAAACATAATAATTAAGGGGAATTCCCTGGTAGTCCAGTGGTTAGGACTCTGTGCTTTCACTGAGGGCGAGGGTTCAATCCCTGGTCGGGGAACTAAGATCCCACAAGCCGTGCAGTGCAGCCATAAATACATACATACATACATACATACACACATACACACATACATAAAACACAGGTACTTAAAAAAAAAAGAATTAAGGTGAGAGGAAGGATAAGATTTTAAGTCACTTTACATTTAGAGTCTTCTATTCCCTATGACTTCTTTTACTTGAAATTTAATTGACTAGGGCCCAATGTAATGCATTGTACCCTGAGATGGAACATAAAGCCCAATGGGATAGGAGTCAACAGTCCCAGCATCAAGTCCTTCCATTAACAGAGCTACTCATAGATTTTCCATTAATAACTCTCAGGTCTTGATCAATTCACTTTACATCCTTTTGCTCCAGTCCTCTATAAAATTATGAGGTTTTACTAAATAATCTCTAAGGCCCCTTCTGGTTAAAAGAATTCTATATTCTGATTCCAAACTCCTTCTCTAGGGAAAAATAACTCAATATATGGATTTCCATAGATTTCAAGTTTACTACTTGCTATTTTGAATATATAAGCCAATTTCATACTCTTTCACAATTCAAAATTGTCAGACAAAATGTCTTCCCTGAAAAAGTGTCATCTGAAATCAAGGTATACAACTTGAAAAAGGTAAACTGAATGCCATGGCACAATTACAAACATGTTATGTATATAAAGCATGGGTTTCTTATATATAAGGGATCATCACCTGGGAAGAAATTCTTTTCTGAAATAAAAATATTCCAGCCTGAATCTCTTCAAAATCTCTATCACTTTGGCAAACTCTTTATCAAGGGATTCTTTGTGGTTTCTCAAGTTGTTCAGCATTAATATACAAAGATTTAGCTTCTCTTCCTTGATATATTTGAATTCCTATAAGAAGAGTCACAAAACAAACTCCACTGTTCCAATGTTAAATATAAAGAAATAACAGGCAATATAACATGCTGTGGCCATTCCCACCTCAATAGCGTTCATTGTTACTGGACTCTAAAATTCTAATTGAACAGATACCAATTCGCAGTTGCCTACAGATTGATTATCCTGTGGGTTGATTATCTCAATTTAACAAGTACATATTAGGTACCCATAGTGTGCCTAAAATTGAGCTTTGCTTTCTTTTTCTTAAGATACGTGACCATTTCATCAATAATCACAATTGCTTTAGAATATAATGGGACTAGGAAATGCAATAAAATCAGTATTTGTTGATTACCATATTCAAACACATATTAAAAACCTTTTTAAAAAGGTAAGTTTGGCAAGGGCTGAAATTAATATTCCAGAGTTTTCAGAGTTTACTTCATGCTTTAGCTTAACTCAGGGGGCTGAGAGATGTTAGGAAATCGTCTGGCAGTCAAGAAGCAGAGATAATAAGTGATGGATAAATTAAAGAGATTTCTTTTTATATGCTTCCTCTCTAACAAAACTGGGACTAGATACCTAAGAAGTTTCTATTTTTGATATTCTGCTAATTTCTGGTATAATAAAACTGTCAGAGTCTCAGGAATAAGATTCTTTTGCACAATAATCATTCTATCAAAGTTAGAGAATTTTGATAGGAAAAATTCAAGCTTAGACCAGCCAGTTCTCACAAGGATTCAAATAAAATACACTTTTAATTAAATCATCTGATTTACTCTTTGTCTCTCCAAGGCATATCTCATATCCTCACACTCACTCCCTCTTTCGTTTGCCACCCTCACACTCACACACACTTATCGTAACCATCACACTCTTACTCTCACCCATATATGCACACTCATGCACATCCCCAGACACACACTCCACACACATCGCCAGAATGAGATGGCAGAACACTACAGTAAAGTCTTAGAAATGATACTGTGTATAATAAGCACTACCTGGGTTAAGAAAGTAGAAGAAAAACCAGAAAAATCACAAAATATAGAACACTTACAGTAAGCTTGTTCTCCCACTTTTCTTTCACAGTAATTTCTGGATTAGTTACCCACTGTAGAGAACTATCAATGAGTGTTTCAACTTCAGAAACATCTTCATGCTGAAAAAGAGTTCCACATCTTCAACAAGGAATTCAGTGAAAGCCATATGCAATTATATAAGAAGAAGTCATTTAGACCAGGTTTTATACAGGTAATTTAGGAAGCCACCAGAGAGAGTTTCTTGTCATCTAAGGCCACCCAGTGACTTTCCTTTATCCCAGGATGTTGCCATGTGTAGACACTAACTGTCGTCAGGTGCCCTATACATGCTGAATATATCAGATAGAACTGTTTTCCAGAATAAAACCTACCCATTTTCATTCCCCTCTCAAATAGAAGGAAACAAGCATTTTCATGGATTTTTTTCATTCATCAAACTAAATACTACCTACAATATGCTAGGTACTGTGAAAGGGACTGGAAATACCAACATGAAAATGTTGTTCTCTGTTTTTTCTGACCATCTAGAGTTTCCAGTCAAAAATCAGAATGGAGAAAGAGGTACTAGCCATTAGCTAGAAGGAAACTGTTCAACAGATACTGCGTCTTCAGCCCTTTGATACTAAAGATTAACCTGTAGGAAAAATAAGCTTAAGCAATCCATATCTAATGGTCAACTTGTTAGTCCTGATTGACCCAGAACTAGAAGATCCACATCAGGAAGGTTTGAGAAAAATCTTCTCATTTCGTAGTAGGATAAATTTGGGTCCCAACACACAGATATGCTTGTGCTCAGCAAACAGACTGTAGGTCAATTATCTGCAGACGTTCCTGGCCAGTGAAACAGCACGATATGCAGATGTTATACAATACCAGCTTCTGAAGCATAGCTGTGAACTCCACTCCCTTTTGTTCAATTTCTCTCAGTAACAGCAGCATTTCTTGGTCCATCATTGTGTCCAGAGATGACAAGCTGATTAAATTGCACTGCCACTTGGTTTCATTGTTCTGAAACAATTACCAAAATGTCCACAACTCTGTCATCTTAATAAAGAACATTCAATATTTTTATTTTATGAAAATGTTGCCCATGGGTCAATGTAATTATCCCCATCAAATAGTTCGAAATAGTCTTATGAAATCCTCCTAATATCCCCCCAAAATTGTTTTCATTTTCTCTCTTAGATGGCTTTAACTTAACATTTACTCATTCTTAAGGAAAATTCATGTATCCAATAGATAACATTTACATGTAGGTGATATTTTATGGCTCTAATTTTATGAAAAGAGGGGAAGGGAAAGAAATTCACAGAAAAAAAAACTGCTGGGGGGCATTCAATAAATCCCATTGAAAACAGACTGGTTTCTTTTGTCTGTCCTCCACTCATAGAAGATACTCTCAGATGATATTTCACAAAGCAAATTTCTTATATGTCTCTCAAAGCCTCTATGTCCTGTCATATTTTAGATATATGACAACAAATTTAACTTTCTTCTTGCTATCTGTTGGAAGAAGGTCATAGGGCTCTTATTCCAGATTCCAGTTAGAAGGCAAAGACTTCCTAATCCATTAGTGGGATAAACTTCAGAGCCAAAACATTGCCAGCTGTTTAACCCCTGTTCAGAACTATAAAGCTTTATAGGCTGGCATCTTGGCATCATTATTATCTCGGAGGACTGGGGATAAAAACACATTGCCATGGCAGATTTGCCACCACTTCATTCAGCCTGGCAGTTTGGCTTGGTATCAAAAACACAGTAAAAATGACGAGTATTTGAAACAGAATGTCAGGAAATCACAGCCCTCAGCAGAATGTTCAAGGCTGTCTGAGACGGCCTTAGGTGAAGGCAGCATATGCTGCCCTGCAACCTTGGCAGGAGAAATTCAAACAGCATTTGCCCCAAGGACATTCTCTCCTTTCAAGGTCATATCACAGCTGTCAACAGGAGGACATTCTGGGCATATCCATCATCTACCCAACATGGAAAGACCATCAAAGTAGCGAAAAAAAGCAATTTGCTAATAAAACATTTCCTAACATAACAAGCACAAAACTGGAAAGTACAAAGGAGTAAAAATATAGTAGGGAGGTGGGTCCCAACATTTCATCCACAAGAAAGCTTTCGACTGTTTCCTCCCCTATTGTAAAGAAATGGGTCTACAAACAAACTGGAGATTTTAAAGCAATAATTCATTTTGCCATTTTAAAATTAACCCAAAACATATAAAAATGCTAATTTATGTTGAGAACATAATTATCAGTGTCATTAATTTGGGTTGGTACAATTACATCCTAAAGCAAAGAAATTTCATCTTGTTTCTGAGCATCTTTATTTTTGGTAGATACATTTACTTTGGGGGTTTGGAGAAATACTAAAAATAGTTCATGGATCTCTACCGCTATCTTTCAGACCCCAGGCTGGGGATCACTGCAGGTAGTTTGTCCTGAAAAATATAAAGAATATAAAGATTTCTAAAGTCCAGATTCACTGAACACACATTTCCACAACCCCATGCTGGAGTCTCACTATAGTTTTCAGCCATAACTTGAAAAAGATCTGTTCTTCCAGGCTAAGAGACTTTAGACTTAGGTTCTATAAACTATCAACAGATTCCCTCAAAATATCATGAGTGCTTTCCAGCAAGCTACAGAACTTCACTTAATAGCAAGCTATCCCATGTGGTGATTATTTTTTAAAGCCTTCCACTTGATGATAATTACCTACCTCTGCAGACTGAGCAAGAATGAGTTCACAATGTAGAGATTTTTCTCCTTCAGAGTTGAAACTCTTATGCTCTCCACTGACATTCAACTGGATTCCATTCCTTGGGGGGGAAAAAAAAAACAGGAGTCGTCTGGTTAGGTATGCCTCCAATATTATGTTTTAAGTCACCAGAATAAGGTTTATTTATCACCAAACAATCAGTAAGCACCCATGTGTGCCAAGGATTGTATAAGGTACCTAAGAATACAGAGGGGAATAAGAGGTAGTCCCTGGGACTTCCCTGGTGGTGCAGTGGATAAGAATCTGCCTGCCAATGCAGGAGACACGGGTTTGAGCCCTGGTCTGGGAAGATCTCACATGTGCAGAGCAACTAAGTCCGTGCGCCACAACTACTGAGCCTGTGTTCTAGAGCCCGCAAGCCACAACTACTGAGCCCACGTGTCACAACTACTGAAGCCTGCGCACCTGGAGCCCGTGCTCCGCAACAAGAGAAGCCACCGCAGTGAAAAGCCCGCGCACCACAACAAAGAGTAGCCCCCGCTCGCCGCAGCTAGAGAAAGCCTGCATGCAGCAACGAAGACCCAACACAGCCATAAATAAATAAATAAATAAATAAATAAATAAATTAAAAAAAAAAAAAAAAAGAGGTAGTCCCTGCCCTCCAGGAGCTGCACACACTAGTGACTCCAGGTGGTTGCAAACAGGTAAGCTATATTTTCTTTTTTTTAAGAATTGGAGCCAATAGTTAAAATTGTTAAAGTTTTCACTAAAAATCTAGAGTTCTGGCTTTTCTTTAAAAAATGGGAACATGTGGCCACACTGGGTCCATATATTCTTGATGTAACAATTATCTGGCGCTAAGCAGAGTAACCCCCCATCTTTACCTGGATAATGCACTTTCCTCATTGTCACTTCCCTAATGTAAGTATGTGCACTTACCCCACTGACTGTACTCATTTTTGTTACCTATGGACTCCTGGACTAGCATGTGACACGTAATCAGAAACAAACGATTATAATATAAGGTAGTGGGTGTTAGGAAAGAGGTAAGAACAACGTGCCATGCACGAACCCAGAAGGATTTCTTAATCTCAAGGTATGAGAAAAGCAAGGAAGGGTAAGGCAGGGTGATGGAAAACTTGTGAAGGAATTCGTCCTCTTAGGAGAAAAGCAGAGAAAATATCACAAGGTACAGAAGAAAAGAACGTGGCACATTCAAAGAACTGCACATAGCTCGGTAGGTGAAGAATGTAGGGCGGGGGCACATGACAGAAGGCTGGTGAAGGGTTGCTCTGTACTTACACGATGAGTTCCTGTTGCAAGTGCTGTAATTCATGAGCCAGTTTGTTTTTCTCCCCTCGTAAGTTCTGGAATCACATACAACATTAGGCTGCACGTGTTACTCTAGTGGGACATTCACATTTACATTTAATAACCCCACCTTGCAAGCTGTGAGATTATGGTATACCTCTATAATGCTTTCGTATTCTATGATGGTTGACTTAAGTTCTTCTATACTCAAATCCTTCTGAAAAGTAGGAGAGAGAATTAATAGCAAATAAATGTATGAGTCCACTAAATTGTATTTACTAGACTATCAATCTGAGCCACGGAAGAACTGTAAATGCTCAATGATGATGAGACCTTCTACTAATCTCGTTATTGGAAAACTGAATTAGTCTGTGTTTGTGATTAAAACTAAGCAGAAAAGAATGCGACAGCAAGGCAGCTGTATCTGACTGGTGTTAATTATGTTCTGTCTTTGCCTGGTCCAATGGAATCATACCCTGCAAGGTAATTCCTAAGTCCAAGTCAGAATTATATTACTATGGTACATTTAAGAAAAAGAGCAGTTTTTTACCTGCAGAATGACTAATGAATTATTAAGGCATCCAATTTTATCCAGTTCAAACCATATCAGTTAAAACCATAGTTTCGTGCTACAAGACCAGAGGGTACAGTCAGTGTCTGACCTATAGTTCTATCCCATGACTAGCATGGTGCCTGGAGCATGAGAAGTGCATTATGAGTGCTGGGCAAGAGTGCAAAATGGTGGAAAGACCAGAGTTACAGAGGAAGTGAGCAACCACCACTACCCCATGGCACTACATGGGGAGCGAGAACACCCACGATGAGGAGATACAGTTGGTACAATATTCAGTATCCTGGTCAATGCCCACAAGCCGTGAATGACTCCTTTGAAACCTCATAAATTGCAGAGAAAGGAAAAGAAGTGAAATACTGCTCTTTCTTAACTTTCCTGTCTTGGAATGTGGAAGTCTATTAACTTAGTGTGTAGCTTTCCTGTGTCTCTTAAAGCCACCATAACCAGCATCTTGGTAGCTGGCAAACTTTGTTACCAGATAGGCTATAATCAAAGGATACAAAGATAAATAGAATAATATCTATCTATCAAATCAATCAATCAAACTAGGTAGAAAATAACTGAGGATATATTCTTTTTTTTCCCTTAAAATGACTGACTGCACACTCATTTGTGTTGTTATGAATTAAAATTGCATCACCACTATCTAGCCAGTGACTGGCAAATTGGCACACTACTATTTGTTGAATAAAGGAACAAACTTACATGAAAGAATTTACAGAGGATACGGTAAAACATCCCAGATGGAGAAGTCAGTATTCTTCACTCAGAAGAACATTTTTGTTCTTACAAATAAAGAACTGTCTTGTGACAGAATATTAGAATCAGATATTTTAACAGGGGTGAAGTTACACAAATGACCATCTCCTTCCTTTATGACTTGGAGAGAGCTAGTGAATCCCACAGGCCCTCATGTGAAGAGACAGGACCAACCTTCTGCAAACTTGCATCTTTATTAAGCAAAGCGTTCTCATATGTGTGTAACTGCATCTGAAAAGAAACACATTTAGGAAAGGCCATTGGGACATTGCTTTGGTAAAGGACAGTGCCACAAAATCATCCAATAGGGAGACATGTTTCTTTGGCACCTTTAATGTGCATGTGTTTTTCACTTTATAAAGAACATTCACATTAGCCTCACAGCAACCCTTGAGGTCAAGGTCTTTGCCCTTGCTCTACCAGGAAGGAAATCGAAGCTCAGCACTATCCAGAGACTTGCCCAGAGTCACACCCAGTAAGTGACAGAATGGAGACTAGAATCTGAGTCACCAACTCCAGCCAAGGGCTCTTCCCACTATTTCACACTTCATATAATAAGAGGACACAGAGAGTCTGCATTTTTTGATGAAATTTAAAATCTAGATAGGACACGAACACAGACTCCATATGGACATATAGAAGGCTCTTCCTCTTTTAAAAACAGTTTAAAAATGTTCAAGATTTCTTTTAGCAAAGTGAATATTAAGGATATATCAGTTTATTCAAACCAAAAGCAAGCTTGTTGGTGTAGGCTTCTAAATAGGATATAATTGATAAAAATGTATATTGATTGAATGGAAAACCTGGAAAAGTAATCAGCATAGTCAGAAGTAGAATCATCATCATCATAATCATATATATTTGATATCCCTTTATAGTTCTAAAGGTATCTTCACATAATCATCTCATTTGAGTTTCCAACAAGCTTGTGGATGAGGTAGAAACTATCGTATCCATTTAATAGATGAGAAAATTGAGATTTAGAGAGGTTAACTACTTGCTTGTGGTTACAAAGCTTTTAAGTCGAGAAGACAGGATTTGAATCCGTGTCTTCTGGTTCTTTCCACTAGTTTATGACAGTTGTGTTTTCCAAAACAGTCATTCCTAGAATAAAACCAATTTTAATGTCTAAATTATAACTGTTATAATATATGTATATGTACATACCCACATGGAATTGGGGTGTCTGCTAAGAAAATTGAGAATTCCACATATAGATATGAAATTTAAGTACATCATCATTTCAAACACATACTACAACAAAAAATATTGTTCAAATAAACCATTAGAGATGAGAATAAGCATGACACAAATTCTTGAATTTAATAACAGTTGTCTTCTGTTTCCTGATAATAATGTATTACAGATAAAACAAAAATACACAAAATATAGACTTTCTAGATGTAATATAGATAAAAATCATTTTTGTAAGATATCATTCCTTAAGGCAATAGAATTGAATTTAAAAATCAAGATAGATTTTTTCCCCCATCTCTCCTCATTTTCTGCATTAAGAAGGTACAGTAGCTGAAATCTTTCCTAACTTAGGGATTTGCAAAATCAGATACCGTTAAATTAGAAATTGTCACTATAATAAAAAATATAAATAATAACAAGGGGTGGCAAGGATGTGGAGAAATTTGAACCCTCATACACAGCTGGTGGAAATGTAAAATGGCACAGTCATTTTGGGAAAAGTCTGGCAGTTCCTCAAAATGTTAAACATAGAGTTATTATATGATACAGTAATTCCACTCCTAGGTATATACTCAAGAGAAATTAAAATATATGTCCACACAAAAACTTGTACATAAATATTCATAGCAGCATTACTCATAATAGTGAAAAAGTAGGAACAGCCCAAATGTCCAGCAACTGATGAATGGATAAACAAAATGTGCTATACCCATACAATGGAATATTGTTCAGCCATAAAAGGAAATGAAGTAATGATATATGCTCCTACATGAATGAACTTTGAAAACATTATGTTCAGTGAAAGAAGCCAATCACAAAAGACCATATAATGTATACAACTCCATTTATATGAAATGTCCAGAATCGGTAAATCCATGGAGATAGAAAGCAGATTAGTGGTTGTCTGGGGTTGGGGAGGAATGGGGAGTGACTGCTAAAGGGATTTCTTTTTGGATGGTAAAAGTATTTTAAAATTGGTTTTGGTGATGGTTGCATAACTCTGAATATACTAAAAACCACTGACTCATATACTTTAAGTGGGTGAATTTAATGGCATGTGTATTATATATCAGTAAAGCTGCTACATTGAAAAAACAGAAACTGCCTTTTATATAACTCAGACATCTAGAGCAGTACAAATTTCAAAATTTATAATGAAAGGTTATTGTGTCAATGAGTCACATACACCTTCAAAAAGTAATATTAAAAAAAAAAAAAGTAATATTAGTTTGATGTAAGAAAATATTTTACCAGCATTTGAGAAGTGCTTACTTGATGCTGTTTCTCAGTTTTAGACAATTCCTCAATCTTCTTTTCCAATTTATATACATCCATAATGTTCTTAGCATTCTAATGTAAAATAAGATAGTATTCTTAGATTCAGACCAAAAAAATAGAAGGAAATCACAAAATGTTTTTTAGGAAGTAGTATTTACATCATTGACATTGTAATCCATTTTAAACTAAGGGACAAAACTTTAGACTTTGTCCAAAAATAACACAATCCTTTTAACGTGATCATCCAGGAATACTCCCAGCAATCCCTTCTTATTTTCCATTTCACCTCGAGCACTCACTCCCTAGTCACACCTTCAAACTTGTCATTACCAGCAACTGGGATCCCTCCATTATCTTAATTGCAAGCATCTCACTCTTCAACCACCATTTCTTGTCCTTCCAGGTTACTTCTTTGTGCATCAACAAAACTTCAATCCCCACTGGAGCCTACAATCCATTGATCCTACTACGTTCTCATTATCCTTCCACCTTCCCATGAGCTCTGTTCCCTCTTGACTCAGCTTAAATTCTTCCATGGTCAATCATTACAATCTCTCTCTTCCACATCCCTCCAATTCCCTTGGCTTCCCCCTACTTCTTAGTATTTTCTTAATTTCAGCTTGCCTCCTACTCCATGCCAGCTCCCTTTCACATAAACATTGTTAAAGAAAAATACAAATAAACCAACAGGTCACACGTTAAAATCATAACCTTTAACCTCAATGTTTACTGGTGATCGTATCACATCATCCTAGTCCATTCACATGGCCATTTATCTAAAGCAAGGATTTGTAAACTATACGAACTGCCCCACTCCATCCCCACAGGCCAACTCTGGCTGACCACTTGGTTTTGTAAATAAAGTTTTACTACCACACAGTTGAGTTCACTGTTTTCACATTGTCCATGGCTGCTTTCACACTACAATGGGAGAAGTGAGTGGTTGTGACAGAGGCCTCCTAGCCAGGCAAGCTTAAAAATATTTACTATCAAAAAAAAAAAAAAAAAAAAAAAAAAATATTTACTATCAGGTCCTTGACGGAAAGTTTGCGAACTCCTGGCCTATTTCATTCTTTCTCTCTCCTTGAACTTCCAACACCTCCTCCGACATCCTCACTCTCCGCCGATGACTTTGCTCTGTACTTCACTGAGTTTCTGCTATTAGAAGCGAATTTTCCATATTACTTGGATATATAATAAATACCTTTGGATACAGTATGAAGCATTTGCTGACCTGAACACTTTCTCCACTTCTTTTGTCCCTGCTTCAGTCTAAGCCTTCATCGGCTTTTGCCAGGATTATTACAAGGGCCTCCTAACTGGTCTCCTCACTTCTTCCCTTGCCCCACCGTTGATTCTACACTCAGCAGCCAGAGATATCTTGGTAAAACGGAAATTAGATGATGTTACTCCTCTGCTCAAAACTGTCCAGCGTCTCCCATCTCACTGAGCGTAAACAGAGTTCAGACGATGCCTGTATGAGACCCTGGGCGTCCGGGTCCCTACAGCTCTTTGTAGCCCCTCATGGTACTTGTTGCCTCTGCTCCAGCCACGCTGACCTTGCTGCCCCTCAAAAATAGCAGGCAGGCTACAGCCTGAGGACTTTGGATGTGCTGTTTTCTCTGCCTGGAACGTACTTCCAGATGAACCTCCTAGTTTTTAACCTCTAGTTTTTAACCAAATGATTCACTTCCCAGTTCTACTTTTCCTAACCACCCTAGTTTAAATTGCACTTCCCACAACTCTGTTTTCTGCTCTTCTTTTCTCTGTGGCACTAATCACCATCTAACATGCTAGTTTCACATGGGCTATTTTGTTTAAGTCTGTATCCTTAACACCTAGAATAGAGTCTATCTCCCAATGAATGTGTGTATAATAAACAAATGAATAAATGTAAGTGAATAATTACCCGAACCATTATGCCATTACTCTTCACATTGCATCAGATTTTTACTTCCTAAAGGAATCTTAGTGCCATCTGTAAGCCTTTTCTAACGTAAATCAAATTGTAATGCTATCTCATGATGAAGGGTTCTAAGTCTCCTTCCTTTTATTTCAATTCTAAATTGGTATAGTACAATTCTTTGATGCTAGTCAATCATCTTAAATATGAGGACAAAAGTCTCTTACATTGGGAGCTTAACTGTAAAGCATTAGTTTCATGGAAACCTGGCCTTGTAGCTGTAACATGTCTGAATCTAACACAGGGTTTCTTTCCAATCTTTAGTTGTTCCTTTCCTATCTACTATGAATTTTTTTAATGTCCACTTGGGCCAAAATTGGATAACTCATCAGACTGTTCACCACAACTTAATAAATACATCTAATAAACTTATATAAAACCCAAACAAAAAACCGTACATAATGATTAACTTTCAAAAGGTACCTATAGAGAATTTTCCTCCAAAATAGTAACTTTCTGGTAGTTTTGCTACCTGTTCTTTCAATGTTTTAATTCTGTTGCTTAAAAATATATATTGCATAGAGTTTTTCTTTTTTCTTTTTTTTTAGTGATTTTACTAGGATTTCCTAATATATATGAGGTATATTATGGTTAACCAAATGGTTTCACATGCATTATCTTAATCTTTAAAATAACTGTAGGGAATGGGTATTACTAATCCCTCAAAAGATAAATGGCTTTTCCAAGGTTAGACTGTCAGTGAATTTAAGATCTGGGTCTTAGACTCAAAGACCTTTTCCATCTAGTTTCGTGGAATAATAATAGATAATTATTAGATAATATCTATACTTTCCCTCTTGATTTGTATATTTTTTTAGATGGGTTAATTTCATTTCATCTTAAGTCTGAATTTCTTAAATCCCATTTCTTCCATGGATGATTACAGAGGTATAACATACTTCTGTCCAGACAGGAAAACCCTGTCTACTCTTCCTCACTTGTCGTTTGACAAAGCAACCTGGTATTTGGTCCACAGGAGCCTGAAATTCACATGATTTATATTTAACCCAGGGTCAGGACCCATGATTGTATGATTTCCATATGCTTATCTGTGCCCTTTTAACAATTTCAACATACCTCTTCTTGGAGAATCCGAATCTTAAGAATCAGAGCCCGGTTTTCTGCCTCCTGATTTATTAAGAGAAAAATAATTTTAAAGTATTTGAGAAGTTTATGAAAATACCAAATATTAACTTCCAGGGCTATCAACATTTTTTCTTTTTATCAACCTTAAATATGGCATTGACATATCACAAATAATCCTAGTCTAAAATATTCTCAATACGGGGTTAAGCCTTTGGCTTCGGTTTCTTGGGATCAGTGAGAAGTCACTCTTCCTGACTCAGTCTAACTATGACAGGAAAGGAAAGACGAAAAACAAAAGAAAACAGCGTGGTTTTTTCCCTGCTACTTTACTGCCATCTGCTTATGACAGATAGTGTGAACTCATCTATTTAAACAGCACCTTGAAATCAAAGAGTACTAGCTTTCTATTTGAAGCTGCGGATATTCTCAGATTCAACATTACCAGAACATAGGAACATCAAAAATCATTTTATAATTAGGAGCCCTAAATTCAGAACCATCAGAAGAAAACATATTCCAGGACAGGATATACACCAAAATGTTAACAGTAAATCTTGTGGATAGGGTGGGGTAAAGATTTTGTGGGATTTTATTTTTTTCTTTGTTAATATATATTTTCTTATTTTTACAGAGTGAACAGGTACTACCTTTATAACATAAAAATAAAAGGGAGGCCATCTCAGGCTAGGATGTCACCGGTACAAGAACGAAGGAACATACACACCACATAGTTGGAATCAGAAGACCTGAGTTCAGTTCTCACTCTACCATTTATTAGACAATGGACTTTGAATAATCAAAACATTTCTAAACTTTAGCTATAACTCTATTAAATTTTTAAAATGAAGAATAGCAACTTCTGTTTCTACAGAGATTCTGTGAGGACCAATGAGAGGAAACATTAAAAATTCTTTTGAACTTGTAAAACATTGAATTGTAAAAGTGCAAAGGATTAGGACTGTATATCTAGGACTCTGCACTTTAGTAGCAGCTAACATCTAGCCCCAGGAGGAAAGAGGACATTGACTGCTTTACATGTATTAACTCATTCAATCCTCCCAGACTTAAAGTAGGTAGTATTGCCATGTCCACTTTGCACAGGGGGACACTGGGGCTTAAAGACGTTACGTGGTTTGCCTAAAGTTAGATAGCCTTCCGAGTCGGGACTTGGATGCCCATTGTCTGACACTCAAGGGTGGGCTCCTGATCATTGCGCTACACGGCTTCCACATAGAAGCTCCTCAATGGTCTCAGAATGAGTCTTTGCTGTAATGCGTTCACAGAGACTTGCAGTCACCTGACACTCAATGAGTCCAGTCCCCAAATTTTACTGTTGAGGCAAAAGCTAAGCTAACTTGTGTTGGTTGTAGGAAGTCACAAGTGAAAGGCACAGGCCTGGAATCCAAGTCTTCTGATGACTTAGACCTAAAAATAAATTAGTCTGAATGACTTTCAGCTGACCCCCCCCACCATGGTTAGCAATGCTCAAATACTGCTGGAAGGATTTTGAAGATTATTACTAAAGCTCTAGATAATAGTTTAACATTCCCAATAAAAATAATTACTTCTCTGGTAGTTGAATTAAAGCTTAGTCTAAATAATGTTTTGCTCTAAAAATTACAAGCCTGTGCTTCTTTAGCATAAGGACTGATTAATGGAACTAACTAATAATCTGTACGTGCTGAGAAAATGGATTTTTTTTTTTTAAAAACCTGAGAAAAAGGTGAAAGTTTGACAGAGAAAATTTTTTGGAAAATGTAAGTGGTTTTTAGTGTCAGATATTTATGAATTCACCTATTAACTTCAAAAGGCATTCTAGAGCTTCACAAATCGTTGCAAATATGACTAATTTGTAAAGAATTTTAATCCTGGTTGAAAAGGAACACACAGTTTTTTATCCCACCTGCCTTTACTTTTCTAAGGTGTTACCAATTCATTCATCAGTCTACTGATTTCTGATTTTTGTTTCCAAATAAACCCTCTTGGATTTTAGTTATATAAACTATTAATATAGGTCCATTTCAAAGTACTTGGGTGACTTACTAATTGTTTGTTCTGGGCTACAATCATGGTCTTCTGCTCTTCTGAAGTGTTCATACTAATTTTCAGTTCCTCCAGTTCTTCTTTTAACAGATTTGTTCTCATAATAGCCTGGTGGGCACTGTGGGGTGGGGAGAGAAGGCAATGAGCAAAACCTCAAATATAACTGTCAAAGATACTAAGTAAAGCCACAGACTATTTTTAAACCCAAGTTGAAAACCACTGAAAACTCAAACCAGATGCCAACAACAGTAAAAAAAAAAAAAAAAGAAACATACTCAAGATCAAGATCTTTCCAAGGGATCTTCTTTCCCTTGGAAAAGGAAGGGATTTGGGTGGAGCATGGTGGGGGAAAAAGGATAGAAGGAAACAAACATATGGCTGAAGATAGAGATTTGGAGGCTCCCTTTGAAATCTATCACTGGCTGAATCACACGGTTCTTTCCTTCTACTAATAAGATGTAATATTAGTTAATGCAATCCCACAAACAGTTATTGAACAATATCATGATCATGTGCTGTACCTTGCAAGAGGACCCATGATGTTGGACAAAAGAGACATGGTATAACCTTAGACAGGTTACATACTAGTGAAGGAGATGACAACTAAACAAACAAGTAGTTACAGATAGTCTCTATATATTTGATTTAAAAGGTTTACTGCAACATTTTTTTACAATAACAAAGCATTGGAAAGAAACTAAATGTCCAACAAAGGGAAACCTATTAAATGTATTATGGTAATCTATATCATGGAATTACCTATTTGTACTCCCAAAAGATTATAAACTGTTTTCTGAGCAGGGTCTTGAAGAAGGTATAATTTTTTCCTTACTAAGAAATTACATTGATCGTTCAACCAATATTTATTGAGCTCCGACTCCATGCCGTTCATTCTAATAGGCATTGAATAAGATAAAGATGAACCCAATCATAAGAACTCTGCCCTCCTGGAATTTATAGTCTAGTAAGGTAAACAGACAATCATAATTGCTATTACAGTATAATAAGAACCAAGGCTGGAGTGAACCCAAGTTCTGTAGACACTGTAAAAGGAAGATAGCTTAGATAATGAGAAGGAGGAAGGGGAGGGGGACAGAGGGGTGGAGAACAGAAGCTCATTGAGGGGCTGCAAGCAGTCCGATATTGCTGGAGCACAGAGGGGGAAATGGGAGGTAGAGACAAGGCATCAGAGGCCCCGTCATGAAGGGGTTTGCAAACCAGATGAAGGACTTTGGATTTTACCCTGAGTGCAAAAGGAATGCATTGAAGTGGTTACAGCAGGGGCATGATGTGGTCAGACTGGCAGTTAGGAGGAACCTGCCTGCTGGGGTGGCACAAGCTTTGGAAAAGGCAGGGAACCGAACCAGGAGGCTGCTGCAGTGACCCAGGTGAAAGGAGATGTTGACTTGAACTAAGCGGCAGCTATAGGAATGGAAGGAAGTAAGTCTATCTGCGAGAGATAAAGTGGGTAAATTAACAGGACTTGCTCTTTGATGTAGAAGTGAAGTCTGAGGAAGTAAAAGGAGACAGAGATTTCTGGTTTGCAGGCAACTGGAAGGAAGGGATTGCTCTTCTACAGCAGACATTCTACTAAGCGCTGGGGCAACCAGGATAAATAAGACACGGTTCCTCCCATTAACGAGGACACATTAACACAGAAGGCAAATTATACCATGATGGGACAACAGCACAATATCAAAAACAGGCTGTGAGTGCCGACAGGAAACAAGCTCATCCTGAAGGATTGTTGGGGGGGGGGAATCGTGGGTGGGGTAGAAAAGAGGAGGCTTAATTCTGTAGACACTGGCATTCCCGCTGTCCACCCAGATTCTCTAGCCTTTCTGTCCATCCTGCAAGTTACCCAATTCCCTTCTAAGACATGTCTTCACTGCTTAACTTAACCAGAGTCAGCTTCTAGTAACCAGGGTCAGCTTCTAGTACTTGCAACCGAAAGCCCTGTCTGGCACATTCACCCAAAGCATACTTTGCTTGCTTTTTAAAAGAAACTTTGAATTATTATATTTCAAATAAATAATAAATAAGCCAATTATGGAATGGAGAGAGCTTGAGGTTAGCATATATTTTTTTTAATTTTATAGATTGGTTTGGAGGCTGGTCAAAAATTATGAGGGTAAGAGTTCATGGTCAGAATGCTTTACTGTCTTTTCAAGTTAACTTAGAACTTCTCTGTTCAGAATTTTAGACCTACAACATCTGTACACGCATACTTTGTGAGAGCCATGTTGCTTGTTTCCTGATGCTCAAACATCTCCCAGCAACCTATTTTACCAGTGTCTGACACTTTATCTGGTATGTCTCCAAGGTCCATTATCCCTTTCTATCTTAAGCTAAGGTCATGAAATTTCTTATCATCCTTCTAGGCTACAGGTACTCTGAGGGTACATTTTAAACATGACTCATCAATGTATCTCTCATAATACTTAGCATGGGACTTTGCATAGTGTAAGAGTTCTACCGAACCACAGACTGTTGGGATGGATTCACGCTTGACCCTTAGGCATACTGGTCTTACACAGAGATTGAATGACATAGAGAACATTATCACTAGAAAAGAACTAACAAACCTTACTGGTGGGAAAGTAAAATAGTGCAGCTGCTTTGGAAAACAGTTTGGCAGTTCCTCACAATGCTAAGTATAGGTTACTACCCAGCAATTCCACTCCTAGGTATACACCCAAGAGAACTGAAAACGTATGTCCACATAAAAACTTGTACACAAATGTTCATAGCAGTACTATTCATAAGAGTCAAAAAGTGGAAATAAACCAAGTGTCCTAACTGAGGTATAGCCATACAATGGAATATTATGCAGCCATAAAAAAGGAATGAAGCAGTGATATATGCTACAACATGGATGAGCTTTGGAAATGTGATGCTAAGTGAAAGAAGTGAGACACAAAGGTCACATTCTGTATGATTCCATGTATATGAAAATGCCCAGAACAGGCAAATCCAGAGAGATAGAAAGTAGATTAGTGGTTGCCAGAGGCTGAGAGGAGGGGGAAATGGAGAGTGACTGCTAATCAGTATGGGATTTCTTTTTGGAGTGATGAAAATATTCTGGGATTAAATCATGGTGATGGCTGTACAACCTTGTGAATATACTAAAAACCACTGAATTAATTGTATACCTTAAAAGGGTGAATTTTCTGCTATGTGAATTATATCTCAATAAGAAACAGATTTATTTTTTTAAAAAAGGAAAAAGAACTGAAAGCTCCCAGCACACAGTGACCCCATCACGGCTCACCTTTTTATCTGAAGGCGCAATTCAGTACAGTCCTCTGATAACTGGCTGTTTGCGTCTTCCAAGCTTTCTAATGCCAATTTAAGCTTATTATTTTCCTCCTCCAATTTCTGCTTGTTGAAATGCAGGTCTGCTACACAGGTAATCAAATCAGGCACCTCTCTGCAGGTGAAAGAATGAATGAGAATAATCTTCAACATCTCTAATCCCTTCCTATCAAAGTAAGGCGAATGGTTAAGCCCAAACAGGCTTAAATATTCCTGTGAGATTTTCTACTTTATCTTCATTCATCCTCATAAGTGTAGTTTATTTACACAGTATTTATTCAAGTACTTATTACAATAGCATCAAAGATTTTTCCAAAATTCCCAGATATTTAGCATCTGCCACTTGTGAAGTCGACTTCTACAGCTTTTATTTCTTCCTTTCCACTTTGCTCCCAACATCTGCCTCTGTCTACACTGAAGAGTTCCTATTTCTGCCTGGGTTATGGAAAGTCCTGAAATAAACTGACACTGTACTCTTTCAGTCAGGAATCTTGGCAGGTTTGAATAGGCCTTTAACTAGGAAACAATTCCTAGAGTCTTATAATTGTAGCCTGAAGCTCACAATTTAGTACTCATCTTTCCTATAATTTTCTACAGCTTGTTAATGTTTGTGGGTGTCACTCTTGCCCCTGACATTTGATCATAAACGCTGTGAGAGTCAGGACTGTGTGTTTCATGGAGTCCCAGGCCTTCTCTTCCTCTTTGCCATATTTTCTTAGAGTTTAGCACAGGTTGGCTACATGGGTCCTACTCCACCATTTTTGCACGGATAAACCTGAAGTGGCAAAGATAAAATAAGCAAGGACAGGTCCAGTGGTTAAGACTCTGTGCATCCAATGCAGCGGGCGTGGGTTCGATCCCTGGTCTGGGAACTAAGATCCCACATGCCACATGCCATGTGGTGGGGCAAAAAAAATAATAATAATAATAAGGAAGGACAGAGTCACCTCCCCTTAATATCTAAAACTCACATTTAGCAGAAAACAGCTTTTCTCATTCATATCTAAAAGTATCTATTAAAGAAGTGCTTTAAAAGTAATCCCCCGAAGAGCTTAAGGTCAATGTCATAATTCTACTTCAAATGGAATTTGTTTTCCATGGAAAACACATGAAGTCAAAGAAGGAGAAGCGTTTCATGAGTGAGAAAATGTTAATTTATGTCATACTAATCTTCCATAATTTGTGTTCCTAGTGAAACTACTTCTAATGCAATTGGGATAGAATAGGTAAAAGTTAAAAATAAATTATGTGAGCCCTACCACACACACACAAGAAGAGCTAAGTGACTTTATTGTAAATAAAATACATAAATCTATGAAATAAATAAGAAAATAAATAAGAAAACTTGAGGCACTTAAGAAAGCATTGTAAGTAAGAATGCTTACAAGACTCCTTTAAACATGTCTCCACCCAAAGCCTCAAAGCTCCGTGATACAGAATCTGTTATATCTGTGGTCATCTTAACTGAAACACATGTAAGAGAGGTTTATGAAAAATCCATTTCTCCAAACCACAAGAAAGTGGCAGAACAATCCCAAAGAAACACATTCATACTTGCTCCACCTGATTTTATGCTGTCCTGTTCCAAAGCAGAATTACCCATTCTGTTGCTTGATCCATTATTCACTCCTTCCCTGTAACCAAAAAACAAAACCAATGAGCTAGGATTCTTTGCCAAACCAAAGCTTAGCTAATTTTTCAGATGTGCTCTGTACTTTCTTATTCAGGTCTTTCTTTCTGAATTTTAAAACCGTCTATTCATTCAGCAACTACTTGGAACCCAACACTGTGCTTAAATACGGTCATAGAAAAGAAACATAAGGCGTACCTCCACCTTCCATAAACTTTTAATCTAACATGAAAAGAAAATGTGCGCACAGAAATAGGTAGGTGTCGATGTACAGCAGCTGTGCTTAGGGGATGGGAGGTCTCAGTGCGTCAGGAAGTTGATGTAGTTTAAAGGGATAAGTGGACACTTGTAGAGGTAGCAAGACCTTGGGCCTTAAAGAATTGGGAAAGAAAAGACACGAACAACTAGTACTTTGGGATACACTGATGGTGTTCTTTTCTCTTTCTCATGAAAAACCAAGTTGAACCTAGACTAACTGTACTTTGGAACATTTCACACTTGAAATTTGGGGAACCCTCTTCACAGGCCTCTATCCAGGACACCAATGCTAGCTCTAAACCCCAAAATAAACATATTAAAATTTCAACCATTTCTTTTCCAAGAGTCTTCATACTATGATTTTAGCTTTGTCACTTAATCTTTCTAAATGCCAAACCCTTAGATTATCTCTCTGGAGCAGCTACTAAATTTGTACTTACATCCCGTTGCATTTCAATGTGAGATGTCTGTCAGAAGATGACTGAGCAGAATAACTCAGACATCACTCTTACTATTCCTAGATCTACATCCATCACCATTTCTGAGTTCCTGTTCTTATATTTCATATTTATATCTCCCATGTTTTTTCTTTTCCTTTATATTTGTTATAAAAATAAGTTTTCTCTTTAGCCCTCACTCCACTTTATAAATGAATTATTGATATTTTTATTACACAAACCTAAATATTTTAGTAAGAATAGAAAATTCATAAGAAAAGAGGACACAAACTTAAGATCATCGTACAGAAATAATCATTTCGGAGTATATTCCTCCCAGCTTTTCTGCGCATATTTTTATTTCTTGACAAATAAGGGATCATACTACATATACAGATCTATGGCCGATTGTTTGAAATAAATACATATGAATATTTCTCTTGTCAAATATTTATCTAATTATAATTTTGAGTGACTAATTAGGATTCTAATTGGTATGGAAGTATTGTAAGTCATTTGTCCAAATATCTGCTTTTAAATATTTACATTGCTTCTATTTATCACTATCATAAACAACATTCTGCATATATAGAGAGAGTATATGATTGGTTATTTTTCCTGAAGTTATATTATTTGACCACATTACATATTTTTAAGGGTTTGATACACATTCCTAAATTGCCCGTGAAAAACTGTGCCAACTTACACTATTACCAACAAAGTATGAGGGGGCCTATTTCTCCCCCTGCCCTGATAACATGGGATAGAGTCAGTCTTCTAAATCTTTGTTAACCTGATAGGCAAAAATGATATGTTCTCTTTATTTGCATTTCTTTGATTACTAGTAAGATTAGATATTTTTATATATATTTATCTTGCCTTCACAATTAACTCATGTATAGCAAACAACATCTCAGTCACATTTTTTAAGTCATTATATATTAGGAAACCATTGACCAAAACCGCCTGCCTTGGCCAGGCATGATGATAACCACTTGCATGAATTGTCTCACAACAGGAGGTCCCGATAAAGAACACAGTACTGGGCTTCCCTGGTGGGGCAGTGGTTAAGAATCCCCCTGCCAATGCAGGGGACACGGGTTCGAGCCCTGGTCCGGGAAGATCCCACATGCCGCGGAGCAGCTGGGCCCGTGAGCTACAATTACTGAGCCTGCGCTCTAGAGCCCATGAGCCACAACTACTGAAGCCTGCACGCCTAGAGCCTGTGCTCCGCAACAAGAGAAGCCACTACAATGAGAAGCCCGCGCACTGCAACGAAGAGTAGCCCCTGCTCGCCGCAACTAGAGAAAGCCCGTGTGCAGCAACGAAAAACCCAACACAGCCAAAAAAAAAACAAACACAGTGCTACCTCAGAAAACTAACCAGGAGAATTTGGGAGGAGCCAAAAAGAGGAAGGAGAGACTATATGTCCTGCCAACCTCCCAGAAACCCGCACGCTGGAATCCATCTCGGCAGAGGGATGCGCACGCCACCAGGGAGGACCCTGAGTCAGAATGATGGGTCAGAGACAACCCGGAAACTAACCCCATTACCACAAAACCCGAGACTGCGAGCCACGTGGCAGAGCAGTACTCCTGGGTTCCCTTACCCTGCTGCTCTCCACCTGGGCACCGCTTCCCAATTAAGTCTCTTGCTTTGTCAGCACATGTGTCTCCTTGGACAATTCATTTCTGAGTGTTACACAAGAGTCCACTCTCAGGCCTCGGAACGGGTCCCCCTTCCTGAAACATATACATCCTAACCCCGCATGAAATCTAGCAAGTTTTGCCACCGTTTGGGCTTTAAAGCATTCTTTAAGAAAACCCCTAGTACATATCAGCTGGTAGCTGGAGATTGGTGGCTGAGTAAAAGCCAAAGGATTGGGCTTTCCTCGTGGCGCAGTGGTTGAGAATCCGCCTGCCAATGCAGGGGACACGGGTTCGAGCCCTGGTCTGGGAGGATCCCACATGCCGCGGAGCAACTGGGCCCGTGAGCCACAACTACTGAGCCTGCGCGTCTGGAGCCTGTGCTCCGCAGCGGGAGAGGCCGCGATAGTGAGAGGCCCGCGCACCGCGATGAAGAGTGGCCCCCACTTGCCACAACTAGAGAAAGCCCTCGCACAGAAACGAAGACCCAACACAGCCATAAATAAATAAATAAATAACATCTGATTGTCTTAAAAAAAAAAAAAATCCTTAACCTCATTTCATTTAAAAAAAAAAAAAAAAAAAAAAAAAGCCAAAGGATTAGGCTTCCTGTGAAATAAGATGATGCTTCTCCAGTATCCGCCCAGGGCACCTGATCTCATGGGTACCATTCTCCTTCTCCTTTTTTCAGCTTCACCATCCTTTCCTTTTCCTTTTAGCCTCCCTATATTCTAGGCTTCTAAATTACACTCACTGACTACATCTCCCCACTGACCTTAAAAGGGAGTTCACGCTGAATTTAAATGCATTTGGTGACTTGGTGGTCAGTACCAATAATTTGCTTGACTCCTATGCCAGAAGAATGTAATAATATGTGCTGCCCCTAATCACAATAAATGAATGTTATCATAATTAACATAATAGGTTCTCAAAGTGTGCCCATCACCCCCCCAACCAACTCCCCCCATCAGTATCAGTGTCACCTGGAAACATGCTAGAAATGCAGACTATCAGGCTTAACCCCAGACCTACTCAATCATGGTGGAGATACCCAACAATCAGGTATAATATCATTTAGGTGAGTCCAGTGCATGCTCAAGTGTGAGAAGCACCAGATTACAGTATTTCCATCAGTGCAGAAAACAGTGATTAGCATTCATTGTAAGCAATTGTTAAAACAGAACGTGAAAACACGTCCTGCTGGGACGATGATTACCATTTGTTTCTGCAGTGAGCTATCCATTCTCTCATGATGGCCTGGAAGGTTTCCAGATTCACATGCATGTCTCTCTTCTCAGGATCGAGCATGTTCCACAGCTCCTCAAGGCTACCATCTTCAGAACCTTGACTAGTTGTTTGTCTCAGGTAATCTATTACTTTGGTAACTCTGACTGAGCCTTAGGAAGAAGAAAGCCAAGTTAGTTTTAAAAGGTGAGGAAAGATTATTTTTTAAAAGTGAGGCACTTAACTCTTTTAGGTCCCTTGGGAACCTAAACGTGCCTTATAACCCTCGCAGTACTGCTGAGTTGGTATCACAGAGTAAAAAGAGCACTGGCCTTGGGTTGGAGTCTAACAGACTAGGGTCAAATCTTGGCTCTGGACTGTATCAGCTGGGTGGCTCTGGGAAAATCACTCAACCTCTCTGAGCCTCAGTGTCCTTGTCTGTGAGACGATGCCTACTACACAGAGGTGTTGTGAGATCTAAATAAGAACGACATATGCATTCAATAATCACTTGTGGGAAGTGATTCGGTTGCTTCTGTCAGGGTGTTTTTGAATGAGATCAACATTTAAACTGGTAGACTAAGTAACACAGACTGCCCTCCCTAATGTGTGTGGGCCTGGATAGAACAAAAAGGCAGACCCTTCCCCAAGTGAGAGAGAGTTCTTCCTGCATGACAGCCTTTGAACTGGGACTTGTCTTTTTTCCTGACTTTGGACTCAAACAAAAACATCAGCTCCTTCTCAGTTTTCAGCCTGTCGACCTCTGGACAGGTTCTCTCCTGCTTCTCAGGTCTTTGGACGCTGACTGGGACTAAACCATCATCAGCTCTCCAGGTCTCCAGCTTGCTCACTCACCCTGCAGATCTTAGAACTTGTCTGCTTCCATAATCACGTGAGTCAATTCTTTACAATAAATCTCTTTATGTACATTACACATGCACACACACACACACACACACACACACACACCCATTGGTTCTATTTCTAATACATCTCCCATCTCCCTTCAGTGGAGCTTCCTTATTTTCTTCAGGGAAATAGTTCCTTAACTTCTGTCCAAACAGAGAGGCTTTGGGGGAATAAATAAGTCCCATTCATCCTACCAATATAATTAAGAGTATAGGCAAATGTTTTGCTATGAGAATGTTCATTATGGATCATTATGGTGCTGTTTATAATAGAGAAAAAAAATATCCAATTGAGACATATTGTTTAAATATATTATGTTACATCCCCCAAAAGTACAGTATATAAAGCAAATTTGTTGACCCAGACAAGTACTCGAAATTTTTCAGTGAGAAAAAGCAGATTATAAAGCGAGTCTGGGAACATTCCCATACATACTTAGGGAACTTGTTGTATATAGCTTAAGGAGAAAAGAATGACCAAAAACAAGCCTTAAACCATTGTGGTGGTGAGGTGGACAGACTCCAGGGTGCCCCTTTATGATCCCTGCCTCCTAATGTTTGCACCCCTGTGTAGTCTCCTCCCTTGAGTGTGGGCATGACCTGGGACTTGCTTCTAACCAGTAGAATATGGCAAAGGAGACAGGATTACGTGTATATAATTGCATGATTAAGTTACATAAGATCACAGTGCCTATCTTGCTGGAGTCATTCCCTTGCTGGCTTTGAAGAGGCAAACTGCCATATTATGGACTACCTATGTTTAGAGGTCCAACTAGTAAGAAACTGTCCAGCTGACAGCAGCAAGACTCTGAAGCCCTCAGTACTACAACTGCAAGAAACTAAATTCTGCCACCTAAAGCAGCTCATTCCCCAGTCGAGCCACAGATGAGACAGCTGCCCTGGCCAATATCTTGACTGCAGCCTTGTGAGTGAGTTCCTTAACAGAGGACCCATGTAAACCATGTGTGAATTCCCGATTCACAGGAATTGTGAGGTAGTAAATGTGTGTTGTTTCAAGCCACCAAGTTTGTGGTAATTCAGCAACAGGAAACAACATAAGTAGTTTGGGTACTGCTCATCTGAAACCATTGTGTATGTACTGTAGAATAAAGCAAAGGAACATTTATACTGGTGTCACTGAGAACCAAGATTTTCTGTGGTTGGAAAAGGGCATACAGAATATGAGATGAGTAAAAACCCTGTAGTCCTGAATTTGCTTTAGAAGGAAGACTATGAACTCATAATTCAATTTATCTTCAAAATTTTTAAGTACTTCTTAGGTCTGCCCACTGAAAATGCCTAGAAACAACCACCATCCCCTGTGCCCAGATTGTGGTCTCTATATATTATTTCCCATTAAAAGGAACCATGGACCCTTGAAGAAATAACTAATTCCAAGGTTGGGGCAGGAAATGTATGAGATAAGCCTAAAGACTTTTATAATACTAGGGAAAACAAGGAAGCTACTAAAAAGGATGGGGATGTCTCAAAAGTGTTAGTACCTGGGACACCTGGTTGCTCCAGGAAGTAATGAGATGCTCAAAGAAAGATGGGGACAACGCAAACAGACACAGGAGCCAGCTTAAAGAATATCTTGCTGGCCAACTCTGGGACACTTTGAGCATCAAAATAAATAATGATAGTAACAGATTATATATACTGAATTAAGAAGAGTCCAGAAATTCATAGTGATATTAATTCATTTAATTAGAGAAATGGTAAAACCCTGGTGATAGAATGACAAGTAAAAAATATAGAAACAATATTGGAAACTGAAAATTTTCTATTTGGCAACCACCATGGTAAGAATTGATTTAGGCAAGAAATATCAGTAGATGCTATGTTTCTGATCACCAATTCCAATGTATAGGGTTCTTCCCCCTACCCCCTACCCCACCCTACAACATACACACATCCAAGCAATTCTCAAGACACTGGGTGTTCTACAGTTCAACCCAATTCTGATATTATCTATGTGGTGATAGTGTCAGAGCCACAGGTTAATGGCTCAGTCTTACAAAACTGACCCCACCCCCTGTAGACACCAATGCAAGGCCAGGTTGTCACCTGTGCTTCTGATGGACCAACTATAGATTGGAGGGTCCCATGACTCCTCTTTGTGTTCCATTAATTTGCTAGAGCAACTCACAGAACTCAAAGAAATTTTTTACTTACTATATCACCAGTTTATTATACAAGGATATAACTCAGGAACAGCCAGATGGAAGAGATGTATAGGGCAAGGTATGGGGAAAGGGCATGGAGCTTCTGTGCTCTGCCCAGCATGCCACACTTTCCAAATCTCCACGTGGAAGCTTTCGAAACCTCTCCTTTTGGGTTTTTATGGTGGCTTCGTTACATAGGCATGATTGATTAGATCATTGGCCATTGGTGATGAAACTCAATCTTCATTCCCTCTCCCCTCCCTGGAGGTCTGGGGAGTGGGACTGAAAGTTCCAACCACCTAATCACATGATTGGCTCCACTGGCAACTAGCCCTCATCCTAAGGTGGGGTCCAAAAGTCATTTGATTAACGTAAAAAAGGCACCTTTATTGCTCTCATCACTTACGAAATTCTAGTGGTTTTAGGAGCTCTGTGCCAAAAATGGGACAAAGACCAAATATATACTACTTATAATAAATCATAATATCACAGATGCTAAAACTAGTGAGTGAAAGTTTGATGAGGAACAGGATGTTTACGTAGATTCAAAGTATCTTCCCATAAATTATTTATTAATTACTGATGAAATAAAAATTCATATTCCAAGGCAAGTCAAGGAAAATTTAACCATAAAATAGTTTCTCTGCTCTTTGGCCCCCTCTCTCCCCTCTACTGTGCATTGTGTATCTACATTACGCATCCCAAACATCCCCGTCAGCAGAAATACCTGCTCAACCATAAAGAGCAACATTCTCCTAGCATCAGCAAGACAAATGCTCAGGACATAACCTTCCTTCCTAATCTTGTAAGGAGCCACGATGACCCATGAGCCACTACTCGCTTTGTATGCTTAGATCTGCATTGTGTAGACTGTCAATAATATGTCGTTTAATGTACAGCCCTCTGTCTCAAAATATGCTTTGACCTTTAACAGACAGAACAGTTCTCAGAGCTTTCTGAAAGGCTGTTCCTGAGTTATAATCCTCAATTTGCCTCGAATAAAATTTTCCATTTCTTTCTTAGATCGACTGATTGATTTTTTATAGACATTATAAAGGAAAAATAGTAACTTTACAATAGGGATATTTGGCAGACACCACACTAATCAAGTGATCAAAGTTAAAAATCCTGATATATTGTACGGAGAAGAACATAACATCACTTCCGTAGTGTGCCTGCAAAAATCTATAACCTGAATAATCAAGAGGAAATATCAGATGTTCTACAAAGTAACTGGCATATACTCTTCAAAAATTTCAAGGTCATAAAAGACAAGGAATGGAGGAACTCCTCCAGATTTAAGGAGACTAAAGAGATGTGACAACTGAATTCGATCCTAGACATGGAAACAAAAAATCTATAAAGAATATTATTGGGAAAATTGACAAAATTTGAATATTGACCTTTAAATTAGATAATAATATTGTATCAAGGTTAAATATCCTAATTTTGACAATCATTCTGTGTTCATGCAAATGTCCTTCTTTGTAGGAAATACACACTGATGTACTTAGGGGTAAAAAGGCACAATATCTGCAATTTACTCTCAATCAGAAGCACAATCAAGCTTTTATCCTGCCTTTCCTTTGGGAAACAAGACTCAGCCAGAGCCAAATAGTTGCTAGGCAGGGTAGAGTTTCTTTTTATAGATATTCCAGCTGATAAAATAGGAAGGAATAATAGACTATCACCTTTAGCAACACCTAATGAAAGAATAAATCTAGGCCTTCATCCTCAAATAGTTTTGTCTTCTGATAAAAACATATACACCGTCTATGTGGAATCTTGCCCAAAAAAGATACAAAACTTTTATCTGATCAAACCTCTAAATGTAGGGGACAAAGAAACAGGTTGTGTTTCTATGACCACACAATCACCAGAATTCAGACTGGGGGAAACTATGAGATAAAAGAACCAGTTTCATTAACAAATAACTTAAAATACAAAAAAGAGAGAATAGGAAGGGAACATAGAGATAAGCTAGACGACCAATAACAATGAACAAACTTTTCTTGGATATTGATTTGAACAAATAAACTGTTTAAGAAAAAATAAATTTCTCACACAAATGAGAAAACAAATGCTGATAAGATATTTGATATTAAGAAATTATGTCACCTTTTTAGTCATGAAAATGACATTGCATAGTTGTGTCTGAAATCAGTCTTTATCTTTTGAACGTACTGAAATATTTACAGGTGAAATAATATGATATCTTGGATTTGTCTCAAACTAATCCAGAGTGGAGGAGAGGAAAGTGGGTGGGGCTAGCAAAGAGACATCATTATTTATGGCACATATATAAGGGTTATACCTCTTTACTCCTGTATACGTTTGTAATTAATGTTCTATAATAAAAAAGTTTTAATCCAAATAAAACAACGCCATATTGACCAAGGAATTTGTGGAAGGTCATATAACAAATCATTAACAATGCTTACTCAGGGAAACAGGATTACTGATGAGTTTTTTTCTCTTCTTTTCTATATATTATTAATTTTATTACATTGGTCACGAGCCATTTCCATGTTAGAAATTACTTGCGGAAATTTTAAAAAGAACACATCTCTAAGAAAAACAGAAGTGAAAATCTAAAATTAACTCAAAAATTTGAGCTAAATTTGTGTAGCAGTTTTATACGTATGAAGTATATACTTCTTGTGAGGCAACAACTATGAGAGGTAAGTAGTTCCAGTCAATGATTGCAGCTGGTAAATCAGTTGATAAGCTCAATAAAATCATTCAAGACACTGGTAAAAATATGCAAAACAGGGACAAAGAAATTAACCAACATCTAGATAGCCACCCTTCCTCCCAAATTAGGTTGCACCCACCACGTGTGTAGACACAGATACACAGAGCAGCACACATAAACCATTTCCCTTTCTCTCACAATAGAAAGTACAATGACTTGATGAGTACCACCGAACATCTGAGCAGAATAATTTTCGACTGACCTCTGCATTTGGTGTCACATGCATTAAAAATACTTGTAAGCAACTCCTCTTCACAGGTCCCGTTATTGCTATAGGTTACATCTTCCTTGCCATCATCAGTTCCTTGTTTCCACCCTAGTAGAAGAAAAAGTTTGCATATCCAGATGCTTTTCTGTGCTAATATGCTTAATTGCTAATTTTTGTTTGTTTTAATTTTAACAAAGAAAACATATTTAAATAAAGAGCAGTCCACAATACTGGTTACTTAACTTGAATAGATCAAGCAGGGAAAGTGGTCTTGAAGGGTCTCTGATTAGTCATTTTCCTTTCCTTATAAGTTTTATAAAGGTAGAATAAAAGGAGAGATGAAGAAGAGGGAAATGAGCTTTACTGCCCTGTAATGTTAGAAGCACTCTGTGAAAAAGCAAATAGTGTAGCACAAATAGAAATATTTTAAGGAAAAATAGAGGGAACGTAAAGACTAGCTCTACAGAAAATGTGCCATTTTACATTGTTTTGTTTTTCAGGGCCTATCATATATGGGACTCTGTAGGCAATCCCCTAAATAGAATTCCAAAATTTCATTGAAATTGGCCTCCAAAATTTACATTCTCCCCTGGTCTACTTTATTGGCTCTACATTTTCTTACATGTTTTACTCTCACACACACACAAAATGCTAAAATGGTAGTTTTCAGCAAGGCATGTTGGAACTATATGAATTTTAGCTCCCCTGTATCTATGTATTCCCATCACAACATTCTAATTTGCCCAGGAGAAAGTTTGTTTTCAGGTCAGCAGAGAAATGCCAATGATTATGATTGTAAATACAATCTAGAATTTCTATCAGGTTTATAATTGAAAGCATAGAAAATACTTATATTTCACATATAAGAGTTTTTTAAGAGAGGAAAAAACAATTTTAAGGGAAAGATGGATACTTCCCTCCAAGTTTTGATAATGTACACTGGTATTTCATTTTAGTTCAGGTATTCTCATAGTGATATGCTCAAGGCTTTATCGGAAGAACAAATATTAAAAGATGAATATTTACCCTCTTCATTCAGAGATAATTTTTTCACCACTGAATCCTGACGAGTAAAAAATTCAGAGTTCTGATTAGAGGTGGAATCAAAGTCAAGTGTTAAGGCACTAAAATCATTTTCACTACAACAGTCTTTCAAATCCTTGTTAGAGAAGAGTTCCCTTTTTCTGATCTGCGGTATCAAAGATGTGTAATTCTGGGAGCTCTGTGATCTAGGCCTGGAGATGTTTTCCGAACTTGTGAGGATAAGAGAGTATGTTGCATTCTCGGGAGAGCTGAGATGAGAGATGGGTGGGGTTCTTGGAGACACTCGTTGAGGACGTGAAGTAAAGGCACCAACTTTCTCAGGACTTGAGGAGCGAGGGTCGGGCAGAGGAATGGGAGCAGTCGTCATTTTCTTCAGTACCTCTTCAAAGTCTTTCTTGGGGTTAGTCTGTGGACTGTCAAACCTGCTAGATTGGTATTTGATAATCTGTTGGATGGGACGTGTACTCTCTTCTCTCTTTTGGATGGCTTGGATTTTTCTACAGATGCTTTGCACCGGGTTATGCCGCTTCTCAGTTGCTTTCTTGGTAAAGGCCATTGTTGACTTTCCTCCAATGAGACAGAGGAAGTGGCTAAAGTACCGGCAAAAGTAGACATGTTTTTCAAAGTTAGCATTGTCCTAACAATAATGTAACAATAACTATTTATTCCCAAACCAACTTCGGAGGGACCAAGATGTCTTTAAACAACTATCTTTAAACAATTGCTTTTTTATATTTAAGTATAGTTGATTTACAGCGGTGTGTTAGTTTCAGGTGTACAGCAAAGTGATTCAGTTATACATATATATTCTTTTTCAGATTCTCTCCCATTATAGGTTATTACAAGATATTGAATATAGTTCCCTGTGCTATACAGTAAGTCCTTGTTGTTTAAACAAATGCATTAAACAAATTTCTGCATGTCTAACTTTGGCCCTCAAATTTCTAGAAAATAATAACAGCTAACATATATAAAGTATTTCCCACGAGCCAGGCGTGGTACTAAGTTCTTTATATGTATCAACTCATTCATCCTCAGAACAATTCTATGAGGCAAGCATTACTATTAGGCACAGAGAGAATAGGGACATACCCAAAGTCACCTTAGATAAGTGCCAGAGTCCAGATTTGAACCCAGTCAGTCCTGCTCCAGAGGACTGCTAACCACATTGCTTTTCATGTATACGTCAAATATGATGATGGTCACGATATGAAAGCTCCCATTTGAGTACCTATTCTCATCTATTGAGAACGTAATAAATATCCCCTTTATTAAGCATTTTACATGTATTATGTCTAAACTTCACACAAACCCTGTCAGATATGTAGAAATATCCCCTTTTCACAGATAATAAAACTGAGTCTCAAAAAGGTCAAGTAATTTTCTATTGGTCACATCTCTAAGATTTGTGCCAAAGATTGTCTAACTGCAGCATCGTTTTATTTAATGGCAGCATATATGACCTTTAAAAAAAAAAAAGCATGATCTCACTTCTTATAAGATAGTAATTAAAGAACTTGGAAAGAAATCCAAAATTTTGCCTTAACTGGTAAAATTTAAATTAATCTATGCAAAGAGTTACAATAACTTGAATAGTTATAAACAAATAGTTGAATAATTACAAAGGGTTTGAAAGTTATGATTTTTAGAACCTTAACAAAAATTTCTGTTCAGGGCTCTTTTTAAAAAGTCCCCTAAAAGTAAATGAACAAAGGGGCATTTAGAAAGACTGGGAAGAAGAAGATACTCAAAATCTTCTCAATCTGGCTCATTTTACCTCAAGATGTTGCCACCAGCTACAGCTAATGAAGTTTCCATCAACAGAATCCTTCGCTATTTAAGGTAATGATCATCTTCGAACCTTTATGTTGTCACTTGACAATACCCTCCTCTCTGTCTATTCAAGGCTTATCTTTCAATGCCAAGCCTGAAACACATTGCCCTATTAAAATTCTGGAATCAGTGTATACTCACTGAACTCAAGCTTTCTGTTCTCTCCTAGGATGTATAACTGTACTGTATATTCTGTCACTTAATCAGATTTTGTCTTCTATTCTTGGACTGTTTCAAATGTGTATGTACATTGTCTCCTCAAAAACACTTTTAATTTCTTGTATTTAAAAGCCATGATGTGATTCTCTTTTAGATACTCAATACATTATTGTTGGCATCACTGATAATCCACAGTTGTGTATAATACAAATAATTACAAGGCTTGTGGACTTGTCCCCCAGCTGCAGTGAGTGTTGGCTCTCAACGACTTGTAGCTACTACTCTTTCTTTTCCCCTATCCAAATGGGAGCTCCTCATTGCTCAGGTGGGAGGTTGGCAGTGAAGTAGTGGTAATGACAGAAGAGAATTCGCCTGAGAACACAATGCATTCCAAATCTACGGCTGGCTGGGGTGGGGACACGGCAGGAGCCATCTGAATTCCCTGTGTCAAGTAAAGACCCTCTTAAAGACTGGGTAAGTATCTGTCAGTGTTCTCAATGTGATGTGACTGCTTTTCCCTTCTAGAGCCAGTGAATTGAGGGACAGGTTGAGCTTGGGGCTAATAGAAGCCCTAGAACTTGAACCTCAGGCTCCTAGATCTGTCTGCCTAAGAACATCTGTGAACCTCCATGTGGGATGCTATTTGAGCCCCATTGAAAAGCCTCGCTCTGTGGGCATTTGTGACTGATCCAGATGAATGTTCCGAGCATGTAAGACACTACATTTCAATCTGCTTTTCCGAGGCATTTTTCTCCTCCTACCATCTGTTTTCTAAACGTCCATGACTCACCTAAGTGAGCCCTGCTCCACGGTTTATAAACTAAACCTTACAAACAGCACACTTAAGACACTGGCTCTTCATGAGCTAACAAAGCTCCACAAGATTAACTTGTTTTGCTTTTTCTAATATAGAGCAGAACATTTGTGGGAGTTCAATAAGTAAGATGTGATGATAAAGATTTCAAAATTTGTGCTACCTTCTCCATATATGGCCTGGAAACATCTCCTGTCCATCCTATCCAAACATTTTTTTTTAGTTTTAGATCCTGGTAGAAAAGATTTACTGCAATCTGCCAAAACACTTAAAAATACAAGCCTAACTTGCTTTGTGCAATAACTGTCATTGAAAGAGTACTAACTGAAAATTAAAAACTGAAGGTTAATTGTACTAGTAGAATCGGTTGCTTGGAGTCTCTCTTTTACAAGGAATTTCCTCCTTATGTATCTGTTTGAGGTGATTGAATATTTACTATGTAAAGATGGTACACTTGTAGAAATCCCAATGGCTTCTTTTGTTTTTAAATTCTCTGAACCTCAGTTGTACTCCATACCATTCATCCCTTTAGACATTCAATCAATATCTATTAAGTACCTAAGATGTGCTAAACCCAGTGCAGATATGGGTGGCACAATGACAAGCAAAACAGAATATCTGCTCTCCTAAAATTTTTGGTCTGTGAGAGATACAGATAAAAACAAGTAAGATACTAAAATTGCCAGATTAAATCCAGGATGCTGAATAAAGTTTGAATTTCAGATAAACAATGGCTAATTTTTTTAGTATAAGTATGTCGCAGGCATCAAAAAGTTGCACAGGAAAAATTTATACTGAAAAATTATTTGTTGTTTATCTACAACTCAAATTTCTCTGGGCATCTTGCATTTCTAACTAGCTAAATCTAGCAACCCTAAAGCCTAGAGATAATAAATAATTACACTAGGAAAGAAAAGTGCTAGGGGCTATGAGATCATAAAATAGGGGTTATCCTAGTTTGGGAGTAAGGACAGGGAAAAATTGGGGGCATCTATTATGTGTCATGCACTGTGCATAATGTTATACAGATTGTTTGCTAAATCCAAGGTTATAAACAGAAAATTAAGAAGTGGAATCATAAATCTGCTGTAGGAATGTCTATTTGGATTCACATTAGATAAATGTAATATAAAATAATATTAGAGATTATCCAAACAAGTTATTTCACTAATTTTATTTCTTTATTTTTCCTCTTGTTTTACCTATATCCCATTGTTCTCATCTCTAGAATGAGTCCCGTTATTATTATTGCCTGAATTTCCTTGTTGTATGTAGTAAAAGCTCTTGAATCAACACGTTTCAACCATCTCCCTGATCCAGAACTATAAAGCAGTAATTAAAAGCCTCTGATGCATGGCAACATCTATAAAACAGGTGTGATTTATTTCTTATCTGAAGTAAGTTTATTTTCACCAGTGATGTAACTACAGAGTTCAACATTAATCTCTAAGACATTTCCACTCTTTGAGACTTACAGAAATTTTTCTACATTTGTTCTGAGTTCCTAAAGAAGTCTTCAATAGATTAGAATAAATTCACCATGTATATATAACATAGACACTATCTCATATGCCTTAGGAATTTATGAAAAATATTAGAGCATAATTTGTGTTTTCAATATCTATGTTCTTCAGTCACTAAGAAAACAGTTGGATTTCTTTGCAAAGAAAGACACAAGATTTATACAGAGATACAAAAATAACATCCTTGAAGAAGATTTTTAGAAAGATTTCTGAATCAAACTCTGACTCAAAAAAGATTATGTTGACATGTAATTATCTTTTCTTTAACAACCATTTAAAGTTCTTCTCCCTTTACTAATAGTTATTGCTTGAATGCTGAACTTCCAAACTTAAGATCAAGTAGGCTTATTTTAACAATCATTTGTTAATTAATTCTGAAATCCAGGCAAATCTTTCATGACTCACCTAAGTGAATTCCACTTGGTGGTTTAATTAAGGCAAAGCCCTTAATTAATGTATGTAAAAAAATGTAAATACATATGTATATGTAGATAGATAAACAAGGGGTTCCTTTTGCCAAGAGTCCTTCACTAACAATTAGATGCTGGTAAACTTTTTTTTTTTTTTTTAACATCTTTACTGGAGTATAATTGCTTTACAATGTTGTGTTAGTTTCTGCTGTATAACAAAGTGAATCAGCTATATGTATACACATATCCCCATATCTCCTCCCTCTTGTGTCTCCCTCCCACCCTCCCTATCCCACCCCTCTAGGTGGTCACAAAGCACTGAGCTGATCTCCCTGTGCTATGCAGCTGCTTCCCACTAGATATCTATTTTACATTTGGTGGTGTGTATATGGCCATGTCACTCTCTCACTTCATCCCAGCTTACCCTTCTCCCTCCCCGTGTCCTCAAGTCCATTCTCTACGTCTGCGTCTTTATTCCTGTCCTGCCCCTAGGTTCTTCATAACCATTTTTTTTTTTTAGATTCCATATATATGTGTTAGCATATGGTATTTGTTTTTCTCTATCTGACTTAACTTCACTCTGTATGACAGTCTCTAGGTCCATCCACCTCACTACACATAACTCAATTTTGTTTCTTTTTATGGCTGAGTAATATTCCATTGTATATATGTGCCACATCTTCTTTATCCATTCATCTGTCAATGGACATTTAGGTTGCTTCCATGTCCTGGCTATTGTAAATAGAGCTACAAATGAATATTGTGGTACATGACTCTTTTTGATCAGGGTATATGCCCAGTAGTGGGATTGCTGGGTCATATGGTAGTTCTATTTTTAGTTTTTTAAGGAACCTCCATACTGTTCTCCATAGTTAGATGCCGGTAAACTCTTTATTGACACAAAAGAAGAAACATCTGTTCATTGAGATGTTCCCAGGAAACTCATCTTTAGCGAGCCCAGTGGGAGAGCAGAGCATGGATTTCTACTTAACCAGTAAACTTTATATTTGCCAAATCACACTGTTTTTAGTCTCTTTGTGACTAGTATATAATGTGATAAAATAATAACACTTTTTCCCTCCCTCTCTAGATAGATGGTAGCAGCTGTTAATCAAAATGATTTGCAAACCACAAGTCCCAGCTTTAGTAAATGCTCAGTGAGTCTGCCATCTACAAACCTTTTTCATTACTAATAATTGCAAGCTGGTGAGACTGGAACCATCTCTTCCCACCACTCACTTAACCTTGTTATATTAAGCTCCTTGGCTGGGTCATACCAAGCTTATAAACATCTCATATTGGAAACATTCCTGAAATAGCACAGTCACAGATTATGCTTCTGAAAACTGTGTTCTTCTGTTTCAGTTCTTATTATAAGAAGTCTGGTTTTCTTCTCAGAGACCAGGGAAAAAGCCTATGATATATCTCTAACTCCAAGAACTTGGGTGCTCCCACATTCTGACAGTCTACAAAACCGCATGACCACTTTCTACTAACGCATATTCCAAATGACCAAGGCTGGAGACAACAACTCAGTGCTTTACCCTCTGAAAACAATTCTGGGATTTGTTTCCAAAAAAACGTGTTGGGGGAAACTAGCTTTATCGCTTTCAGCTACTCATTTTTTTCTCCCAATGTTTTCAGTGTTTTGGTTTTTTTTCCTACAGTTGTTTCAAATTTTCAGTGAGCTCTGTTGAACCTCCGTGTATCAATTTTGGAGGTCTGTCTCATTCACAACAAACACATTGAACTGGAGACAACAAAGCAGCTACAATGGGGTTGCTTTTCCCTGTCTAGGGGAGGATTTTCTTGACTTTCAATGACTAAGAGCCACCATCAGCCAAAGTTTAATTATTTGCTCTGGGAAAACTCACCACCTTATTTTCACTTCACCAGCATCCAAGAACCATCCTCTGAGAACTGGGGATGGAGAGAGAGGCCTGCAGGATCAGATGATGTGGGTGGAGCCAACGTCTGCCGGGTGGTATGGAGCGAGGGGAGGCACAAAGGCTGGAGAAGAGGGAAGCCACTCACCAGCTACACCTGTCTCTCGGGTTCAGCGAGGCTCACGGGAGTAGGGGCGTGAAGGGAGGCACGGGGAGGATGAAGACTACCTCTTGCAGAGGATCGGCGCCATATTGGTGTGCTCGCCACCCCCTAATCACAACGTTATCACAAAATGAAGATCATCTAGAATATACTCTCTAATCAGGGTGAAAGGTCACTTTTTAAGTTAAATTGCATATGTTTCTATTGGGCCAAATGCCGTATGGTTTCTCAAAGATTAATGCTATTAATCATTGCGTCTTTTATGGGACCCTATCTGGTTTGGGAGACACAGCATATAAATTATGCAAAGTGCAGTAAATGAGCACAGAAGTAGATGAGTGGTACATTAAGCTCCAGGGGACGTCAGGATAGGGTGAGTTCATTGTGGGTTGAGAAGCCATTATAAAGTATTGTAGGTGGGACATAAGCTGGGCTTTAAGTAATGCAGTATTTTGCATAACAGGGGCTTGGACACACCTGTGAGGTGGGGAGAGACTGAGTAAAGCCCAGTGGCGAGATTAAGCTTGTCGTTTTGGCAGCACTGGGTAAACAGCCTGATGGAACAGTGAAATAGGTGGGAGGGGAAAAAATGTAAGTTTAAGTAGGGAGGACACAGGCAGATTCAGAAATAAATGAAACCTCACGTAACGCCATTTCCCATCCAAGGAAGTGATATTCAGCTGTGACAAGCATCTTAAAAACAGCACAAAACAAACCCACCACAAAACAAAGAAACAGAAAAGCAAACCAGAATCAGGGTTCCAAATGTACAACCCGAAGCATCATAACTGGAACATTTTGTTCTCAAACTGGTAGGTTTACTTACTACCTGTGGTGCTTCTCCAGCCCGACCTCTGCAGTCCCTAATCACACGCTTCACAGACCTTAGCATCGGTGATTTCCTACTTCTCCCCTCTTTTCTCTCTTCCCCCACTCTGCATAGGATGCTCTGAAAATCCATTTTTGGAATATCAAGATTTTTATATATGTTCCTATGCCTGTGGGTCGTCATCATTTCTGTCACCAGGCAAGAGGGAGAGGAAGTGTAGTACTTCAGAACTGGGGCTCTGGATTAAAATAACCTGAGCCAAATCCTAGCCCTCTGCCCACTAGTTTTGTGACAAAGTATTTTTTTTTTTTCTCCTAGGGAAAACATTTAATACCCAAAGTGGTCTCTGATAGTACATTATAAAGAAAAAATTCTATATTTTTTCTGAATTTTTGAATTTTATTTTATTTATTTTTTATACAGCAGGTTCTTATTAGTTATCTGTTTTATACATATTAGTGTATATATGTCAATCCCAATCTCCCAATTCATCCCACCATGCCCCCTCCACTTTCCCCCCTTGGTGTCCATACATTGTGACAAAGTATTGATATTTAATTCTCTGTGCCTCAGTTTCTTTGTCTGCAAATTTGCATCAATATTATGAATGACCTCCTGAGTTTACTGCAAGGATTAAACGAGATAACATATGTATGATACACTTTCTGAAACTCAGTGTATTTATTCGGATATTAAATGTCCTCTTAAAGCACAAAATAGTGCCAGAAATAACTAATTAACCCATTCCTCTCATCAGACTTGCCCTGTTTAATTTCCCATGAAATGAACTCTCTTATAACATCCATGCTTGTGATCTTCTTATCAATCCACAGATACCGAAACTAGCAACACCCAGAGAGATTTTCCTCCTAGTCATAAAGGAAGCCAGTGGCAGAGCCAGAAATAATATTCAAATTCTGAATCCACTAGACTGTATCACCTGTCTGGCAAACTCTACTCTTTCTTCCTCCTCCAAATGAGTGTTTCATACCTGATGTTTCTCAGAGCAGTGAAACGAGGAACCTGAATTTATTCAGGAATAATCTGAATAAATTCCAATGGCTCTGCAATGAATTGAATAAACATGTTATTTCATCACTTATTATTTATCACTTATTTATTTCATCACTTATTATTGTTTGCCTTGGGCTGATTCTAACAGAATACAGTCGCCTCTGGGTATCCATGGGGGATTGGTTCCAGGACTCCCTTGGATACCCAAATCTGTGGATGGTCAAGTCCCTTATGTAAAGTGACATAGTATTTGCATGTAACCAAACAGCTTCTCCAGCCCCAGAAACATGCTTTGTTAACAGGGGAGGGAGTACAAAGGGATAAAATGCAGACTTTACCCCAAAAGAGCCAAGATGGGGCTTTGGCTTTTGGATATACTGCAGGTAGGATTGATAACATGTTTCCTTGCCAAGTCATTTCCCTTTAAGGTAGGTTGACCAGACAGGGCCCCTGATATTGCCAGACCTGAAATCAACTCTCTGTCTTGCTATAATTAGAGAACTTCTAAGAAATGCCATCCCCAACTCTTCAAAATTATATTTCAAGGAAATTAAATATTGTTGTGTAAATAGGTTAAAAAAATCTATTTAAATAACATATATCCCCTTCTCTCTAATGTAGTCTTTTTAAAAATTTTTTTAACAATTTCTTTTTTTTGGCCGTGCTGCTCAGCATATGGGATCTTAGTTCCCTGACCAGGGATTAAACCCACGCCCCCTGCAGTGAAAGCATGGAGTCTTAACCACTGGACCTCCAGGGAAGTCCCTCTAATGCAATCTTTAATGTTGTTAGACATTAGCCAGTAGCTGGATCTCTGGAATTAATCTCTGGTTGATCTAAGGGACTCATTTTATCTAACCAAAAGTGGATTGGAGGGGAAGAGGAGTACTATTGGAAGAAGAGAAAGAAGGAAAGAAAGAAAACCAGATAGTGGAATCCTCCTTCATGAGAGGCATGGCCAAACATAACATACATTTTATTTTTCAAAACCTGCTCTATGTAAAATGCACTATTTCCTTTTTTTTTTAATGACCATTTCTTATAGTAGCGCCCTTAGATTCTAGGTATCATTGTCTTTAAATTGCTTTCTGTTAATTAAACCTTAATAAGCAAAGGCAGTGTCTTCAGGAAGCCAATCTTCATAAAAATACTATCCCAGAAAGAAAGGGACTGGGAATTTTAGGGATTTATGGGTTCCATTCTGAAAAGGAGGAACCCAGAAGAGAATACTTTGGAAGAAAATCGGCAATATACTTTTGGAGGGAGGTTAAAATAAAGTGAGGCCCTGAAGATATTACAAGGTGTGTATTAGCTGAATGGCAATCATCTGTTGCCCTCCCAGATTTACGCTCCTGAAGTAAAGCAAGACCTACTCATCCTCGTTCAGTGTCCCAGCAGACGGGCCTCTATGGACAGCATCAGTTTGGCTCCCCTGCCCTCTGATTTCCCGTTGAACTTGGCCAGTACAAGACACCAGCAGAAAACAGATGGGCATGAGCAGAAAAAGCCTGGGATATTTTTCTCCTGGATCCCACCCTGCCAGGTCTGTCTGACAGTGGTCCATGCTTTTCCATGGCTCCTGTCAGGCAGCCCTCTCCTAAAGTGACAGCCCTCACTTGGTTCTGAACACCTCCCCTCCCTTGGCCCTTGCTGGGATACTGATGGCTCCCTAGAGCCACGACCCAGCACCACGTGGGGCTCCCCACTCCTTATTATTTCCCCTAACCTTGCCCACACCATCGTGATCAAAATTCTTTTCAGCCTCTCCTTTAAAAAACTGTGCCATCTGTTTCCTAAGGGACCCTGACTGATATACTCAGAGATTCTTTTTGTTGTCATGTTAATTTCCATAGCCCAATATGGCTGTCATCCACATTACACAAAGGGCATAATACCTCCCTTAAAATATTTCGTTTTTATTTTTAAACTCTGATAGTCTTTCCTTCTGGTTAAGTACATGCAGCTAATTCAAAGAAAGAGATTTGACTTAAAAAACAAAACAAACAAACAAACAAAAAAACAAAAAACACTCCACAAACTTTCTTTCGAAAATTTGGATAGCTGTTGCTGCACTGGTTTCCATAGCAATTGTATCAGTTTATCATCTCACCAACAATCTGCGAGCCTGCTTGGTTCCCCACACCCTCATCAAAACAATGTGTTGATCTTTGCCAACCTGATAAGTGAAACATGGCATCTCCTCATTTCAGTTTGCATTTCTCTCCTTATGAATATGGTTTCATGTGTTTAAAGCTATTTGTGTTTCCATTTCTAGGTTCTATTTGTTTGTATTCTTTGGTCATTTTTCAATACGGGCTTGATTTTACCAATTTACAAAAGCTCTTTACGTATGAAGAAATTTAGTTCTTTATATTTTATGTGTTAGAAATGCATTTGTACAATTTGTCGTTTCTACTTTTATGGTATTTTTGCCACGCATATTTTAAAAAATTAAACTCAGATTTCAATCTTCTCTGTGTGGCTTCTGAGTTTTTGTTGGACTTAGAAAGTCCTTCCTGACTCCAAAATCATAAATCATTCTCCCATGTTCTTTTCTAGTACTTTCATGAGTCAATACATTTAGACTTTATTTTGGTGTATAGGGAGATAGGACTCCACCTTCATTATTTTTCAGATGACTACCAGGTTTTTCTAGGAAGTTATCCTAGAGATATACTTGCACATATTTACAAAGATAAATGTTAAAGTATGTTTATTATAGTTTTGTTTGGAATGACAAAATATTGAAAACAACCTTCGCATCCTTCAATAAGGACTGGTTATATAAATTACAGTTTATTCACACCTTACAATAAAATACAACTGTTTAAAAGAAAGAGGTTCTCCAAGGACTGATATGGAATCCCAAAATTATGTGGTCAAGTTATAAATCAACCCTAATGTGAAGAACAGTGTTTATACAATTTCTGATTTTAAAATATACATACAGTACAAACCAAAGCAAAACATAGGTACACATAGTTACAGAAAAAACTGGAGACAATGATAACTCTGGGGAGGGAAACTGGGGGACTAAGAAACGGGTAGAGAAGAGATTTAATTATTTCTTTATATTTTTTGTACTGTATTCATGTACAAGATCATCAGTTTAAATAAATGAATAAAAAAGAGAAAAAAGAATAGATTTTTTAAACTCAAGTCATTCTATTTTGGTGGCTGATTCATTACCATGTTACGTAGATTTGTAAGATAATGTCATTTACATCATTGAAACCTGCCCCTTAGTTTAGCACTTTTTAATACATAGGTGTAAAAAATGTGGCTCAGCAGTTCCCTCTGCTGGTGATCAGTTGAAATTCAATTGCCTAGAAATCATTAATAAACCTATCTTATGCTTTATTTTGTGATAATTATCACGTACTCAGTATATCATGAGTGATAATACTTTATAACATAATTTTAAAAAATCACAGTGGGAGTTTCTTAAAGTTAAAAAAAAATCACACATTTTTGTAGCAGTTCACAATTCTAGAGTTTTAACTGTTGTCTGAGTACAGAACGCTACCTTTGATGATGTGGGAATATTGAGAATAAAATAACTATTTTTAACAATAGTTATCAACAATTTGCATAAAAGTAAGCAACACTGTGTATGTCTTGTCAGGCTGTATATTTTCATCGTGTTCATCACTGTTATAATTCATTCATTCTACAGATATCAAGTACTTGGTGTGTGTCAGGCACATCCTAACGCTGGGATACACCGTGAATAGGCAAACTTCCTGCTCTCATAGAGCTTACTTCCTACCAAAGGAGACAAAATTAACATAATTGACAAAAAATACATAGTATGCTAGTCTGATAAATGCTGAAGAAAGACAAATAAAGATAATGTGAAGAATGAGTTTGGAGGGAAGGCTGCAATTGTAGATAGGGTAGCCAAAGGAGGGCTTACCTAGGGGTGAATTTGAATAAAGACCTGGAGGAAGTGAAGAGGCTAGCCAGGAATTTCCTGAGAAAATGCATGCAGGCAGAAAAGCAAGTGCAAAGGTCCTGAGGTGCAAGTTTGCCTGGCATGTTTGAGAAACAGCAAGGAGGCCTGTGTGGCTGGAGTGAAAAGGATAGAGGAGAGTAATAGGAAATGAGGTCAGAGCATTAATGGGGAAAACTAACTATGTAAGATCTTTGGGTTATAGAAGAACATTGGCTTTTACTCTAAACAAGATAGGAAGCCACTGAAGGATTTTAAGGAGAGCAGATATGTGCTCTGAATAAATGAATAAACTGAAAGGAGTCAAGGGTAGAAACAGTGAGATTAGTTAGATGTTTATAACAAGAATCCAGGAGGAGAAATAATGACAAGAGGTCATAGAGAGATGGACAGATGATGACGATAGATAGATAGATAGATAGATAGATGAACAGATAGATAGATAGATAGATAGATGGAAAGAAAGGTAGATAGGTAGATAGATGCTGTTAGATGAGACAGGATATGCTAACATGAGACTAATAGAAGACTTAAGAATGACTTCAAGATTTTGACCTGAGCAACTGGAGGAATGTAGCTGCGATTAATTGAGATGACTTAGAGGGAGGGATGAGTATCAGGAGCTCAGTTTCAGAAAGTTGAGTCTAAGATCCTATTAAATATTAAATATTCAAGTGGAGGTTGTCAAATAGGCAGTTGAGTACATGGTCTGGATTCAGGGGAGAGGTTTGGGTTGGAGATAGTATAAAACAGGGAGTCCTCAGCATAAAGGTGGCATATAAGTCTGTTGGACCTATTGAGCTCACCCAGGAAGTGAAGGCAGATGGGAAAGAGAAGTCCAAGGCCTGAGACCTAAGACACGTCAACATTTATCATTATGGGTAATGAGATGAGGAGGAACCAGCAAAAGAGACTGAAAAGGAGCAGCAGAAAGGTACAAGGGGGACTTCCCTGGTGGTCCAGTGGTTAAGAATCCGCCTTCCAATGCAGGGGACACGGGTTCAATCCCTGGTCAGGGAACTAAGATCCCACATACTGTGGGGCAGCTGAGCCCGTGCGCCACAACTACTGAGCCCACGCACTCTAGAGCCTGTGCACCACAACTAGAGAGAGGCCCACACACCGCGAGGAGCCCACATGCTGCAACTAAGACCCGATGCAGCCAAATAAATAAATAAACAAATATTTAAAAAAAAAAAAAAAAGGTAGAAGGAGGAAAATCCAGTAAATGCGATGTCCTCAAAGCCAGGTGGGGAAGGTTTCAAGGAAGACAAAGGGATCAACTGCTGATCAGTCAAGTAAAATGAGGACCAGGACATGATTTTGGATTAGCAGTAAAGGAGCAGGTAAGTGGTAATCTTGAAAAGAGCAATATCGTCTGCAAACAAAAGAATGTTGCTCACCATCTAGTTCTACAAGAATGAAGCCACTAGCCACTGCAGTCACTGACCTTTAACACACCCTGAAAGGAGCTCGGGGCAGAGATCAGGAATGAGGCACTCTGTGCTCTGGGAAAAGCTGACAGAACAGGCCTTCAGATAGTTATTTGCAGGAGAAGATTTTATGAACCCAATGTCTTGCCTCTTCTCATACTTAGAAAAGCACTAAAATCATTAACAGAGACACCTGCTCCTCGTGACTAGCCCCAACCTTCTACCGAGATGTGTGCTTGGTTGCACGTAACCCCTTCATAAAAATCACATACATATTGACCTCCCCCCGCACCCCTTTGGAGCAGCTCCTCAGAGCTACGTGAGAGGCTCCTGAGCTATAGTCCTCAGTAAGCCCCAAATAAAACTTAACAGCTCTCACGTTGTGCTTTTTTCTTTTTTCTGTTGACAATTATAATGCGTTTAAAAGTGAACAGGAGGAGAGAAATTAGAGACTGAGTATGGATCCTTCTTCTTAAGAGTTCACTGTGGGGCTTCCCTGGTGGCGCAGTGGTTGAGAATCTGCCTGCCAATGCAGGGGACATGGGTTCGAGCCCTGGTCCGGGAAGATCCCACATGCCGCGGAGCAACTGGGCCCGTGAGCCACAGCTACTGAGCCTGCGCGTCTGGAGCCTGTGCTCCGCAACAAGAGAGGCCGCGATAATGAGAGGCCCGCGCACCGCGATGAAGAGTGGCCCCCACTTGCCACAACTAGAGAAAGCCCTCGCACAGAAACGAAGACCCAACGCAGCCATAAATAAATAATAAATAAATAAATAAATAAATAATTAATTAATAAAAAGAAACGTCAATCTTTAAAAAAAAAAAAAAAAGAGTTCACTGTGATTGGGGACCTCCCTGGTGGCACAGTGGTTAAGAATCCCCCTGCCACTGCAGGGGACATGGGTTCAATCCCTGGCTCGGGAAGATCCCACATGCTGCGGAGCAACTAAGCCCCCTGCGCCACAGCTGCTGAGCCTGCACTCTAGAGCACGGGAGCCACAACTGCTGAAGCCTGAGCACCTAGGGTCCATGCTCGGCAACAAGAAAAGCCACCACAGTGAGAAGTCGGTGCACCGCAATGGAGAGTAGCCCCCGCTCGCTGCAACTAGAGAAAGCCCGCGCGCAGCAACAAAGACCCAACACAGCCATAAATTAATTAATTAATTAATTTTTAAGAAAAAGAGTTCACTGTGATTGCTATACAATATTGTGCTTATAGTTAACAAAATTATATTGTGCACTTAAAAGTTTGTTAAGAGGTAGATCTTGTGTTAAGTATTCTGACAATTTAAAAAAAAAGAGCAAAGAGACATAAGGAAACTTTTGGAGGTAATGGATATAATTATTGCCTTGATAATGGTGATGGTGTCACAGGCGTATGCATATGTCCAAACTCATCAAACTGTATGCATTAAGTATGTGCTGGGGTTTTGTATGTTAATTCTACCTCAATGAAGCTGTTTTAAAAAAAAAAAGAGTTTGCTATGAAAGGAAGGAAAGAAATAGACAATAGCAGAGAAGGAAATGGAGCCAAGGGAGTTTAGTGCTTTGGGTTTCTTTTAGTTGGAAGAAATAAGAGTATGCTTGCATGTTTATGGGAATAATCTGATGCAGAGGGAAAAATTGAGATTGCAGGAGAGAGAGCTGGGAATGGTGGAAATTGTGGGTGACCATGTATCAGACGAGGAGGCCTAGTAGCCGGTAAGGACTAGCCACGGAAACAGCCTATCCCCAGGACTGGGAAGGTACTGAGTTTGGACACAGGTGCAGGTAGGTGGGTACAGGAGAGGGCTGGTGAATGTTTTCTTCTGATTGCTTCGATTATCTCAGCAAAGGGAAATAGTGTTGGACGTTTGAGGAGAGAGGGAAACGTATAACAGAACCTAGGAGAAAGCGTGAGAGAGACTGGATTAGGGAAACACAGTATGATTGCTGGACAGTATGAGAGTCAGCACGAAGGTTCATCGTCCCAAATCTCACGTGAGACCAGCCAGCCCAGTTGCATGCTTTTTAGCTGCGTGGGTATAGGCACAGAGTCAACGGAAAATTGGAGTTAACTAGGGTTGTGATTTATCCAAGCAAGTTTGATATGAGACATGAGGAGTCAGTAGATCTGAGAGCGTGTGCAAAGCAGTGACTCTGCTGATGGACACGGGATGTAGGCTGGGCAGAGAGGAAACACAGGACGTCAGCGTGGGGATACAGGCCGGTGCCACAGTGACAGAATCACTGGAGGGGAGATCCTGGTGGAGTGAAACAGCGGTGAAGATGGGGTAGAAGATGGCAGTCAGAGTGGAATCCAGAATTTGGGACTTGACAGGGCTCTGGCTATTGTTAAAAACAAGGTCAAGGGTATGACTGTGGCAATGAGTGGCAGTGGTAGGGTGTTCCAATAACTATGTAAACCCAAAGTTTAGGTTCTTTCTCCAAGAAGAGGCTATGTATGGCTCTAGTGACTGAGCCATTTATATTTTATATATCAGCCTGGGGTATACTTTCAAAAACAAGCCCTCAAGTGGTTCCTGTTTCCATATTATATACTAGAACACCAAATAGAACACGTACCCATATTTTTTTTTTTTTTTTTTGCCACACCATGTGGCATGTGGGATCTTAGTTCCCTGAGCAGGGATCGAACCTGCACCCCCTGCATTGGAAGTGCATTGTCTTAACCACTGGACCACCAGGGAAGTCCCCATACCCATATTTTTAAAATGGAAGAGGAATTTCATTCCTCCCAAATGTGCAATCATAAATCCTTGAACCAGAGCTCTGTTTAGTTTGCAAGACAAACATGTTTTTATTTTTCCTGCCTGGCAGGTAAGAATTAGTGTTAGTGTTGTGTTACATAAATATTCCACCCACTTTCTTGTTTTTTATGACATGCAAAAATGCAATCACTTATTCACCATGACGTTTCCCCCATAAAACTACTCACAAAGTAACTAGCACACAGAGTTGAATAATAAATCACTCTCTGTAAAACCTGTGCGTTCTCCACATACCCAAATCAACAGATTCAGCTTTGTTGTGTTATGGGAGAGAGGAAGTTTCTCAGACAAGAACTTCTAGTCCTGAAAATCAGCAGCCAGGTGTGAGACTGTGACAAGGGTAGAATGATCCTGACTCCTGTGATATAAGTCACAGCACTGTGTAGGTCATAAGAGGGAGTCATCAATACTTATACCTTCTTTAAAATTCTTTCCAATAATTTGCTTTGTCTACCATTATCTTGCTGGGACAACTCAACTGGGCTTCATTTCCTGACCCTCAATATAGCATTTTTGTCAACAACAGCCAAAGTGTGCTGGGGATTTATTCTTTTCACCAATCACGTGACGGTGCTCATAGCACAGATGCTGGGGATATCTTGGCGTCCTCTGCACGGACAGGACCGGCGTGAAGTGAACCTGAGGCTCTGCTGAGACCCCAGAGTGCCTGCTCCCTTCACGCTATTTTAAGTGCCAGATACGGTTACACGGAGGTCACTGTGAAAAGGAAGAGAAAGAAAGCAAAATAGCCTATGACTTCCATTATTTGTGAAAAATCGCAGTAATATATTTTGTTTTATCTTGGAGGAAGGCGGCATGGGTCAATCTGTTGATGAGTTTATTTCTTCTGAGTCAGTTGGGATGGGAATGTTAACTTAGTTGAGCAAACAGACATTATCACAGGGAATTCCCTGGCAGTCCAGTGGTTAGGACTCGGAGCTTTTACTGCCGGGGGCCTGGTTCGATACCTGGTCAGGGAACTAAAATCCCACAAGCAGCGAGGAGCAGCCAAAAAAAAAAAAAAGATATTATCACAAAATGGTACAGATGGCCATATCTGTCTTACCTACTACTTAGGCTTTCTGCATCTCTTGAAAAATGCTCCTCCTCCCAAAACAGGCAGATTTCCTCCTAGTCTGCTAGTTGCTTTTAGTGGGAGAAAGGGGGGGTGACTTTATTCATGCAGAGTACGCTTAGTAAAGTCAAAGTTAGCCTTTAGTGAGCCTTTCCAACTTCTTGTTTCTGCTCATGCCCCCTCCGCCCCTGCCTATAATGGCCTTCTGACCAAACTTGCTTCACTCTCCCCACTAGAATTAACCATAAGAGGAGCAGGACAGCAGAGCAGTTAAAGCATGGACTCAAGATCTAGACTGCCGAGGTTTCCTCCAAAGTCTGCCTCTTGCACTTAACCTCTCTGTGGCAGTGTTTTTGTCTGTAAAATGGTGATAATAACAGGATCAAAGTGAGGATTAAATGAACTGCTATATGTAAAGTACACAGAACACACTGCCTAGCACAATGCAGGCACTCCAAGTGTTAGCTACATAATTGCCAAAAATATATCGGACACCCCAAGTAGTTTCTTTCAGCTTCTCTAGGTCTTACCCATCTGTCTTTATTAATTATGTATTGCTGGGAAGCAAATCACCCCGAGATTTAGAGGCCCAGATCAATAAACATGTATTACCTCACAGTTTCTGTGGGTGAGGAATCTGGGACTGTGTAGCTTGGTGGTTCTACTTCCAAGATCACTCCCATGATTATTGGCAGGCCTCCATCCCTCACCACATGGGTCTCTCAGCACGGCTGCCTCACAACTTGGCGGTTGGCTTCCCCCAGGGTGAGCAATCCAAGAGAAAGTGGGAGAGAAAATGAAGAATTTACACAAACACACACACAGACCAAGAATAGCAGAGTCTTTTTAAACCTAATTTTGGAAGTGATATCCCATCATTTCTGCCATATTCTATTCATTATAATCAAGTCAGTAAATCTAGCCCACACTTAGATTCAGGGATTCTAAGATTCTTAGATTCAAAGGCAGGGCTCACTGGGGAGAGCCTATCGTACCTTTGATTGTGAGTTGAGTTAGAGGGGGTCGCTAAATTATTTTGCCTATACATAGATCGAGAGAGAGTATTCTTTTCCCCAGTGAGAACCACCTTCTAAAATCTACACTCTTACTAAAGAGACATGAGTTTTGGCAATAAAAACCCATATTTAACATCCAATATACTAATTTGCCAAGGTTGATGGAGGAGCTCGGATAGCAGAGAGGTGGCTTTTTCTGTGCTGAGCTAGATAACGACCCTGGAACACATGCTGGAGAGCAGGGCAGCTGGTCACCCCTGGAAATGCAGCTTCAACTAATTGGCACATACGTAATATTATGCCAACTACACTGAAGTTTTTAAAAGTAAATTACACACTTTATAACACCTTCCTCAAAGATATTCTGTATGTCCAAGCAAAGTCCTATGTCTATGAATACCTCTTATTTTAGAAAATATGGCTATCAATAAAAGCATAAATAAAGGAAATAAGAACAAGAAAATGGTAGAACTTACATATTTTTCTAACGTACATGAGTCTCAAAATGGAAAATCCAGACTAGTGGAATGTCTGTGTTGAATCCCACTGCACAGCAGCTCAAAGATGAGAAAGTGTTTTGTTGACTTAATAAAGCTCTTTGGCAGCTCAAAAAGCTGTGGTGGCATTTCTGCAGCACACAGTTCTGAGGAGTTGATCTGTTAACTCTCAAATACAACTAAAAAGGCAGGGGGACACCCAAAGCTGATAAAACGAGAACAGTACAAAAATAATGTTTAAATTTTTAAAGCAAATAAAAGCAAATTATATATACTATGATCTCAAATATATAAAGAGAAAAGGGAAAAAGCCTGAAAAGTAAACCCAAATTGTTAACAATGGAAGTTCTGAGTAGTCAAATTTTACTTTTCTTTAACTTCCAATATTTCGAAAATAAAGCCATGTGCTTGTGTGTGTATGTGTGTGTGCACACGCACATACACACACACAAACATGCATGTTTTAAATAGAGCTTTTCCATATTGGACTTGCAATGTCAATGGGCAGTCGAAATCCATTATAGAAAACTAAGAAATTGAAATTCAGCTATCCTTCAATAATCTATTACATCCAAACCTAGAAACTTCCTTCACAACATTTTATATGCAGCCTGTTCTGTTCCAGAACAGACACTCTAGCAGTTTAATCTCTCTCAGAATCCACAGTGCTGGGCTTCCCTGGTGGCACAGTGGTTAAGAATCCACCGGCCAATGCAGGGGACACGGGCTCGAGCCCTGGTCTGGGAAGATCCCACATGCCGCAGATCAACCAGGCCCAGGCACCACAACTACTGAGCCTGTGCTCTAGAGCCCGCGAGCCACAACTACTGAGCCCGTGTGCCACAACTACTGAAGCCCACGCGCCTAGAGCCCATGCTCCGCAACAAGAGAAGCCACTGCAATGAGAAGCCTGTGCACCGCAATGGAAAGTAGCCCACGCTCACCGCAACTAGAGAAAGCCCGTGCACAGCAACGAAGACCCAATGCAGCCAAAAATAAATAAATAAATTTATTTATTTATTAAAAAAAAAAAATCCACAGAGCAACTGAGATCCCTGAGAATCTATATCTCTTCCAGGTTTGGGAGTGATTTCTAAGTCTCCTGTGGACCCATAATATCTGAAATGCTGTCTATTTTTAAGAATATTTTCCAGAGTGGTAAAAATTAATTAAATATGACCACAAGTATATCATTCCAGCTTTATATTTCCTAAACTTGAGGAAACTGCTATGGCAAGACACTTCCAGCTTGAAAGCAGATCCTGCCTGTTATACATTAGTCCACAAAGCTGTGAATATTAGGACACCAACTGACCAATCTACATTCCACCCATTGCCTGGAACCACACCGGAGGTTTTGGAAAAAAATGAACTCCTATGATTATCTATGCTGCCCATATGTGGCTATTTAAATTTAAATTAATTAAAATAAGACTTTTAAAAATTCCATTCCTCAGTCACATGAGCCACATTTCAAGTGCTCCATGGCCACACATGGCTGGTGGCGACTGTATTGAACAGAGCAGAATATAGAACATTTTCGCCGTCACAGTAAGTTCCATCTGACAGCGCTGCATTTGATTATTGAAAAGTTACTGTGGATGGACCTAGAGATGAACATAGTAAGTGAAGTAAGCCAAATAGAGAAAGGCAAATATCATATGATAACACTTATATGTGGAATCTAAAAAAAAAAGATACAAATGAATTTATACACAAAACAGAAATAGATCCACAGACATAAGAAACAAATTTATGGTTACCAAAGGAGAAGTGGGGGGAGGGACAAATTAGGAGTTTGGGATGAATATATTCACACTATTATATATAAAATAGATAACCAAAAAGAACCTACTGTATAGCACAGGGAATTATACTCAATACTCTGTAATAACCTTTAAGGGAAAAGAAGCTGAAAAAATGTATATATATATATATATAACTGAATCACTTTGCTGTACACCTGAAACTAACACAACATTGTAAATCAACTATACTTCAATAAAAAAAAAATTAGACAAAAAAAAAAAAGAAAGAAAAGTTGCCTGATATCAGAAAATTCTGGTTACTTACTTTGTGACACAGATGTGTACATAATACAAAATTTTTTCTATCTCCTGGAACTGAGAGTACAAAAATGAATAGAACCTAAGTTAAATCAAGATATTAGAGAAAAAAATGAACAGAACCTTAGGACTGCCTTTCAGGAGATTACCATCTAGACCTGTGATGGTGAATTGCTGTAATCTGTTTCTTCACTCTTCACTGACTTTCCAAATTTCCCATAAACCCTCTCAGTGGGAGTTGTGACATTAGTGAAAAACACTAATGATATGGGACATCCGATGTTGCAGACATATTCCTGCCATTTTTGAAAAAAAATATTACTCTCTTACACAGGATTTTGTTCTTACAGAAAGACTTAGTTTAAAGGCCACCTTTTTCATGCAGAGTTCCCTGATTCCACTTCCTTCTGTAACTCCCTTCCTTCCTTGGCAGCAGAGCATGGTGGTTAAAAGTCCTGACTGGAGGAGATTGCCCAGTTTCAAATCCCAGCTATGCTACTTATTAGCTGTGTGACCTTGGGCAAGTTGCTTAACCTCTCTGTGCTTCAGCAGCACCATCAGGAAGACAGCAATAATACTACCAATATGAAGAGGTTTTGTAAACATTCCACAACTTCAAACATATAAAGTGCTTAAAGTGGTACCTGCCACAGAGACAATACTCAGTGAATGTCAGCCAGAATTAAGTTATTCAAATATTTTTTCAACAAGTAAAATATTGTCTGTCTACTGTGAACTGTCCTATACTAAAAGAACTACTAGCTCTATTTTCTAACCTTCCAGAACACTTTGTTTCTTTATTAGACAGGTTATAAAATCTATCATCTATTAGAGAGGTCTCTGCAGTACCTGTCTCCACTACCTGATAAACTCTTGGAAGGCAATTAGTCTCTTCCATCCTCGTGGTCCTAGTGCAGTACAATCATTAGCTGTTAAATCAAGTGTCACACAATCTCTATCACACTCCTTCTTGAATAATAACAAGGATCTTCAAAGGCCCCAAGTCAAAATGGTCTTTCTATTTGAGAAATACGCCAATTTAAACTTTAGTTTAAATAATTATGCTTGGGTGGCATAAATCGTGGAGAAAGAATCTTCCTGAAAGAGCTTTAAGAGCTTCAATTTGCCATGAGTCTTCTTTTGGGGGGAGTTATTTCCCCAGCCCATTTGGTCTAATTACGACATGAGTGTATAAAAGGCACCAATAAGTTGGACATGGTAACAGCAGGTCTCTTTACAAAATTGAACTCATAGTCTACCTTTGCTTTTTTGTTCTTTCTCAATTAAAAACAGCAGATTTTAAGCTGTCACAAAACAGAGAAGGATGGGGTTTTGCAATTTATATAGCTATTTTCATGTACTTTTTTTCTAGTTTTATAATGCTTCTGATATTCATTCATTCATTCCACAAAAAATGTATTGGTTAGATCTATGTGCCAGGCACTGTACTAGCTACTAGTAATACAAGGAATACGGGACAGTCTTCTCCCTCCTGCTGCCTTCAGTTTTGTGGAG